>NC_089781.1:93297987-93310487 GCF_040412425.1 Macrobrachium rosenbergii
TATATATATATAGTATATATATTTATATTTGTATGTATATATTATGTAGATTATATATATATATATATATATATATATATATATATATATATATATATATATATATGCATACATACATACATACAGAAACGTCTACTGGAGTCGCTGAATAGGTCCGTGTCAAGGGTTCGCGTCCCGACGGTACCAATTCATTTATCACTTATATAAATTCCCCTTCGGTGATAATTCTCCATCGGAGATATTCCTGAGGTAGCGTGAATTTGATATTAAGCGACATTTGTAGCTTCATGAATACATATATATATATATATATATATATATAATATGTGTATTTATATATATATATGTGTGTGTTTATATAGAGAGAGAGAGAGAGAGAGAGAGAGAGAGAGAGAGAGAGAGAGAGAGAGAGAGAGAGAGATATTCGGTCATATCGGCACCATCTCAATCTGAGTCGAAACATATCCCAGTATGCGCGGGGAAATTCGCCATTATGATTCATATAATGTTCCCCCAATTACCCACTTATCTTGGGCTGTGTTCTTTTACCCGTCTTCTGTACCACTCTGGCACTGTGCCACGGAACGTTTCATCTTCCTTATAGAGAGAGAGAGAGAGAGAGAGAGAGAGAGAGAGAGAGAGAGAGAGTCGTTTAAGTCTTTGTTTTATCCCTGCGCGCGGCTTCCCATTATAGATTAGCTCTCCATAGACGTACATTTTATATGTCGTGTACATTATATATATATATATATGTGTGTGTGTGTGTGTGTGTATACGTATATGTATATATATATATATATATATATATATATATATATATATATATATATATATATATATATATATATATATATATATATATATATATATATATATATATATATATAGATAGAGAGAGAGAGAGAGAGAGAGAGACCTGGGATTGTGTCTTATTCTCGATTTTGTTTTCCTCATTTATTTTTTTTTTATTCATCATCTAGAATAGTAATTGAGTATTTTACTGAAATAAACGCCCCTTTTTAGTTTTCTGTAAAAGAAATCTATTGTACCGGCTTTGTCTGTCCGTCCGCACTTTTTCTGTCCGCCCTCAGATCTTAAAAACTACTGAGGCTAGAGGGCTGCAAATTGATATGTTGATCATCCACCCTCCAGTCATCAAACATACCAAATTGCAGCCCTCTAGCCTCTGTAGTTTTTATTTTATTTAAGATTAAAGTTAGCCGTAATCGTGCCTCTGGCAACGATATAGGATAGGCCACCACCGGCCCGTGGTTAAAGTTTCCTGGACCGCGGGTCATACAGCACGAGACCACAGAAAGATAGATCTATTTTCGGTGGCCTTGATTATACCCTGTAGCTGCTGCACAGAAAACTTGATTGCGCCGAAGAAACTTGGGAACACTTTTATACTTGTTTAATCTACTTTAAATAAGTGTTAAAAACAATTATAATATAAACAGATGTTTAAAGAGAGAAAGAGAAACCATTTACTTTGCGACTCATTCCAAGAAATCTCTAATAAGGTACACGAAAACCTTCCTCCTCCTGGAAAAACTATTCTTTAAGGAAAAAAGCTTCCACCAATCAGCGTCCATATCTTTGTTTCCTGTCATGATTCTCGTATTTGTCTGAGCGTTTATAATCAAAATAACTTATAGACCTGAAGTTTTATTATTGAATCTCTTTGTAGCACGGTGTAGACTCATCTTTTCTTTCTTCTTTAATATTTGATAAAATATAATTGACAGCATCTAAATCTAAATATTATCTATGATTTTTAAATCCTAACTTCTTGACACAATACCAGCTTTAGTTTTCTGTAAAAGAAAACTATTGTGCCGGCTTTGTCTGTCCTTCCGCCCTCAGATCTTAAAAACTCCTGAGGCTAGAGGTCTTTTTAAAATAATTGGTATGTTCAAATTGTCTTTTAAAATGTTGACCATCCGCCCTTCAATCATCAAACATACCAAATTGCAGCCCTCTAGCCTCATCTTTTTTTTATTTTATTTAAAAAGGTTAGAGTTAGCTAAATATTATAATCGTGCTCTTGGCAACAATATAGGAAAGGCCACCACTATTGGGCCGTGGTTTTTCATGGACTGCAGCTCATCAGATCAGCAAAACTACTGAGACCACCGAAAGATAGATCTATTTTGACCGGTGGCCTCCAATCAAACGCTGTAGCGGCTGTACAGAAGACTCGATTGCACTGAAGAAACTCCAGCTCATTTTTTATTTGTTTATTCCATGTTCCAATATTCTCCGTGATTAGGTTTCCTTGTTGGAATATAATCATCCAAGTTATCTATTGTTTATTTTGGCTATTTTACTAATAGTAATCTTAAATAGAAGGACAAATAATATAAAACATTTTCCTTTTCATTTATTTTACAATATTTATGGAAGTTCTTGACTGTGGTTGCATTTATTCTAAGCTAAGACACAGGCCACGCCTCATGGATGGAAGTTGCCAGATTTTGCCAGATAGCTAATGCTAGCTCATTTATAGCAAAGATCTGACTGGAGAATTATGATATAAAGTGTCTGTAATAAATTTTCTGTGTGTAATTTTCTTTTTGTTGTTTACTCTTACAAAAGTATAAATTATTAATGACAGTGTATTTATTAGAATGTTGATACATCTTCTCGTATTTATTGTTATGAAACATAACAATAAATACATGTATTTATTGTTATGTTTATATAGTGTATTTGTTAAGGTATATGTAAATCATTCGTCATTTATTATCAGAACTGAAGTTTTTCAATTTATCGCAAAGTTATTCATTCCTGCACTGCGTTATCTTATCTATTATATAATTAATAATAACTCTCTTAAGTCATTTTACGTCCATTACGCACTCTGTCGCAGTCTTTTAAAGAAATATAAATGGTCTCTGCGTCACCAAAAATTTACCTCGAATACAGATCACTTTCCCAAGACGCTCTCTTTATTTTGTTTCTTGCCAAAAGACGCCCCCGGGGAAATTGTAGAAGATAAATTCTGAGTAGCCGAGCAAGCTTAGTCATCCATGAACTGAACCCCCTCGCCCCCACCCCAACCTCTGCGCCCATACCCCATCAACAAAGTTCTAACACCGTCCCCACCCCACCCTCCACCAACTCCCGTGCCTCCGTATCCCAGTCTCATACACGTACGATCATGACGTCATTTTCCATTTTGTCTGTAATCGCGGTTGGTGTGGCTAGTTTACCATTCGCTTTAATTGACAGATTCGCTCTCGTTTTTTTTTTATTGGTTTTATTTATTCATATCTCGGTTATTTTATATTATTTTTTCTCGTTATTGCCATCTTGCAACCATTCGTAAAATCTGTGGAGGCTTTTTAGAAACAGGTTTAATATTGGAGTCATGTTTTCCCCCCAGTGGACATGGTATTGTATTCAAAGGGGTATCTAAAATTATGTGGTGAAATTAGACACACACACACACACACACACACACACACACATATATATATATATATATATATATATATATATATATATATATATATATATATATATATATATATATATATGTGTGTGTGTGTGTGTGTGTGTGTGTGTGTGAGAACTTGATGTTACAGCATATTGGTTAAAAAAAAAGTATACCTTAGTTTTACCAGACCACTGAGCTGATTAACAGCTCTCCTAGGGCTGGCCCGAAGGATTAGACTTATTTTACGTGGCTAAGAACCAATTGGTTCCTTAGCAACGGGACCTACAGCTTATTGTGGAATCCGAACCACATTATAGCGAGAAATGCATATTGGTACATACACAAACCATATATATATATATATATATATATATATATATATATATATATATATATATATATTGATTGATTGATTGATTGATTGATTTCTTTATCTATTTGGGATGAGGCGTCTTATACTAAATGAAACAGAGAATATATCATGTTATGATAATACTTTATACGATAAATAAACTTTAATCAAGCTGCAGTTGCAGTAAACAGCTTATTAAATATGACCAAAAAAGTAAGTATACCTTATTTTACCAGACCACTGAGCTGATTAACAGCTCTCCCAGGGCTGGCCCGAAGGACTAGACTTCTTTTACGTGGCTAAGAACCAATTGGTTACCTAGCAACGGGACCTACAGCTTATTGTGGAATCCGAACCACATTATATAGTTCCTCGTTGGGCGAGCGGGTTCCATTCTCAGCTACCAATCTGTTGGCCGCGAGTTCGAATCTCCGACCGGCCAATGAAGAATAAGAAGAATTTATTTCTGGTGACAGAAATTCATTTCTCGCTATAATGTGGTTCGGATTCCACAATAAGCTGTAGGTCCCGTTGCTAGGTAACCAATTGGTTCTTAGCCACGTAAAATAAAATCTAATCCTTCGGGCCAGCCCTAGGAGAGCTGTTAATCAGCTCAGTGGTCTGGTTAAAATAAGATATACTTGCTTTACCACAATATAGCGAGAAATGAATTTCTGTCACCAGAAATAAATTCCTCTAACACTTCAACTAATTATGATTAATCTAATGTACAAAAATATACTATATAAAAACGTAAAAAAAAAAGGTGTTAACATTAACCGAACAATAATATTACAGAATCATTTTTCCACATCATGATACCTTCTATTAAAAAAAAAGATGGAAAAATAACTCACCATTTTTGGAGCGAGAATAAAATTATTTAGAATATTTTTTCAAAACAAAAAAAGAAACGAAAAATATTTCAAATATTTTTTTTCAAAATGAAAAAAAAATAGATTTCAATTTTTTTTAAACCAGTCTGAATCCCGCCCACAGAAAAAAAAAATCCTTTACAGCGAAATGCAGCCCAGCCACCCCTTCCTCCCTCCCCCCATTCCAGAAAAAAGTAAAAAAAAAAAAAAAAATAGAAATCCGTGGTAATTAGCTCTGTAGAATAATAGTTCGTCATTGTGAATGGACCCGAAATTGGGCGCTGGTATTAGAATAGCCATTGACAGCACAATTAATCGCATTAGTTCACCTGCTAAACCAATTTACCAAATGTCAGTCATTTCCGTTTTATGAACAATTTGCCAAATGATTACGGGGAAAATATTAAAAAACAAAATGCGATTTAGAAGAATTCGTTATTAGCCGGCAGTGGGTTACCGAGGGACTGAATGGATGGAAGAGGTAACTCTCATATTGGTTTGGACAACGCCCGTAGACGGGGGGAGGGTTAGTGCCTACAGTGCACCGCGTGAATATACATACACACACACACACACAAATATACATATATATATATTTATACTATATATATATATATATATATAAATAAATAAATAAAATATATATATATATATATATATATATATATATATATATATATATATATATATATATATATATATATATACATATATATATTTAAATACACATTTTAAAGTTCTTTGCAGCACCCCTTCAGCCCCCAGCCGCAGCCCCCTTTCATTTCTTTTACCGTACCTCCGTCCATATTCTCTTTCCACTCTCGCCTAACAGTTGTTTCGTAGTGCAACTGCGAGGCCTTCCTCCTGTTGCACCTTCCAAACCTTTCTACTCCCAATTTCCCTTTCAGCGCAGAAAGACCTCATAGGTCCCAACGCTTGGCCTGACCAAAATTTTGTATTCCATTCCATTCCATTCCTTATCGGTTTGTCTTAATATTTCTGTGACTGTATAATAGATTTTGTCAAATTTCTTTGGCAGAACCCGAGAAAGGCAAAATGCAATTTAGACTCAGTTAAGGCGTCAGCTTTGAAAATCTGAGATTTAAACGCAGAACAGTGAGTTGGGGGAGTTGAAGAGTCCTTACTACAATGACTTTCATTATCACTTTTATTATTTATGAAATTGGATAGCGCCCGAGACGGGCATTTTTCGCCATTATACTGGTTCGATAAATTTTAAGTTTCTGGGTTTCAAAGAATACATTTGTACGTAAGGTGATTATTGTCTGTCTAGTTACAAGTTAAGAGCAAGATTTGAGAGAGAGAGAGAGAGAGAGAGAGAGAGAGAGAGAGAGAGAGAGAGAGAGAGAGAGAGAGACATAGGCATGATTCACTGAGAAAGTTATGCATCACTAGCTCAACATTGGTATGGGTATGTGAATATAATTAGTATGTATTAGTGAGAGAGAGAGAGAGAGAGAGAGAGAGAGAGAGAGAGAGAGAGAGAGAGAGAGAGAGAAACTCACTCTTGTATTTTAGCATTTAAAATAACCGATATACTTTAGCAGTTTTTCTAAGTTGTGCATTTCAGATCTTTTTTCTAAGTTGGGAATTTCAGATATTATTATCGATGCGATTTGAGGTACGAATCTGCGCCTCCATGGATTATAGTAAAGCGGTCTCTCTCTCTCTCTCTCTCTCTCTCTCTCTCTCTCTCTCTCTCTCTCTCTCTGCGCGCGCGCGTGTCTGTGTGTGTGCGTGTGTTCTTCACTTATTATTTAGTGCGAAGTGTCCTTATTTCCGTCTGAACGTTCTCTTAATTAATTCAGTTATTTATCTAAGATCTTACGTAATTATATATATATATATATATATATATATTTATATAATATATATATATATATATATATATATATATATATATATATATATATATATATATATATATGTTTATATATCCTCATATATATGTTTGCATATCCTCAGCATATGTTTGTGCGTTTGTGTGTTAGCACCAACTCCCACTCCTACACACACACACACACACAAACATACACACACACACACACCCTCACTTACCCATACCACCAAATTAAACACAAACAAACCGAAGTCCAGCAGATCTGACGCCGGTGTTACGCAATCAGCCATTTATTTTTTTTCCCACGTTAACGGGAGGGACGAACCAACAGGACTTTATATACACAAAGTGCTTTAACATAAAGCCTTTATATTTAGCATCTTTTACGTCAAGCGGCGCTGGTGGGCTTTTCTGAATGAGCTTTATACACCTACTGTAAGGTCATAGGGAAATTCTGCTGCGTCTCTCTCTCTCTCTCTCTCTCTCTCTCTCTCTCTCTCTCTCTCTCTCTCTCTTACACACACACATACGGTTGGTTGTGGGACAGAGGTTGGTGTTAAGGGATAGAGAAGAGAGAGAGAGAGAAGAGAGAGAGAGAGAGATTTGTGGCAATGTCAAGGAGGAGGAGGAGGAGAGGAGAGAGAGAGAGAGAGAGAGAGAGAGAGAGAGAGAGAGAGAGAGATTTGTGGCAATGTCAAGCGAGGAGGAGAGAGAGAGAGAATTCTGGTAACTGAGAGAGTGTGATTTAAGGTAACAAATGAGAGAGAGAGAGAGAGAGAGAGAGTTCTGGTAACTGAGAGAGTGTGATTTAGGGTAACAAATGAGAGAGAGAGAGAGAGAGAGAGAAAGTGAAAGTTCTGGTAACTGAGAGTGTGTGATTTAAGGTAACAAATGAGAGAGAGAGAGAGAGAGAGAGAGAGATTGTAACTGAGAGAGAGAGAGAGAGAGAGAGAGATTGTAACTGCAAAGTGGAAAGGGAGAGAAAGCTAAGCTTGTTGTGGTGATGTGGAGAGAGTGAGAAAAAGAGGAGTTTTCCAGCATGAAATCCACGCCCACATTTCTTAATGCTTCAATTATATACTGTATAGTTATGCTGCCACATTTATTCATGAATTCCTATATTCCATTAATTCTGTTTGCGCTAATTACTTTTGACCTTTGCTGAAGATTTGTCTTTCGTTTGCAATAAATAGTTATTGAATTACAGGAAATGATGAGTAAATTGAGCTGAATGATTCAGGCAATAAAAAAAGAAATGACTCACAGGTGATTGGTGATAGTGGGGATGTGTTACAAAGGGCGGTGAAATAGAAGACTTGAAAGCAAAAGTTAGCGAGTGTTTGGTCATGAAGGTAGTTTTGTAGAGAAGAGAATGGGATAGGAATTAAACAGTGCATTGTTTGCTGGTTAAGGTAATATATATATATATATATATATATATATATATATATATATATATATATATATATATATATATATATATATATATATATATATATATATATATTTAATATATATATATTATATATTATATTTATATATATAAATATATTATATATATATATATATATATATATATATATATATATATATATATATTTGATGTTAAGTGAGAGATGAGGAAAGGTAAAAAAAAGTAAAGAATTTTTTGGAGTGTCAGAAGTGCTAGAAAGAGGGGGCCCCCTTATCATTAGTGAAATATCATTGCGGAGTTGAAATAAATGCGAAAATGTTGAGATTTTTTGGGTTACTCAAGTTTTTTGTCTTTATATCAAAGTTTCATCCTTCAGCAAACACCCAGTATTGCTGGTAACGTTTCCTAATCTCTGTCTCTGCCTTAAAGCACATCCCCCTTTTAAAGACCGCCTTAAATCAGCTTAAATCAGCTTAAATCAGCTTGAATCATCTCTCATCAAAGACAACTAAACCCAAACACCGACACAAAAATCTTACATCATCCTTGAATGCTGAAACGGAAATAAAAATAAAATACCTCTCTCTCTCTCTCTCTCTCTCTCTCTCTCTCTCTCTCTCTCTCTCTCTCTCTCTCTCTCTCTCTCTCTCTCCAAATCCGTCTGCGTATTTTATCACATGAAAGATACACCATATCAAGAGTCGTAGGTTTAAAGCAAAAAGAAGGTCAGGGGTTATTTGAGGCTGTTCTATCGCTCTCTTAAATGGGCTGGGTATTATTAGTTCATGAGGATTTTGGGGAAGGGTCTGAAGGGAACTCCCATTTTTTCTCAGGGTAGCAGTCATCATCGTGGGAGGTCGCAAAGGAACCGTTAAAATTGGAGGGTCAGATTTGGCTTTGATTATCTCTGATTGAACAGTGCTTTGATGTGTATGTATATTTGTGTATATATATATATATATATATATATATATATATATATATATATATATATATATATATATATATATATATCATGTTTATGTATATGTGTGTGTACAGTATATATATATATATATATATATATATATATATATATATATATATATATATATATATATATATATATATTATATATATGTACAATGCTTTGATATTTATGTGTGTATACAGTATATACATAATATGTATACACATGTGTGTGTGAGTTTAATAACCTGCTGATTGTATTCCACTTTTAAAACTTGACATTAATATCAGATGTGAAGTCACAAGTAATTCATTAATATCGAATTTCCTTGCATTGGTAATAACTTGCAAACAGGGTTTTAACTCTGCTATACATATTCTTGTCAAATTAAGCTTCTGTAAGTACAATCTAAAGCAGATCATCTGCTATGCATAGCAGTATACATGTACATACTATTTATACTTTAATTAATTCTATTCTTGCTTCTGGCTGGATAAACAGGATCACACGAGAAAAATGCCAAAGCTATCTGTAAAAGATCAATGAATATTCAAACTGGGAAGAAGAAAAATTAAGAAATCAAAACTTGGAGTACTTTACCTTAGAGGGAATGCGAAATTAGGAGACCAATGCATTTTATGTTTTAGAGAGAGAGAGAGAGAGAGAGAGAGAGAGAGAGAGAGAGAGAGAGAGAGAGGGAGGGGGGGAGGGTTATGAATACTTCAGGTTTTATAAACAAAACTAAGAGAAAGAGAGAGAGAGAGACAGACAGACAGACAGAGAGCTAAATACCTGAAAAAAGAAACCAGAGTGTAAGAGATTTAAAAGTTGATATAAGAGAGAGAGAGAGAGAGAGAGAGAGAGAGAGAGAGAGAGAGAGAGAGAGAGAGAGAGAGAGAGAGTTAAATACCTGAATAAATGAAACCAGATTGTAAGAGATCTAAAACCTTGCATTTAAGGAAAAAATAAGAATAGTGAAGATGAGAGAAGAGAGAAAAGAGAGAGAGAGATTTAAAACCTAGCATCAGGAAAGGGAAAAATAAACGAAAGTAGGGTAATAAGACGCTATATAGATAGAACGAGAGACGGGGAAAATACAGAGAGAGAGAGAGAATGGAAAGAATTAAGAGAGAGGGGTGGAGAAGAGTTATGGAAAGAATTAACATTAGGGAAGGGGGAAACTGGAGATGTAAAGTAAGGTAAAGAGAGAGAGAGTTTTGAAAAACTGGAGATGTAAGAGAGAAGAGAGAGAGAGAAGAGAGAGAGAGAGAGAGAGAGAGAGAGAGTTTAGAGTCCAACTTTATAAATGTTATTTTGGATAACAAAATAATGCATAACCAGAGAGAGAGAGAGAGAGAGAGAGAGAGAGAGAGAGAGAGAGAGAGAGAGAGAGAGAAATGGCAAGGGAATAAATAGACTTTGGACGAAATAGTTTATATCCCAACATTTAAAACGTTATTAAAGATAACAAAATAATATAGGGTCATAGAAAGAACTAGAGAGAGAGAGAGAGAGAGAGAGAGAGAGAGAGAGAGAGAGAGAGAGAGAGAGAGAGAGAGCTCAAAATGACAAAGAAAAAAAGATAGACTTCGGTTAGAACAATATATAGGCCAACATTAAAACGTTATCAAGGAAAACAATATAAAGCATAGCCAAAGAAAGAGAGAGAGAGAGAGAGAGAGAGAGAGAGAGAGAGAGAGAGAGAGAGAGAGAGAAACCCTCTCCCTCCCATCTCCAGCACAAACTATCTGAAACGAGTTAATGGATACAATAACTCGGCTTCCCTGAATAGGTCGGCGTACGTCTTTTTCCTTCTTCGAGAATAACCTGCAGCAGGAATCGACGCGGGAGAGAGAGAGAGAGAGAGAGAGAGAGAGGGCGCCCTTGCCAGGGCGAAGGGAGAGGAAGGTGGGGAGGATGCCTGCTTCCCCCCCCCCCACCCCTCACGCTATCAAGGGGGATTTTAGGAGATCTGCCGCCATAGACACCAACTGATAAGAAACAAGACAACGGCCTGTTAGCAGATAAGGTGCTCTTTTGGCGAAATACAAGAGGCGAAGGATCGAGTCTCTGAGTCTCTCCCCCCCTTCCCCCCCCCCCCGTGGGTCCTACGTGGTCCCGACGTGGTTCCCCATGTCCCATGGGACCCTGGAGTAGGGGGAGGGGGTTAGGGAGAACCCAGTGGGAGCGAAAAGGGGAATAGGAATGAATTTTTGAGAGGCGTTATAGCCTCCTCCATTGCTTTCATTAGAATATCCACTGACCCTCGGCATTGTGCTCCAGACATCAACGTCTTCTTCCTCTTCTTTCCCCTCCTATTCTTCTTCTTCTTCTCCTCCCTCTTCTTCTTCTTCTTCTCCAGGAGATGAACCCGTCCCCTTCTCTCGATCGTCAGCGTAATGCATCACTTCCACTTCATTAATGAAGTGAAACAAAAACGGGGTTGATAGCAGGGAGGGAACTCCATTGCCGTGTGATTGCGCCTAGCGTTCTTCTTTCTTTTCTTGATCGTCTGAGTTATGTTTCACTTTCATTTATTTTTGTGTGGGGGAAGGGGGGGAGTATAAACTTTTGATAGTAAAGTCTCTGCCATTACTTTATCTCAAGTGGAATTTGCATATACTCAAGTGTGTATCTTTTTCTGTACTTTCGTAACAAAGTGTTGCCTTAAAATTATGGGTGAAGATTTTATTAGGATTCAAATTGTGGATAAAGGTTCATTAGGGTTCAAATTATGGGTAAAGATTAATAGGATTCAAATTATGGATAAAGATTTATTAGGATTCAAATTGTGGATAAAAATTTTATTAGGATTCAAATTATGAATAAAGATTTTTAGGATTCAAATTATGGATAAAGATTTATTAGGATTCAGATTGTGGATAAAGATTCATTAGGATTCAAATTATGGACAAAGATTTATTAGGATTCAAATTGTGGATAAAGATTTATTAGCATTCAAATTATGGATAAAGATTTTGTTAGGATTCAAATTATGGATAAAGATTTATTAGGATTCAAATTATGGATAAAGATTTGTTAGGATTCAAATTATGGATAAAGATTTATTAGGATTCAAATTTTGGATAAAGATTTATTAGGATTCAAATTATGGATAAATATTTTGTTAGGATTCAAATTATGGATAAAGATTTATTAGGATTCAAATTATGGATAAAGATTAATAGGATTCAAATAGTGGATAAAGATTTATTAGGATTCAAATTATAGATAAAGATTCATTAGGATTCAAATTGTGGATAAAGATTCATTTGGATCCAAATTGTGGATAAAAATTTATTAGGATTCAAATTATGGATAAATATTCATTAGGATTCAAATTGTGGGTAAAGATTCATTAGGATTCAAATTATGGATAAAGATTAATAGGATTCAAATTGTGGATAAAGATTTATTAGGATTAAAATTTTGGATAAAGATTTATTTGGATTCAAATTGTGGATAAAGATTCATTAGGATTCAAATTATGGATAAAGATTAATAGGATTCAAATTGTGGATAAAGGTTCATTAGGATTCAAATTTTGGATAAAGATTCATTAGGATTCACATTATGGATAAAGATTTATTAGGATTCCAATTGTGGA
>NC_089781.1:93312987-93320487 GCF_040412425.1 Macrobrachium rosenbergii
TGATAGTAATTAAGTTCCAGTAATAATAATAATAATAATAATAATAATAATAATAATAATAATAATAATAATAATAATAATAATAATAATAATAATAATAATAAATTGTAAAAGTATCATTATTATTGTAATGTTTAAAAGTCTGTTTTAAATGAAAAACGAGATAAACTTTAAAAAGGCTAGATGGGTTGGCAAGTGAGTACAACAATAAATGTCAAGGAAGTATTTAAAAAAAAAAAAGGTAAAAATTGCGCCGAAGTTTCTTCGGCGCGTTCGAGTTTTCTGTACATCGTATAATCAAGGCCACCGAAAATAGATCTATCTTTTGGTGGTCTCGGTATAATTCTGCAAAAGTCACAGCCCATGAAACTTTTAGCCACGGCCCTGGGGTGGCCTGTCCTATACCGTTGCCAGGCGCACGATCATGGCCAACTTTAACCTTAAATAAAATACAAACTACTGAGGCTAGAGGGCTGTAATTTGGCATGTTTGATGACTTGAGGGTGGATGATCACCATACCAATTTGCAGCCCTCTAGCCTCAGTAGGTTTTAAGATCTGATGGCGGACAGAAAAAGTGCGGACGGACAGACAAATAATCATCTCAATAGTTTTCTTTTACGAAAAACTAAAACATTATTTTAAATTCATTAGTTCTAGATAATAAAACATCATTTTAAATTCATTAATTCTAGATGACTCAAGTTTTCATCTCCGTCGGAAATGTTTTGAAGTTAAGATAGCATATAATCATGATATCTTTATCTTAACCTTTATACAAATACAACGTGAATCGATCAGTTTTGAAGTGTCAAGTAATTATTTAATTATTATTATGTGGATTTCTGTAATCATAAAGTTTTAAATAATCTTGATCGTTCTATAAGTACAGTTTGAAGTGATTATACACGATCAAGCAAAGACCACGAGAAGATTAATTAAGAAAATATGTTAAAGATTCTAAAAATTTATGCTTTGCAAATAATTTTATAGCTATCTGCTGTAATGCCATTTATGATTTATAAAACAATACAGATGACCTGCAAATTATAACTTCATTGAAAATTACCAATTTCTGTAATAATATATCACATAAGAAAATAAGTAAAAAATGCACGGTTGTGGCCTGTTCTATAGCGTTGCCAGACGCACTATTAAGGCTAACTTTAACCTGAAATAAAATAAAAACTGCCGAGGCTAGAGGGCTGCAATTTGGTATGTTTGATGACTGGAGGGTGGATGATCATCATAACAATTTGCAGCCCTCTAACCGCAGTAGTTGTTAAGATCTGAGGGCGGGCAGAAAAAAAGACCGGACAGAATAAAGTGCGGACAGAATAAAGTGCGGACAGAATGAAGTGCGGACAGAAAAAAGTGCGGACGGACAAACAAAGCCGGCACAATAGTTTTCCTTTCCAGAACACTAAAACTAGAGGACAACGAAGTAAAAATTCAACACTCAGACTTCAATTTACTGTTTGTTAAACAAGACATCTGTCTAAAACTTTAAAATAATAGACAGAACAAACAGACAACAAATGCTACGTATAACTCATGTGGAGTCGTGATGCCTTGTCGAGAGGGTATGAATATGATGGCGACAAAATATCATTTTTCGGGAGGGGTGTTGGGGGTGGGGAAAGGGGGATGGGTTTAGGGGGGGGAGGGGGTTGGAGGAGGAGGAAGTGCATGCTATTCATAAGGAACTGGTTCTTCTTGAGAAGGAGTCCTTGGAGGAAATGACCAACGCTGGTGACAAAAGACGAGCTATAAAAGATAAGAGAGAGAGAGAGAGAGAGAGAGAGAGAGAGAGAGAGAGAGAGAGAGATTTGTTATAAGCATTCGTTTTTCATGGCGATGAAGCATCGTGCCAATGACAGAAAACTTTATGTGACTTAGGTCATATAACACTTATCTAAGCTTTGCCACACAGTTCTTGGAGAGAGAGAGAGAGAGAGAGAGAGAGAGAGAGAGAGAGAGAGAGAGAGAGAGAGAGAGAGAGAGGGAGGGAGTTCTTTCGGAGGAACGTGTAAGATATTGAAAAAATATATCAAGGTTAAAAATGAAATGCTTCCCCAAGATAAGTATTTCCTGTCCGTGTTTCCTCTTTGATAAGAAATTTAGCCGTGAAATTTGATGAAATTAAGTCTCCTGAGCTCACTAATTACAATAGAAGACATAAATTAGGAAATTTGAGATTAATTAACAATTATTTGGGATTCATCTCCTTTAAAATACCAACGAAACATAAAAAAAAAAGAATGAACTCGAGTTTCAATCGGTTTGATAAATAGAATGAGAATTCTTTCTTTTCCTCTGTACTCTCTGAATCACTGGACCTACCTCTCTTTAAAACCCGGAAATCGGAAACAGATTCCCAAAGCAAAATTACAATACATCTGAACTTTCCGAAGACAGCTAGTTAATTACATTCCAGTGTAATTCTGTAAATAAAAAAATTAAATTCTCCCGATTCTGAAAGTCCGCAGGGCTTTCGTCAATTGGGTGGAAATTGTGCACCGTCGAAAATGGAGTCCAGAGTAATTGTTGAAGTCCAAATTAATTGTTGAAGTCCAATATGATTGCTGAAGTCTGAAGCAATTGTTGAAGCCCAATGCAATTGTTGAACTACAAAGTAATTGTTGAAGTCTAAAGTAATTGTTGAAGTCCAAACTAATGGTTGAAGTCCAAGTTAATTGTCGTCAAGTCCAAAGTAATTGTTAAAGTCGAAAGTATTTGCTGATCTCCAAAGTAATTGTTGAAGCCCAAAGTGGCTTTTGAAATCCTGAGTAAATTTTGAAGACCAAAATGATTGTTGAAGTCCAAAGTGATTGTTGGACTTCAGAGTAATAGTTAAAGTCCAAAGGTAATTTTGAAAGCCCAAAGTAATTTCTGAAATTCAAAGTAATTATTGAAGTCCAAAGTAATTGTAAAAGTCCAAAGTAACCTCCGAAGTCCAAAGTAATTATTGAAATCCAAAACAAAGTAATTGTTGAAGTCCAAAGTAATTTCTGAACTCTAAAGTTATTGTTGAAGTCCAAAGTAACTCTTGAAATCTAAAGTAATTATTGAACTCCAAAGTAATTGTTATGACTTCTGTCAGTTTTATTTATAAATATATAAATATATATATATATATATATATATATATATATATATATATATATATATATATATATATATATATATATATATATATATATATATATATAACTCTCCCTCTAAAATTCAGATGCGAGAGAGATTGAATAAAAAAAAAAAAAAAGTAATGGGTGTGTTGCCTCTGTTAGACTTCGTTGCTAGATGGTTTGTCTCCAACAGATGTTTCAGTCTGCATCTCTCTCTCTCTCTCCCCCCCCCCTGCGCTGATATTGGAGAGAGAGAGAGAGAGAGAGGAATAAAATCCGTTTGGATCTGCGTGTGGCTTTGTGTACAAGAGTGTATCTGTCCATTCCTGGGTGGGTGTGGCGCGGTCTCTTCCTATAGCCACGATGTGTGATTACATGTGTATGTATATATGTATATATTATATATATGTATGTATATGTATATATGTATACGCACACGCACATATGTATATATATATATATATATATATATATATAGAGAGAGAGAGAGAGAGAGAGAGAGAGATAGAGAGAGAGAGAGAGAGAGAGAGAATATAGAATATGCTTATATATATATAGTATATATATATATATATATATATATAGAGAGAGAGAGAGAGAGAGAGAGAGAGACAGAGAGAGAGAGAGAGAGAAAGTAAGTGCTTCACTTCTGTATGTTATCGTGTTATCCGTATTTCTGTTTGTTATCGTGTTATCCGTATTCAGCAAGAGAGAGAGAGAGAGAGAGAGAGAAATTGTCACTCCTGAGTGACAATTCATTGTTTCTTTAGATTTTGTCAGTTTGAAATTCTTGGTGTTGCCCTGTGGAAAGCATTTTCTCTGAATATCAATGATTACAACAACAGCAAAATTAATCATTTTAATGATTCAGTGATTGCCGTAATAGATTCAGCAATTTTAGCAGAGGTGTTGGCAATAATAATAATAATAATAATAAAATAATAATAACAATAATAATAATAATAATAATAACAACAGGCAGGTCATTGTCGTTGTGTAAATTAGACATAAAATGAAAACAAGGTAAAGAAGAGAATTTAATTGTAACTTAGATTAACTGTCATAGTGATTGACCTGTGGCCAATACGATGTTCCATCTCACTGTCATCTAAAATAATTTTAAAAATGCAACGAAGTTTCTTCGGCGCAATCGAGTTTTCTGTACAGCGTATAATCAAGGCCACCGAAAATAGATCTATCTTTCGGTGGTCTCGGTATTACGCTGTATGAGCCACGGCCCATGTATCATTAACCACGACCCAGTAGTGGCATGTCCAATATCGTTGCCAGATGCACGATTATGGCTAACTTTAACTTTAAGTAGATAAAAAACTACTGAGGCTAGAGGACTGCAATTTGGTATGTTTGGTGATTGGAGGGTGGATGATCAACATAGCAATTTGCAGTCTTTTAGCCTCAGTAGTTTTTAAGATCTGCGGGCGGACGGACAGACAATAGCTGGCACAGTAGTTTTCTTATACAGAAAACTAAAAGTACGTTTGCAAGTGACTCCGTTTAAGACTTACCTATTATAATGTTTAACGTCTTTTACCAAAATACCTGTAGACGTATTTATAAACAGGCCAAAATAACATTACATGTGAAATCTTATATGCACCAGCTTCAAGGAGTTTTGGCTGTGAGTGAGGAAAAGTACAATAGGGTTGAAAGAATGAAGAAAGATCCATTGGAAGTTTCGTTAAAATAACTAAAAATTTTATACAAGTATCAAGAAACAGGTATATTTATGCCTAAGAATGATAATCTTTCAAAATGTGGTGAGGAAATGTCCTGTATATTTGTAAAGTATGGCGTCTATTTCAAAAGAGCTCAAATATTATGTACATTTTTAAAGTATATGTGAATAATTCTGTATGGTTTACCAATGAACCGCAGAAAACATGAGGCCCTTTCATGTAACAGTCTTGTTGGTCTAATGAAATGCAAATGATTTTATTGTGGTAAAGGTCAAAGAATCAAAAGTTAATTGTAGGTTCTTGAAACAATAATTTAGTATGTATAATTATAATAATGAAGAATAAAAAAAATTTTGAATGGGAATTTCAATACATACTCCTTTAGGAATCTTTAAATAAAATCAATCGAATAGAAAACAAGGAAAAAATGCACCGAAGTTTCTTCGGCGCAATTGAGTTTTCTGTACAGCCTATAATCGAGGCCACTGAAAATAGATCTGTCTTTCTGTGGTCTCGGTAAAATGCTGTATGAGCTGCTGACCATGAAACTTTAACCACGGACCGATGGTGGCCTGGTCTATATCGTTGGCAGAAGCACGATTATGGCTAACTTTAACCTAAAATAAAATAAAAACTACTGAGGCTAGAGGGCTGCAATTTGGTATGTTTGATGACTGAAGGGTGGTTGATCAACATACCAATTTGCAGCCCTCTAGCCTCAGTGGTTTTTATGATCTAAGGGCGGACAGAAAAAAGTGCGGATAGAAATAGTTCGGACGGACAAAGCTGTCACAATAGTTTTCTTCTACAGAAAACTAAAAAGAGGATTTATATAAGAATGACGATGATAAATCTTAAAGTAAGACTAGCTTCGAAGAAAGCAAAAAAAAAAAAAAAAAAAGACAGAGAAAAGAAAGATAAAAAAGAGCATCTTATGAAATAATGCTCCTCAAAAATGATTAGTGGCCCGGTTTTATCTCCAAACTATAAAAGAGTTTGAAACTAAAGTTTTGAGTTTTTTTATTTCTTGGAGAACAAAAACCCCACCGCGGATCTCTCTCTCTCTCTCTCTCTCTCTCTCTCTCTCTCTCTCTCAAATCGTCTAGTCTTAATCTCTTCTCTCTCTCTCTCTCTCTCTCTCAAATCGTCTAGTCTTAATCTTTATGTCTTCTTTCTCTCTCTCTCTCTCTCTCTCTCTCTCTCTAGTTTTAATCATGTGTCTGCTCTCTCTCTCTCTCTCTCTCTCAAATCATCTAAGCTTAATCCTTATGGGTCTGCTCTCTTCTCTCTCTCTCTCTCTCTCTCTCTCTCTCTCTCTCTCTCTCTCTCTCTCTCTCAAATCATCTAAGCTTAATCCTTATGGGTCTCTCTCTTCTCTCTCTCTCTCTCTCTTAATTTATTGCCTCTTATTCGACGGAGTATAGATGCTTCATGAATAATGTAAAGATTGATAGCTCGCTCTTTTGTACAGTTGTTTCTGCGTTTTTGTTGTTGTCCCTGATTTTGTTTTTCTGTTGTTGTTCCTGAATTTGTTTTTCTGTTGTTGTTGTTCTGAATTGTTTGTTTCTTCTCTTGTTGTTCCTGAATTGCTTGTTTCTTCTTTCGTTGTTCCTGAATTGGTTGTTTCTTATTTGTTGTTCTTGAAAACGTTCATGGTATACTAGTAGTTGTTGTTTTTATGTTGTTGTTCCTAAACTGGTTGTTTCTTCTTTTGTTGTTCCTGAAGTTGTTCATAGTATAATAGTAATTGTTGCTTTTCTGTTGTTGTTCCTGAATTGGTTGTTTCATATTTTGTTGTTCCTGAAGTTGTTCTTGGTTCAGTAGTAGTAGTTGTTGTTTTTCTATTATTCTTGAATTGGTTGTTTCATATTTTGTTTTTCCTGAAGTTGTTCTTGGTACAGTAGTAATAGTTGTTGTTTTTCTATTTTGACAATTTCCAAATCATCCCATTCCGGAAGTTATAATTGGCCATATATATATATATATATATATATATATATATATATATATATATATATATATATATATATATATATATATATATATATATATATACATATATATATATATATGTATGTATATATACAGATTTTTAGATATATATCTATACAATATATATATATATATATATATATATATATATATATATATATATATATATATATATATATATATATATATATATATATATATATATAAAATTGTCTATAGATTTATTTTTTATAAATGCATTGTAAATAATCTTTTTTAATCTTGGGAAATATAAAACCAAAGATTAAACAATATTATTTACAAGACGATATAAAAAATAAATTCATAGAAGAATTTCTTCTTTTGTAATGTCCTTATATCACTTTCCGGAAGTTATAACTATTCATATTCTCTTCGTAATTAAGCCATGAATATCATTAGGGTGGTTTGCACCGGAAATATATAAAAATATAAAACAATAATTAAACAGAACCATTTACAATTTATAAAACAAATTTAATGAAATTTTCCAGACTTATAATGGCCACTTAACACTACAGTATCTTCTGGCTTACCCAAAGGCGAACTGCTTTCTCCCTTACAAAAAAAAAAAAAGCAAAATGAATTTAATTCTATCATTTAATTCACGGTTAGTTAATAGAGAGTCGCCTAAACTCTCTCTCTCTCTCTCTCTCTCTCTCTCTC
>NC_089781.1:93325487-93340487 GCF_040412425.1 Macrobrachium rosenbergii
GGAGGAGGAGGAGGAGGAGGAGGAGGAGGAAAGATAGAGACAGATACACACATATTGTACAATACTCCCACTTAGATATAATAATAATAATTGTTCAGGTATGATTATGGATACAGATGAATATTGGTGTTTGTTTTTATTAATGAATAAATATACGCAGATTAATTTAGAAAGTTAAGAAAAATTATTACAAGATAAATATAAAGAAGGTTTTTTGTCAGAATACAAATGAATATTGTTGTTTTTGAATAATGAATCAACGTATGCAAATTAATTTTAAAAATTAAGACAAAAAATAAGATGAATTTGACGATGGTTATTTGTCAGAATACAAATGATTATTGTTTTTCATTAATGAATCACCATATGCAAATTCATTCCAACAAATAAGAGAAATTATGACAGATTCAATTAGATGAATATGAAGGTAATTTTTTTGTCAGAGTAAAGCAATAACTTTGAAAGAGGTAAAAATTTTTATTATGAATTTTCGATCTGAATTTGTAAATATGAATTATATACCAAAACTTTAATTTGTGAATTATTGAATGTATTATGAATTCCAATCAGTTGTAATTGAGCATGACTGTGCATTATGGAAAACAGATTTAATCACAAAATATAGATTATGAATCATAAAGAGTAAATATATAGTGTAAATAAGGATAAGCAGTTCAAACGATAATTTGTCAAAACATTTTCATGAGTGTTAAATATTCAAAATGATAATGATGGATGAATAAATACATGCTGTATTCATACAAGACAAATGTATGAATACATGCTGTATTCAAATAAGACAAATCTGTTGCTATTACAGGAGATATGGCAGCTGCGTGTATTATGTAGATTTTATTTTAAGCTTGATTGGCTCGTTAGACTGGATATTAATATAGATTTAGCACTGACTGGCTAAGTAAATTGGTTATCACGTGAATCATTCACCAGTTAGATTTAGCTTGACTGGCTATGCAAATAACTTGATTGGCTAAGTAAATTGGTTACAGCTTAAGACATGTTTTTATTTATAAAGCAAATTGACAGGTATATTGCATTGCTTAAAAAAAAATCTTGAAATAGCATGCCATTATACTGTACGCAGGAATCTCATCATGATCAGAGTATGATGAACATGACTGTAGAGAAGATTCAGTTCATTGTAAAATTCTTGTCATTATCCTCCTTTGTGATAATGATCTTTCATTATCATTGAAAATGCTCATGCCGTCATTATCATTCTACGTACCAGTATCATTGTCGCAATAATCATCATCATTATCGTGATCATTATACTGTCATTATTATTTTACAACGATAGGGCAGTTCTTAAGCCAGACGCTGACGGCTGAAAAATCACTTTTGCTAAAATCATCTTCATTTTCGTAGTGGTCATTATAACTATCATTACTCTTCATAAGGGTAAGGACAGTTCATGAATGCTATTATTATCAGTATCATTTTACAAAAATGAACATTCTTTATTAAGAGTATTGAATACACTAGATATCAGTGTCTTTTATTTACGCTTTTAATCCTATATATATATATATATATATATATATATATATATATATATATATATATATATATATATATATATATATATATATATATATATATATATATATTATATATATGTTTATAATATATATATTGTATATATATATATATATATACATACATACATATATATGATAGATATATATATATATATTATATATTGACATATATATATATATATATATATATATATATATATAATATTTATATACATATAAATATATATATTTATTTATTTAAAGTTATTTGGTTTTAGGTGATTTTTATAAGCTAGAGTTATTAATTATTTTGCATTTTTTTTATTTTACCTTCCTTCATTGTATATTACGCTTCGATATTATCAGGCACGACCAAAAACTCTACCACAGGATTATCAAAATTATAATAAATAATGATAATAAATATTTAATTAATAATATTTATAATTATAATAATTATGACATTGGTATGATTAGCGCAAACAACATCCGAAGTAAATTAACATCGCCAACAAAATCAATTGAAGATCCCTCTGTGAGCTTTCGTATATTTGACATTCGACCAAAATATTATTATTAAATATTTATTTACTACTTTTTCTGTTTTTCTGATAACAGATCTCTCTTTGTATTTCCATTTACGTTCTGTTACTTCCTTTCTGTTGAACGCCATATTCTTTGGAAGCTTTAATTTTAAGTCAATGGCGCCCCCCCCCCGGGGGACTTCTTCCATATGAAGAGGGTTATCTTCTGAATAATAATAATAATAATAATAATAATAATAATAATAATAATAATAATAATAATAATAATTAGTGTTATTGATTCAGCGTGTCTTAACAATAAGAGCAATATTAACAAGTGTCTTTTATGTTCCTGATACCGGTCGATTCAACTTACCGCGTTGCTTTCTGTGGCGTCGCATGGGAATGCTTTGTGGCCTGTTTTAACATCTTGCTGCCATACCTAGCGATGTGTAGCCAATATTAGTAACTTCCAGAGAGAGAGAGAGAGAGAGAGAGAGAGAGAGAGAGAGAGAGAGAGAGAGAGAGAGAGAGAGTTGTGTATGTTTACTCGCGGACATCTCGTGCACATGTTCGACAAGTTTGTCACCTGTCTACTATGTACAGTTTTGTTCAAATATTGGCTATTTGGTACAAATTTTGCTACCAATATTGGCTAATTGGTGCTAAGTTTGTCACCAATATTGGCTACTTAGTACATAATATATCACCAATTTTACCTACTTGGTACAGAGTTTAATGAAAAATTGGCTCTTTGGTACAAATTTTGTTACCAGTAAAGCCTATCTGATACTGAATATGTCACCAATATTAGTTACTGGGTAAAAAGTATATCACAAATATTGGCTACTTGGTATAAAGTACGTCATCAACACTGGCTACTGATATAAAGTTGTTCACAATATCGGCCACTTGGTACCGAATTTGTCACCAATAGTGGCTGCTTGGTACCGAATTTGTCAACAATAATGGCTACTTGGTACAGAATTTGTCACCAGTAGTGGCTGCTTGGTACCGAATTTGTCACCAACAGTGGCTACTTGGCACAGCTTTTGTCAGCAATATTGGCCTCTTGGTATAAATTTTGTCACCAATAGTGGATACATGGTACAAATTCTGCCACCAGTACTGGCTACTTGGTACAGAATTTGTCACCAATATTAGCTACTTTGTAGTGTTTGGTGCCAAATTCAACAAAGTAGCCAGTACTGACTACTTGGCACAGAGTCTGGTGCCAAGAGGCCAAAGAGTGCCAGAAAACATTCCCCTTTGACACCATCTTTATGTTTAATATTCATTCGTATCAGACATGTTTAATTTTAGAAGAACCAAAGTGTATGAAGAACTCAAAATGGAAATTCATGAATGAATAATGACTACAATGTCGTCCTAAGGTTAATCAGGAGTCACATGAAAATTACACAATTGTTTCCTTTGTCTTGTGGGATTTATCCTAGACTACTGAGGTATTAGATTATGGCATAACTTCGAGGAGATATATATATTAATAATTATGTACAAACTTCCTTCTGATGTGTTCTGTTTGTTTGTTATACTTCTAGTTGTTTATTTTTGTTATATGTTTTGTTTTTTTTTCTCACCCGGAACGTACGTGTGATAAGGGTTGTATTTTTTTCTTTTTCATTAATTTTATTCTTTTACTGTCATCACTATAATTATTCAGATATCTACACATTCGTCTATTTCGTCCAATTTAGGAACCCGTAAAATAACACATTTATGTTGACCAAGTCAAAAAGATGATCAACTTGCTAAGCAATTTTCCACCGGATAGAATATTATGTGAAAAAATAAAAATGCGAAAAGTTTATGTCAGTGGCAAATAGAAGATAAAAAATCAAAATGAATATATTCACGTATATAACGGCTCATGAATTACAGTCGCACATGAGCTGAAGCCAGAAATATGAAACGTGATTTGTTTTTGATCTTGTTAGACTGGAAAAGGTAGTTATTATGAGTTTGTTTGTGTTATATATGTATATATGAATTTACACATGTACAATTTCAGGAATAATGGCTAGTGTTCAGTTCACTACCTTTTTGTTAAAATCTCCATCTATGATCCATTTCAGTTAGCCTAAAACTAATGAACAATGAATGATACTCTTTTTTTACAATTATCGACGATATGGGATACAATGTATAGGAAGATTTTTTTTATCTTGTTTCTTGAAAGAGGCAATCCTGCACTTGAGAAGTCAAAATGGTCTGTCTTTTGTTCAAGCTTTATAATGTCTTGTTATCACTGTACACCTGTGTTTTCTGGGTAGTTCATCCATATTCACATATTACGATTTCTGTTTGTCTCTGTTTATTTACACTGATGCTAGTTAAGAGACCACAGTAATCTTCTTAAAGACACTGAGCTCTGTGTCAGGTCGTTCACACTGTGTTCACACTGATTTTTGCATTTCACGCTGAATCTTTCATGCACCCGGCGGAAACTGAATTGTTTCGGTTCATCTTATTTTCAGCGTGAAGTATCCGAAGAATTTTCTAGTTTCTCGTGGAATATACTTGAGAAATGTATTATTTTTTCATGGAATTCTTATCATTTGATCACTGTAGGTCCATACTGTTCAAAGAACTTAAATCACTTTAACTTAACAATATTTTACTTCAGATGCAATTGTTTATCAAAGTTTAAGGTCCACTGATGTTTTAATAATCTGTATCACCGCCATTGTGATTCACTTAACAGTTCTTCAGTTTAACTGAAGAATTTTCCAAACTCCTGGAAGCTCCTTTAAACCGTTTTTTTTCACACACAAAAGTTTTTTACTTTTTCCATCAAAAATTAAGTTTGGGAAATTACATCTTCTATTCTTACCCTGTACTTCTGGAGTGACCATTTTCCCTCCAGGCTACCACTGTAATTCCAGGCGACCATTGCCCTTCCAGGCAACTAATATCCTTCCAGGCGACCAGTGTCCTTCTAGACGACTAGTGCCCTTCTAGGGGACTAGTGCCCTTACAGGCGACTATTACCTTCCAGGCGACTAGTGTCATCCCAGGTGACTAGCGTCCTTCCAGGCAACAAGTGTCTTTCCAGGCGATCAGTGTCCTTCCAGACAACTAGTGTCCTTCCAGTCGACTAATGTCCTTCCAGAAAACTAGTGTCGTTCCAGGCTACCAGTTTTATTCCAGAAGAAAGTGTCCTTCCAGGCGACCAGTGCCCTTCCAGGCAACTAGTATCCTTCCAGGCGACCAGTGTCCTTCCGGGCGACTAGTGTCCTTCCAGGCGACCACTGTTCTTCCAGAAGACCACCTAGTGTCCTTCCAGGCGACCTGTGCCTTTCCAGGCGACTAGTCCTTCCGGGCAACCACTGTTCTTCCAGGCGACCACTAGCCTTCCAGGTGACCAGTGCCCTTCCAGGAGACCACTGTCCTTCCATTGCCTGAGGAAGCCTTAGCAAAACGCTCATCACAGCAGCCTTCCTGTCAGAAGGATATAGTTGCTGCTGAAGGACATGGCGTAGGACGCCACGAGAGCCAAGGAGGCGCATAGAATACTGGCGATAGGTTTGGGAAAGGCTCCAGTTCCTTTTCCAGTCGACCCGGAGAATCCTGGACGCCGGCTCTGACGATAATCTTGGTCTGGAAAGATAAGTTTATTATTATTATTATTATTATTATTATTATTATTATTATTATTATTATTATTATTATTATTATTGAAGCTCCACATGTACGGGGAAAATAGTTCGCGATGCGTGAAAGAAAGACAGACGCAAATAAATAGATAATTAAACACGTAAGTAAATGTGTGGTAAAATTTTAAATGATAATTAACTAGCAACATGAATAAATTATGCATAATAAAGGAATAAATGAACAGAAAGTAAAAGGGGAGTTATGGAAGCAATTGCTAGATTTAAATATGCAATAAACGAATGCTTTATTAAAGGCACACCAACGTGACTGTATGTTAAATCAGCAGTAATTAATATAATTAACTTAATGTTAAATTAGAAGTCAGACGAAATGACTGAATGATAAGCTACAAGAGAAAAAAATTTTCAAGTGATAAATTGAAAGCAAAGAAAATTAAACAATGAATGATTCTTAATGTAGATAATTTAGTTTCTCGATGATTCTGTAGCTTACCAGAATCGATGGTTATGTCTGGAAAGCCATTTGTCGCCACAGAAAATTTTCAGTTATTTTCTATATATTTAGATTCCCTTAATGAGTTATATTAGCTTTTTACTATTTTTATAATTGTCTAAAACTGCAATATTCTTTAACCTGATAGGCAAAGCAAAGTCATGCAGAAAAGCTGTTAGAAACATAAGCCATGCAATAGAACTATAGAGAAAACAAACAGGTGGGACCTCTAGGTATTCGTAAAATGTCATAAAGTGTCAATTGAACACTTTGCACTAAGTAGCGAATATTGGCAGCAAAAATGTAGTCGCACTTATGTGGCTTATATTTTGCTACTATCTGCATATAAACAGCAAAGATACTGGCTACTTGTGTGACTTACATTTGGCTCTTATTTGTTTCTAAATAGCAAATATATTGCCTACTTGTGTGATATAGTTTTACTCCTAGCTGCTCCTAAACAACAAATATATTGGCTACTAAGCGCAAAGGCGCTATTAGATGCTACAGAAAGCTTGTTATGGCACTGCCTTTGTAAGTGATTTTGACATGCATTAATAACATACTGACCAGCTAATGCAAAAAGGCTAACAAGTGAAGGTCTAGAAGAAAGCGTCGTACTAGAAAGTATATTAGCATATTGGCGTGCAACGTTCCAAAACAGCGGCAGAAATTAAGAAAATTTCGTAAACTATTGCGCAGGAATGACCAAGGATTTTGCGCAGAAAGAATCAGTGACTTTGCGCAGAAATGATCAAGGACTTTTGTAGGAATAACCAAGGACTCTGCTCAGAAATGACCAAGGACTCTGAACAGAAATTATCAAATATTTTTGCAGAAATGACCAAGGACTTTATGAACAGAAATGATAAAATATTTTGTGTAGAAATGATCAAGGATTTTGTGCAAAAATGACCAAGAACTTTGCGCACAAGTGACAAAAGTCATTGAGCAGAAATCACCAAGGACTTTGTGCAGGAATGACCAGGGACTTGGAGCAGAAATGACCAAGGACTTTGCGCAGAAATGACCAAGGACTTTTCAGAAATGACCAAGGACTTTGCGCAGAAATGACCAAGGACTTTTCAGAAATGACCAAGGACTTTGCGCAGAAATGACCAAAGATTTTTGCACAGAAATGACCAAGGACTTTGCGCAGAAGTGACCAAAGAGTTTTTGCACAGAAATGACCAAGGATTTTATGCAGAAATGACCAAGGACTTTGCTCAGAAATAATCAGGGACTTGGAGCAGAAATGACCAAGGCCTTTGTGTAGAAATGACTAAGGATTTTGAGCAGAAAGACCAAGGATTTTGTGCAGAAATGACCGAGGAATTTGTGCAGAAATGACCAAGGACTTTGTGCAGAAACGACCAAGGATTTTTGTGCAGAAATGACTAAGGAATTTACACAGAAATGACCAAGTACTAGCGCTGAAATGACCAAGGACTTTGCATAGAAAGGTGTAAGGACTTTGTGCAGAAATGACAAAGGGCCTTGCGCAGAAATGACCAAGGACTTTGCGCAAGCAAAAGCTTATCTTATCACCTACTACTTAACTCTACGATCTTAAAACTAGTGAAGCGAAGATAGAGCAGATTGCAGAAGAGGAAAAAAAAAAGAAATAAGCAATAAAGCGAAATAAATAAAGAAAAGAAAATAGTCAAAGCAGGCATTTCAAACCAAATTTTTTAGTAGCAGTTGCATCACCCACAGCAAGAGCAGCGAAACTCGTCCTAAAACAGTTGGTAAAAAACTAATCTAGGTCAGTTGTCAAAACACACCTTTTGGATTGATAAAGGTCTTACCGCCCGGGTGATAGTCGGTAAGGTCGTTCACCCCCTTGGGATAAAGGAAGTTCTCGAACTTCTTGCGATCTGGTGGAGAGGATGGGTGGGAAACGTCGTACGTGAAATGAACAAGTATCGTGTTTACAGTAGCAATCGTACATATCGTAAAATATGTTTTTTTAATTTTCATAACACATTATTTACATTTTTTAAATTGTCTTTAATTTTGACTAAATTAACCGGAACAAGACATTAACTGGAATTGTTTCGAAATTGATTACTAAATCTGATGGTTTTTAAAAAATTCATTCAAATTGTTGCGAAATTGATTCATCCTCACATTGTTTTTTTTTTTTGTTTTGTTTAACAAATAATTTACTTTGTTCTTAATTTTCAGTAGGTTGTACTGAAATAAAAAAAAAGATAAAAACAGTAATTTAAAACATTTCTAAATTGATTGAAGGTCGAGGAAGAATGATTGACTGGTCATTTCGAAAAGATTCTGCTATAAGACCGAAATGCAATAATCGACGTTGCTATTTTCAAAGTAAATCAGATTCTAGAACATTATAATATATATATCTAGAATATTGTAATGCTATGTGGTAGCAAGAGGTGGAAGATTTAACCACAAAAATAACCTAATATAATTCTCTTCACTTGTTTATTAAAATGATCCTCTGAACATAAAAGTTATATTAAGAATGCTGTAGTAGCTGGTCAGCTGTATAAATGTTTTTATGGGATTTTAGACAATTATGTTTTAAAGTGCTTTTAGTCTGATTTAGTATCAACTGTTCAATATTTCCTGCGCCAGTAACCATACGAATATAACCTGTTGCAAAACATTTTAACTGCCTCAGCAATATCTTCAAGATAGCGTTTATGCAGATATTTAGAAAATGAAATTATGTATTATATATATGCAAAATTTCTCCAATGCATTGTACTACCGATACTTTTATCAGATTTTTCTAGCCTTGATTTCCAAAGGCTTGCAACTGGCAGATTGCATGAGCAACATTTTGCAAAGGCATTCTTTGAAATGCTGTTCTAGTTGAAAGAGCCATTTTATATATGATGGCAAAGTCCCAAGACTTCAAGAGCTTATATTTCATTCGGAATGTAAGCGGTTCGTGTTTAAAGTATAATTAATGTTTTGATTTTTTTTGAAAGTATAAGGCTTTGAATTTTTAAAATTTATTAAATTTAATTAAAAGTAATTAAAATTAATTTAATTAAATTGTATAGGGCTTTGAATTTTAAAAATTAATTAAATTTAATTAAAAGTAATTAAAATTAATTAATTATAATTAATCAAATTAATTAAATCAATTAGAATTTAATTAAAATTAATTAAATTAATTAAAATTAATTTAAGAATGCCGCCACACGCCATTTCGTTACCACAAATCTTCAGAGAAATGTAATTTAATCAGAACTGTTAAGAAAATTATTTAAATTAAGCTTAAAGCTTAAATTTTTTTGTCAACATATGGACATAATCCTCAAATTAAATCATGCAATTTTGAAAGCAGTATTCCTCGAATTTCCATTTCATAAGTAATGTAACTTCAATTATGCCACTGGCAAATAACCTTAAAATTGCAAGACTAGGAAAATATAATTTGATCAGAACATTTTGTTGATAGCATTGAAAGTGTACTCTAAGTCAGTCATATATTTAATAGAATCATTAATGGCTATTTAAGGGTCTCAAGATACCAAAGAAACGTTATTTAATTAAGATTCAGTCACGAGTAATGTTCAGTAATACAAGATTTGGAAATTTAATGATGATTTATCAATAGAATATAATTCTAGAATTTGATAACGCCATTACAAGCGGTATCGTGAAATATTATCTAACGAGAATCTTTTGTGAAAAGCGTTTGAAAGCGAAATGATTTGAATATTTTCGTTTACAAATATGATGATAGAATTTACCCATGAATAATGTAAATAATCTTCCACTGAGCACTGTACAGCTTGTAAAATACATTTCTTGAATTATATTCTATGAAATTTATAGTTTTTTTCTATAAATACGTGATTTTATTGTTTCACAGAATTTATAAGGATTGAAAAACAGAGTAAATAAATTGCATTCTGTCTTGAATTATCTGATGTTTTGTTTGGAAATTTTCAAGATTTTTGTAAAGACTTGTTTACTGTTAGTTTTGAATTGTGTTGCAATCGCGTATGAATTTTGTGAATCATGTCCCAGTGAATTGACATCCTCTAAATTATCTTGATGCGATTTTAAATTCACTCATAAATTATAGTTAATTGAAAATATATTGACTCGTAAAATGACTTGAATTATTACTCAGTCGTAAGCGATTATACATGGCGTTTAGATTTACGTATGTATTATAATTATGAAATTTATATTCAATCATAAATTATATTTCATATGAATTACTGTTCCTCATGAATTATATTGCAGCTAGTGGACTTGGTTGCAGGTTGCTGGTATGCAGTGTTTAAGCTGAAGGAAATTTTTAATCGTCAGCAACTGTTTTATTCATAAAAGTATAAGGAATAATTCTATATCTACAGTATATTCCACAAGAAGTGTTTCAAAGCACTATGGCATTAAAGCAATATTTCATTTCCCAATGTAAACAATGTTAACAGCAGTTAAGAAATAGTTAAAAGAAAATAAAACAGTTAACTGTCAAATGGGGGCATGATGTTAAATAAACACTGACATTGCCATTCTGCCACCGTATTAGCAGAGAGATATATATATATATATATATATATATATATATATATATATATATATATATATATATAGATATATATATATATATATATATATATATATATATATATATATATATATATATATATATATATATATATATATATATATATAAATACACACATATTATACATATATAGATACATACATATATATACATATATATATATATGTATATATATATACATACAGTATATAACACTAGCTCTCACGTATACATTTCCTTTCGCCTAACAGAACACCCTCGAATGAATCAGGAATGTCTCTCACCTTTGCTCTGAGGGTCAGAGGCCGGTGTGGTTACCGTTTCGAAGTCCTGGCTGCTGTTCCCTTCGGTGGGCTGCTCCTCACCTCCGGGCGAAGGGTTCAGGTGGGACTTGGGGGGGTCGATTTCTTATGGAGGGGAGAGAGGCCTTCCTATAGATCTCTTTGGCGTCTGTCTGATTTGTGGGGTCTGTTGCGGTTGTCTTTTGTCTGTACGGTGTGTGTGTGTGTGTGTGTGTGTGTGTGTAAAGTCTTTTTGGAAGCAATCATGTCTGTGTGGAAGATTATATATTATATATATATATATATATATATATATATATATATATATATATATATATATATATATATATATATATATATATATATATATATATATATATTTATATATATATATTTATGTACTATATATATATATGTATGTGTGTATGTATGTATTTATGTATATATATTGCATATTTACAGTATATATAAATACATATATATATATATATGGGTGTGTGTGTGTGTATTTTATGTATAATGTGCATGTATGTATGTAAATGTATATATACATTTATATGTATATATAATGTATATAAATAAGTTTGTGTATGACGGTTGTATGTCCACGTACATTTGCACCACAATAATTGTAATATCAGTGTGCAATTCAACGCTCTCTAGGTAAAATACACTTTTATAGGAATAGGAATGAAATACAGGTTCCACTATTATAAGAAAATTGTCCCAAAAATAGAAAGAAATGAAAACAGTCTTTATACTAGTGAACGTGAATTACCGAATTCTCTAAAGAATTCGTTCAGTTTTTGTGACCGGATACGAAGACTGTTCTCAGGAGATGAAGGGTATTATAAACATAGATTATAGATACTGACCATTGAAAACATTCACAAGAATTCTACAAATGTTCTATTTTATTCAGTTTTATCACTGTGGAACCGCTATTTCGCATGTCGGGAATACCACACGTAGTTTGATTTGGTACACAAAAAGGGTTTACATATACATGCAAATATATGTGTCTTGTTTTTGTATGTATATATATATATATATTATATATGTGTATATATAATTATATATAAATATATAATATATATTATATACAGTATATATACTGTATATATATATATATATATATATATATATATATATATATATATATATATATATATATATATATATATATATATATATATATATATATATATATATATATATTATATACTGTATATATATACATGTGTGTATGTATGTGCGTGTGAGTGTTTGCATGTATGTATGTATGTATGATTTAGAATACATGTAATGCATATACGTACATCAACGACATTTTTTGATGAAAAAAATTCTATCCGTATATTTTTCGGTTAACAAAACGCTCGCTATTTTTCACAAATTTTCATCTTGTATTTATCTTAAACTAATCTAAACCTGTCCCAACCTAATCAGTAGCCTTTATCAACACCTAACTCAGAATTACGTTGTTTTACTCTTTCTTAAACGAGGTTTGGTTAACATAAATCTCTGCTCATGAAAACATAATGTTATGTTAGGATTCAGTTCAGTTTTGTTTTCGTCTCTTTAAAATTACTCCTCTTAAAATCAGTTGACAATTTTCATGTAAATTATTACTGTTTAATCTCTGTTTTTATTTTCCAGTTTTTCGTGTCGCCAAAAGTACGATTTCCTGAGAGACTGTTAAGCAAAACAAATATTTCTCTCAGTCAGAGAGAGAAAAGCGTTGGACGCAACCTTAAACAGAATCTAAATCTAATTTTCTAATACCTGAGCAATCTCTGACGTCTTTCCGTTTTCATATATAGTTTTATATGATAAAATATCTACTTATCTAACATCAAACACAGCCGCGAGAGTCCCTTCTTTGACGAAAAATCTCCCAAAAAGGGGGAATATAATCCCAGGGGATTATTGCATTTAAAAAAAGGTCAACAAACCGGGTCTCTCTTCGGAATCCAAGATCAACCGAGGTTCGTTTAGATTTGATCAAATGCTTCGCTTGTTATTCCGACTGATTCAAACGGATGACGTGAATTGTGTTACGCAACCGGTGTTGAGGGGTAAAGAGAGAGAGAGAGAGAGAGAGAGAGAGAGAGAGAGAGAGAGAGAGAGAGAGAGAGGAAGTAGTAGTTTGCTTACCGTAAACCTTGATGGCTCCATCTGTTTCGCCGAGGGAGTTTTTGGCTACGCATTTGAACGTCCCAAAATCCTGCGGTTCGACCCTCCTGATTCGAAGCTTCATGTAGATTTTGTAGGAACTGTCTGCTACGATGGGCTCGTATCTTTCTCCTGAGGTCAAGTTGAGGGGGAAAGAAGAGAGATAACCATTAGCATTAAAAAAAAAAGTTTGATATTCTTGATGTTTTTCGCGATAAATAATTTTAGCAAACGTCATTATACAATTTCCTTTTGCAATATTTGGACCTGAAAGTGTATTGATAGCGCGTACCCAAATAAAAATATGGATGGTTCAGATTTAAGTATGATATAAAATATGCTTATAAATTTTCTTATTTTTTTATTTGAAGAAGGGTAGGGGTTGAGGGTTGGGGGGGGAGGGGAAATTGGACAGCGTCGATCTGTAGGTATGTGGTGAAACGTTACAGCGACTGGCGTGAACAGGGTACAAATTATCATATTTTGGAGTTAAAGGGAAAGGTTGATAATCCAACGGCCTTTTAAATCCACAGTGTTGTACTGTCAGTTCCCTATGCAATGATTTATGTGGGCTTCATTATTTTGCACCAGGATTGAAATACTGACCAAATCAATTTCATGATTGCCCACTGAAGTAATTTTTTCAATTTTAAGATGGAATACTAATACAAAAAATATTTGAAGAAATGTAAAAAAAAAAATGGTCATAAAGGATAATATTGTTTTTCCTAGCTGTGTTGATTAAACATTTTTTTTTTGTGAGCATAAGACAAACATTTACCTGAAGAGATAAATGGAATGCTTGCTACGAATCCGCTTAGATACGCTTTGAGAGAGAGAGAGAGAGAGAGAGAGAGAGAGAGAGAGAGAGAGAGAGAGAGAGAGAGAGAGTATATGCAACTTCGAAACAATAGCTCCCCTTCATTGGCAAAAATACAGGGTTGGGTGTCTTTAATTCCCGTATCCATGCGCATAATCTGTCTCTCTCTCTCTCTCTCTCTCTCTCTCTCTCTCTCTCTCTCTCTCTCTCTCTCTCTCTCTCAAATAACTGAGCAAGCAAAAGCAGAACGTAAAGGCGAGTTATTGAATAACATCATGAATTATGATTTCAAATTGCCGTGAATTTCCAGTGTTATAATTTTATAACAAAATCTCTATGGTTATAATAACCTTCCACACATGATTAACGAATACATCCATATTTTATTGCCTTGGTTATAATGTTCTCTTTTGTTGTTGTTTATCCCATAATTATAAATTGTATGTCGTATTTTGATTATAAATACATCTCCTATATTCTTGTTGATCCTGTAATGATAAACAACTGAATATCTTGTAATCTTACACTTTAGCATTGCCTTACCTGATCCCACAGGGGAATATTGCCATCAGTGAGCCTCCTGCGGTGCACTGTAGGCATTACTTAAGGTTCTTTGCACCGCCCCTTCGGCCCCTAGCTGCAACCCCGTTCATTCCTTTTACTGTGCCTCCGTTCATATGCTTTTTCTTCCGTCTTACTTTCCACCCTATCTAACAATTGTTTCATAGCGCAACTGCGCGGTTTTCCTCTTGTTAAACCTTTCAAACCTTTTAATCTCAGTTTCATTTTTAGCGCTGAATGACCTCATAGGTCACAGCGGTTGGCTTTTGGCCTGAATTTCATATTCCTTTCCATTCGATTCCATTGCCTTACCTGCGATTGTCTTAATTAAATAAAGAGAAGTTCCTAAAATTCCGAAAAATTCCTATCCTAATTGTCCCCCTCACACCATCTACACACCTGTACACTATACTTCACCTACACA
>NC_089781.1:93345487-93365487 GCF_040412425.1 Macrobrachium rosenbergii
CCGGAAGAGTCTTTGTCTATGATGTCGGGAGGAACTGAAAAAGAAAAAAAGACAGAAATTCGTAACAATATATAAAAAAGATAAAAAAAATTCTTAAAGTCTTCAGGTATAGATAGCCACACTGGGCTGGGAACACGGAAGAATGTAGGGATTTCCTAATGTAAAAGTACTTGGGAAAGAGAGCCACAGTGTGTTGGGAACACGGAAGAATGTAGGGATTTCCAGATGTAAGAGTACTTGGGATAGAGAGCCACTCTGGTTTGGGAACACGGAAGAATGTGGAGATTTCCAGATGTAAAAGTACTTGCGATAGAGAGTCGTAATGTGTTGGGAACACGAAATAACGTAGGTATTTCCGGATGTAAAAGTACTTGGGATAAGGAGCCACACTGGGTTGGGAACACGGAAGAATGTGGGGATATCCTGATGTAAAAGTACTTAAGAAACAGTGGATTTAATCCACAAACATACTGCGTGGAGGTTACGAACTCGAGAGTCAACAAGTTTGGTCAGTCATTCATCCTGTTGAAAAAGGGGAATGTGGGATTCTGTGACTTCCTCTGTGTTTCATGAATCGGTTAACCAGCCTCTTTTGCTGAGAACGAGTTTGACCTTAATATCGATGCTTGCCTAGGTGTATTTAAAAAGAATCATGCCTCCGTACCACACATTTTCACATAAAGAATGTGAGACTATTTGTCATGATTCTGGCGGTGTTACATTTTTGCTCATAAAGAATGTGAGAATATTTGTCATGATTCTGGTGGTGTTACATTTTTGCTCATAAAGAATGTGAGAAAATGTGTCATGATTCTGGTGGTGTTACATTTTTGCTCATAAAGAATGTGAGAATATTTGTCATGATTCTGGTGGTGTTACATTTTTGCTCATAAAGAATGTGAGAATATTTGTCATGATTCTGGTGGTGTTACATTTTTGCTCATAAAGAATGTGAGAAAATGTGTCATGATTCTGGTGGTGTTACATTTTTGCTCATAAAGAATGTGAGAAAATTTGTATTTGACTCAAGTAATGTCACATATTTTCACATGAATGTGAAAAACGTTGTCTTGATTCTGTTAATGCTACATATTTTTACATAAAGAATCTGACTCTATTATCAAACATTTTCATATAAATACGTTTTGACTTATCACAAGGGTCGTGAAAATCGTCCAACTTTTTCGTCCAATTTTTAGTTTTCTGCGAAAGAAAACTGTTGTTGTGGCTTTGTCTGTCCGTCCGCACTTTTTTTCTGTCCGCACTTTTTTCTGTCCGCCCTCAGATCTTAAAAATTACTGAGGCTATAGGGCTGCAAATTGGTATGTTGATCATCCACCCTCCAATCATCAAACATACCAAATTGCAGCCCTCTAGCCTTAGTAGTTTTTATTTTATTTAAGGTTAACGATAGCCATAATCGTGATTCTGGCAACGATATAGGGCAGGCCACCACCGGACCGTAGTTAACCACCAGGCCGTGGTTAAAGTTTCATGGGCCACGGCTCATAAAGCATTATACCGAGACCACCGAAAGATAGATCTATTTTCGGTGACCTTGATTATATGCTGTAGTGGCTGTACGGAAAACTCGATTGCGCCTAAGAAACTTCGGCGCATTTTTTACTTGTTTTTTTTTTCATTCAGTCCTTTCGAAGTACTTGTAATAGATTTTTTCTGCAGATCATTGTTCTAAAGTCGCTAATTAATCGGGTCATTCATTGATCGTACGATTGATTTATCGAATAATTAAACTGGTGTTACAAAACCAAAGGTCATCCATTCTCTTAAACTACTAACATTTATGAAAGAATCACGAACCGCCACACTTCGTCCCCGTAGACCTACTGACGTGTCTTTCATCAGTTGCAGTTGTTTCTTCGTTATTGTTGTGAAATCATACTGTTAAATTCTGATCTGACAGAGAGAGAGAGAGAGAGAGAGAGAGAGAGAGAGAGAGAGAGAGAGAGAGAGAGAAAAGTATATTTTAGTTTAACCAGACCACTGAGCTGATTAACAGCTCTCCTAGGGCTGGCCCGAAGGATTAGATTTACTTTTACGTGGCTAAGTTAAGTTAAGTATACCTTAGTTTACGTGGCTAAGAACCAATTGGTTACCTAGCCACGGGACCTACAGCTTATTGTGGAATCCGAACCACAGTACAGCGAGAAATGAATTTCTATCACCAGAAACAAATTCCTCTTGTTCTTCACTGGCCGGTCGGAGATTCGAACTCGCGACCAACAGAGTGGTAGCTGAGAACGCAACCCGCTCACCCAGCGAGGAACTGAGAGAGAGAGAGAGAGAGAGAGAGAGAGAGAGGAAGGCTAACGCTAGCGCAGGCTTCCGATGACTGTGAGATCAATTCCTGTGTGATATTCGCATTTAAATGTGACTTGATACGGTCACTGACTTGGCATTCTTTTGTTCATGTTGGGTTTGTATAATTCGTCAAAGGGTCCCCTAATAGTCTCTAGAGCGATTCATCCGCCATTCATTTCCATGAGTGAATCTCTTCACCTACTAACCTATTGGTATACGTGATTTTCTGTTCGTTGCAGAAGTCTTAAGGACACTGTCACCTTTTTCCCAAGCAGAGAGTCTTCTTTAGTCAATTCAAGACAGAATTATTAGTCACAGTAAAGAAAAACATTTTCAGTGATAGTACACATGCTTTACACGACAAAACAATTCAGAGGAGATGTAGGAAAATTTTTCTGATTCCTTCAAAGTTTTCCCGGAAAGCTCCAGGTTGGTTAGCTAGTATATATATATATATATATATATATATATATATATATATATATATATATATATATATATATATATATACTATATATTTACACACACACACACACACACACATATATATATATATATATATATATATATATATATATATATATATATATGTATAAATTACTGTATTTATATATGTATATATACATACATACATACATATATGTATGTATGTATGAATATTTATTTATTTATTTATTTATTTATTTATTTATTTATGTACATTGCTTCCCATCTAAGTGAATATAGTGATCATAGCCTTATTTCTTCAGTAATTTTTCTTTCCACAAAAGGAAACACTTGCATTCATATTATATTTATGAAAATAAAAAAAAAATTACAATGCTAAAAAAATCGGATTTCTAAATCATTTATTTATAAACGTCAGTATGACATTACTTGTACCTCTCGACAAATTAAGCAATCTTCTAAAAGGCTTAGTATTATTATCCCACTCTCTTAAAAAAAAAAGTTTCGTGACAAACATCAAACAAAGACAACCCTACTACAAGCTGAACAATCCCAGACGGTCAATTTTTTCCCTCTCACTTTCTTTATTCAAGTAAATATCTTCCGAGCAGACAAGATTTTCTTGATCTTAGTTCCGTGTTCTCCCGCTGCCTTACGATAATTGAGGATAATAAAGATAGAGGACAGATAATAAAGCGACTTGGGGCGCAGTTAGTGGTCGGTGTTGGTCTCTCTCTCTCTCTCTCTCTCTCTCTCTCTCTCTCTCTCTCTCTCTCTCTCTCTCTCCTTCTGCTGCCAGATTTAAGAGTTTCCTCTTTTGCAGCATCTGACTTCGGGTCCGTGTTTTGTTTGGCTGAGATCTCTGGAATCGCTGGAATCTCGTTCATGGAAAGAGTATGGAGTTTGGACTTGTGTGATGATATTGATAACGATCGATATCAGAGTAAAAAAAGTGGATAATAAAGATAATGATAATAAATATTGATGTGATGATATTATGAAGAGGAGGAGGAAGATTGAGGGGGAAGGAGGAGGAGGAAGAGGAAGATTGAGGGACAAGGAGGAGGAGGAAGAGGAAGAGGAAGATTGAGGGGCAAGGAGGAAGAGGAAGATTGAGGGGCAAGGAGGAAGAGGAAGATTGAGGGGCAAGAAGGAGGAGGAGGAAGAGGAAGATTGAGGGGCAAGGATGAGGAGGAGAAGGAAGAAGAAGAAGAGGAAGATTTAGGGGAAAGCGGAGAAGGAGGAGGAGGAAGATTGAGGGGCAAGGAGGAGGAGGAGGAAAAGGAAGATTGAGGGGCAAGAAGAAAGAGGAGGAGGAAGAGGAAGATTGAGGGGCAAGGATGAGGAGGAGGAGAAGGAAGAAGAAGAAGAGAAGATTGAGGGGGAAAGCGGAGAAGGAGGAGGAGGAAGATTGAGGGGCAAGGAGAAGGAGGAGGAGGAAGATTGAGGGTCAAGGAGAAGGAGGAGGAGGAAGATTGAGGGGCAAGGAGAAGGAGGAGGAGGAAGATTGAGGGGCAAAGAGAAGGAGGAGGAGGAAGATTGAGGGGCAAGGAGAAGGAGGAGGAAGAGGAAGAGGAAGATTGAGGGATAAGGAGGAGGAGGAGGAAGAAGAAGAGGATGACTGAGGTGCAATGAGTAGGAGGAGGAGACGGAAGAAGAAGAGGAAGATTGAGGGGGAAAGCGGAGGAGGAGGAGGAAGATGGAGGGGCAAGGAGGAAAAAGTGGGAGTGAGGAGGAAGAAATAAGTCGCGGTAAAATACAAAAAAAAAAAAAACGAAAACTTGAACTGCATAATCTACAAATAAAAAGACGAATATATTCAATCGAAATACAAATAAAAAAAGGAGAAATAAAACGAATAGATAATGACCCATTACACTAAATTAACCGAAGGGGACATTCCTTAACCCTCATTCAACCTCCCCACCTTTTTTCCTCTCGATCTCTTAAACAACTCCAGACTGGAGGACTCCTTCCAGACCTGTGGAACCCCATTGAAAGATCCCTCTCTTTAAGAATGGAAATGTTTCCTGGAAGCGGATCTTGACGTAAAGGAAATTTATGCTTAGTGGTCAGTTACGTATGATCTCGGCCATAGCCGGGAGAGAGGATGTTTCGATGGTTTGGGTACGGGACTCGAGGACTCCAGAGTCGTCGTTGGAAAATATGGAGACCAGGGTCGCTGTTGGAAAGGGACGGGGACCAGGGCCACCATTGGAAAGGGCCAGGGATCAGTGGCGTCTTTGGAAAGGGACAAGGACTAGGGACGTCTTTGGAAAGGGACAGGGATCAGTGGCGTCTTTGGAGAGGGACGGGAACCAGGGGCGCCACTGGAAAGGGACGGGGACCATGGATGTCTTTGGGAAGGGCCAGGGACCAGGGGCGTCTTTGGAAAGGGACGGGGACCAGGGCGTCTTTGGAAAGGGACGGGGACCAGGGGCGTCTTTGGAAAGGGATGGGGACCAGGGGCATCTTTGGAAAAGGACGGGGACCAGGGGCGTCTTTGGAGAGGGAGGGGGATCAGTGGTGTCTTTGGAGAGGGACAGGGACCAGGGGCGCCGCTGGAAAGGGCCAGGGATCAGTGGCGTCTTTGGAGAGGGACGGGGACCAGGGGCGCCGCTGGAAAGGGAAGGGGACCATGGGTGTCTTTGGAAAGGGCGAGGGACCAGGGGCGTCTTTGGAAAGGGTCGGGGAAAAGGGGCATCTTTGGAAAGGGACGGGACCAGGGGCGTCTATGGAAAGGGACAGGGACCAGGGGCACCGTTGGAAAGGGCCCCAGGGATCAGTGGCGTCTTTGGAAAAGGACAGGGACCAGGGGCGTCTTTGGAAAGGGACGGGAATCAGTGGTGTCTTTGGAGAGGGATGGGGACCAGGGGCGCTGCTGGAAAGGAAGGGGACCATGGGTGTCTTTGGAAATGGCGAGGGACCAGGGGCGTCTTTGGGAAGAGACGGGGACCGGGGGCGTCTTTGGAAAGGGACGGGACCATTGGCGTCTGTGGAAAGGGACAGGGACCAGGGGCACCATTGGAAAAGGCTCCAGTCATCAGTGGCGTCTTTGGAAGAGGACGGGGACCAGGGGCGTCTTTGGAAAGGTACGGGGACCAGGGTCACCGTTGGAAAAGGCTCCAGGGATCAGTGGCGTCTTTGGAAGAGGAAGGGTACCAGGGGCGTCTTTGGAAAGGGACGGGGACCAGGGCCACCGTTGGAAAGGGCCAGGATCAGTGGCGTCTTTAGAAAGGGACAGGGGCCAGGGGCGTCTTTGGAAAGGGACAGGGATGAGTGGTGGCTTTGGAGAGGACGGGGACCAGGGCGCCGCTGAAAGGACAGGGACCATGGATGTCTTTGGAAAGGGCGAGGGACCAGCGGCGTCTTTGTAAAGGGACAGGGACCAGGGGCGTCTTTGGAAAGGGACAGGGACCAGGGGCGTCTTTGAAAGGGACGGGGAACAGGGGCATCTTTGGAAAGGGACGGGGACCAGGGGCACCATTGGAGAGGGGCCAGGGATCAGTGGCATCTTTGGAAAGGGACAGGGACCAGGGGCATCTTTGGAAAGGGATGGGGACCAGGGGCGTCTTTGGAAAGGGACAGGGACCATGGGCGTCTTTGGAAAGGGATAGGGACCAGGGGTGTATTTGGAAAGGGATAGGGGCCAGGAGCATCTTTGGAAAGGGACCGGGACCAGGGGCTCCACTGAAAAGGGACGGGGACCATGGGTGTCTTTGGAAAGGGACAGGGACCAGGGGCGTCTTTGGAAAGGGACGGGGACCAGGGACGTCTTTGGAAAGGGACAGGGACCAGGTGCACTTCTAGAAAGGGCCAGGTATCATTGGCATCTTTGGAAATGGACAGGGATCAGGGGTGCCGCTGGAAAGGGACAGGAACCAGGAGTGCCGCTGGAAAGGGCCAGGGATCAGTGGCGTCTTTGGAAAGGGACAGGGACCAGGGGCGCCACTGGAAAGGGATGGGGACTAGGGGCGTCTTTGGAAAGGGACAGGACCAGGGGCGCCATTGGAAAGGGATGGGGACCAGGGTTACTGTTGTAAAGGTACAGGGACCAGGGCATTGTTGGAAAGGAACAAGGGCAAAGGACGTCCTTGGAAAAGGACAGGGACCATGGGCGTCGTTGGATAGGGATGGGAGCAAGGGGGGCTTTTGGAACGGGACAGATTCCAGAAGCACCGCTGGAAAGGGACGGGGACCAGGGGCGTCATTGGAAATGGATAGGAACCATGGATTCCTTTACAAAGGGACAAAGACCAGGATTGCTGTTGGGAGGTAGGGAACCATGGGTACCACTGGAAAGGGACGGAGACCAGGGGCACCATTAGAAAGGGACAACAGGGACCAGGAACGATGTTGGAAAGGGACGGGGATCAGGGACGCTACTAGAAATGTTCGATTATCAGGGGTTTCGTTTAAAAGTGATGGTACCAGGTACACTGTTGGGAAGGGATGGTGACCAGGGAAAGAGGACGGTTAGTTATTGGGAAGAGGGGGAAGGTGATCTTGGGGATGTTTAAGTTGAGAAGCTGGAAAATGAAGTGTAAGGTTAAAAAATGGGACATTCCATATGCACAGGTATGTTACAAGTAAATGATGCTGAAGTATACAAGTATGGAACAAGATGGAAATACGAGAGCTTCCAAAAGTTGCGAAGACACTTTGAAGTGAATGCAGTAGGAGATAGATTATGGGACGCACACATATGCACATACATAGTAGAGATGAATATATAACGATGGATATGAGAGGAGAGAAAGGAAGTCTGGTGTGGAACAAAAAGCTGGAAAGTGAAGTAAGTGGGAGAATTAAAATATCTGCCAAACCCAAAAGAACGTGTATGTGATACATGAAGATTGTAAGGACGAGAAGGGGGAGATTGTTAGACTGAGCAGTTGGGTATTTGGGAAAATTAACACCAATTGAATAAGTACAACGCCGGTTTCATAATCATATTGGTATGTCTCATTGTCTTTGGTCTTTCCTGGATGTATCTCTGTTACTTGACTGCCTTGGCGAATGCCATGCTCGATTTTGAAAGGCCAATATCCTCATACCTTTTGAGTTATAACACCAAGTTAACAATTAGACGGCTCATTCATTCTTTTCGAGTGACGACCAGCTGACTATCGACTTTAAACTACAACATCAACACCTAATCAGCCAGGTTTCATTTTAAAGACAATAAACTTCGCTTCATTGATACTGGTGAAGTAGGTAGCTTTCATTCTGCTCAAGAAGAAAGGTAACCACCTTCGAACGGAGCCGTTTCAAAGATCTCTCGAATTGAAACGAAAATCCTGCTTCAAGCAAGCGAGGATCAGCATCCACATCTACAGTAAAATTACTTTCACTTTAACGCCGTTGCCATGGCAACGCCGACTCAATGGCTTTACCTTTTGCTAAGGTGGATAGGCTTTTGGTATGTTGGGAAGACGGAAGGATAGAGAAGGTGGTTTTTAAGTGACTCAGGGACTAATAGACATTGAATAGGTATAGCGCAGTGCGTGATTTTGGTTAGCTATAAATTGCATGGGACAAAGTAATCAACATTAATGAAAATTATCAGTAAAATCTCAATTTTAGGGGATCACAAACTGCCTCAATCTGTTTAGCAAAATGTAGGAAAAACTAAATAACCAGCATTCATTAGGATTATCTGTAAAATCTCAATTTTGCAGGGGAACAACACAAAATGCCTGAATTTGTTTTGCAAAAACTACGTTGGGCAAAGTAATCAGTATTATTTAAAATTGTCAGTAAAACCTAATTTTTTAAGGGAAACAAAATGCCTGCATGTGTTTAGCAAAAACTACTTATGACAAAATAATTAACATTAATTAAAATTATCAGGAAAACCTCATTTTGTAGAGGAACAAAACAAAATACCTTAATTTGTTTAGCAAGAACTAGCTAAGGCAGAGTAATAAGTATTTTTTAAAATTATCAGTAAAATCTCCTTTTGTAGTTGAACGATACCAAATTCCTGAAATTGTTTAGCAAAATCTGAATAAGAAAAAGTAATCATCATTAATTAAAAATATCAGTTAATTTCATTTGAATAGATTCAGTCCAGCTTAGTTTAAAAGGTCGGTAATAATAGGAATATAAGGTCACTGGTAATTATTAGTGACCCTTTATAATAGTGAATGGATTAATTTCTGTCATTGCAGTTTTGTTAGTTAGTCATTTTACAAGTAAAGGAAGAACTGCCTCTTCATATTGGCTAAATTGAATACGAAGGAAACACAGAAGAGTACAGAGAATTCCATAATGTACGTGAGAATTTTATGAAGGGTTGTTAGTCTGTTAATTTGTAGGATTATGCGTACAAAATGGCCAAGGATGCCGGGATCGCTTTAAAGTGACCTAGGGACCACAGAAGCAAGTAGAAAAGAAATAGTGTTCATTATCAAACTGGTTGACTCTTAGACTCAACTTCAGGCAATATGTATGGGATTTATAGCTTACGGAAACACAGAGAAGTTAAGTAAATTCTTAACGACTAAATCCTGGTTGAAATTGCACGTGCTTTCAGTCAATTGACCCTTGAAACACCGAAGAAGGCAGAAAGTCCCAGAACTGGGCCTTATGGAAATAATCAATAAAATCACCTGACTCTCGAATTCATAACCTCCACCAATCCAAACCTCGAAAAAATTTTTTTAAATCCCAGGGAACACAGAGTAACAAAAAACCACCCGGATTTCCTCAGACTTACCCACGACGTCCACGTAACCTTGCCGATACCTCATGGGGTCCGTGTTGACCTGACACATGTACCACCCGCGGTCACTCTCCCTCACGTTTTTGAGTTGGAGGTGCCAGGTCCTGTGGTCGTTGTGGAGGAGGGCGATTCGGGGGTTCCTGGTGATGACTTGCTTGTGGATGGTCAGGATGGTTTGTGTGTCCACCTGCACCCACGCCACCTAGTGCGGAATGATAATAATAATAATAATAATAATTAGTATTATTAAAATAATAATAATAATAGCAGAAGTAATTGGTATTATTATTAAAATAATAATAATAATAGTAATAGTAATCAATTATTATTATTATTATTATTATTATTATTATCTTAATAATAATAATAATAATAATAATAATAATAGCAGTAGTAATTAGTATTATTATTAATATAATAATAATCATGATCATCATCATCATCATCTTAATAATAATAATAATAATAATAATAATAATAATAATAATAATAATAATAATGATAATAATAATAAATGGATGATACAATTACAACTATCGCGACTACCAGTTGATGATGATGATGATGATAGTAATAATATCAATAATCCTTTTGAGGGAAAGAATAAATCCGTGATACTACTAAAATAACTACGACTAATAATGAATGATAATGATAGTAAAGAGATAAACAAAACTATAAAAGAAAATGGATATAATAATAATACGGATAATAGTCATAGACTTGATAACATTGGCCGTTCGTACCTTGTACCCCTTCAGCTGTTCGACGGTACAGGGCAACATGGCGTCTCTCCCAACTGTCACGGTGATGTTGGGCACTTTTTCGACGAATCTGGGCATGGCGCCGTTCTCGCCGTTACTGGCTGTTAGAAAAAAAGTATAGATATATGAGTACGTGACAGATATAGTAATAAATGTATTTAATAAACTGGAAAAAGAAAAATAAAAGACAAGAGTTTTCTGTACAGCTGCTACAGCGTATAATCAAGGCCACCGAAAATGGATCTATCTTTAGGTGGTCTTGGTATAATGCTGTATGAGCCGCGGCCCATGAAACTTTAACCACGGCCCATAGTCGTGCCAGAAGGACGATTGTGGGTAACTTTAACTTTAAGTAAAATAAAAACTACTGAGGCTAGAGGGCTGCAATTTGGTATGTTTGATGATTGGAGGGTGGATGATCAACATACCAATTTGCAGCCCTCTAGCCTCTGTAGATTTTAAGATCTGAGGGCGGACAGAAAAAGTGCGGAGAGAATAAAGTGCGGGCAGAATAAAGTGTAGACAGAAAACAGTGCGGACAGAATAAAGTGCGGACGGGCAGACAAAACCGGCACAATAGTTTTCTTTTCAGAAAGCTAAAATGGTTATTGACAGGTAATGTAACTATGTATTTAATGCAGTTGTAATGTCCGTCAACTAAGTGAATATATTTCTGCTGAAAATGAGAGGTAAAGCTGAAGGCTCCGTGATTAAAACAGACTGCAGGGTTCGAATCCCTCTAGTGACGAAGCATTTGTCAGTTATTATAACTGTTTAAGTGTAAATTTTTCCGGAGATGTAGTGAATTGGATATTAAACGATATTTGTGGATCAATATTTGTGAATATAAAATATATATATATATATATATATATATATATATATATATATATATATATATATATTATATATATATATATACTGTATATATTCACAGACATTAAGTTACAAATGTCGTTTAATATCAATTTTTCTACTTCGGGAATATCACTGAAAAAATTATAATTGACAACCGATTGGGTTCTGAGAGAGACTCGAACTCCCGACATTACGCATCGACGACTTACAGTGACGTCGGTAACCATTCGGCACTGATAGTCGCTGATCCATGATGTCGGGCGTTCGAGTCCCCCAGGTACCGAATCGGTTAACGTTTATGATAATCTTTTGGTGACACTCCCGAAGTAGAGTGAATTATATATATATATATATATATATATATATATACATATACACACACAGAGAGAGAGAGAGAGAGAGAGAGAGAGAGAGACTCACTCCATCCCTGCGATAAGACGTCTCCCAGGAAAGACGAGAGATCTCACAAGAACTAACTGGCAGTCCGACCCAGGAGACGTGTAACAGAAAGTCCGCGTAATCGAGACAGACAGACAAACACGACACACGGACAGACAGACAATTCCCCGGACGTCTGAACTCTGCGCCGTGTCAATAATGCACCGGCGATTGCAGGTAGGACGTCGTCGTGTCTTCGCAGGTACAACGACTCGCGAGGGCTCAGGCGCTGACGGAGGCGCTGTAGGAGTGATTATCGTAATTATGTAGAAAAGTAGCCATTCGAAAACTTATATATAGAGTATATGCTCTTGTTTATGAATCTTTTCAGTGATGTTTTAGTATTATTTTGTTGGTGATTATATTTTCAGTTATTTATTAGTTACTTTTGAGAATATTATATTCAAAAATTACGTTGAGAAAAGGTTACAGGAATACTTAATACTTATAGAGTGTATGCTTTTATGAATGTATTTCAGTGACTTTGATATCACTTCATCGATTATATTTCGAGGTGTTATTAGTTACTTTTGTGAATATTTATTAGGAGTTATTTTGTTCATGATTATGTTCAAGGGTGATTTTGGTTTTGCTTATGAATACATCTCGCGCCATTTTAATATTATTGATTATATTTCGAGTGAATATTTATATGTAATTATTTTATAATTACTTTGCAAGGAAGCCACTCAAATACTTAAAGAGTTATATTCTTTTGTTAGCTAAAAAATTTAAGTTACTTTATGTGAATTACATTGTAAAAGTAGCTAAAATAACTGAATTTACATCTATATAAGTATGTATATATATATATATATATATATATATATATATATATATATATATATATATATATATATATATATATGTATATATTTTAAATATATCAGTGACTGATTGACCTTATACAAGAGTTACTTGATATATGTTTACATACATAAAAGATTGTCTAACCAAAGTTAATCGTATAATGTATTTGTTTATATTTATCTTGATATTGCAGTACTGATTGATTACCCATAATTATTATTATAAACCTTTGATTTATACGCTTTTATAAAAAATTAACCTCAAGTGAATGCTAAATAGAAATTCCAGATTAAATTTTCTTTTGAAAAATCTGTTTTACCATTGGGTATAACTAGATATAATCTTAGGATTAAAAGAGGCGTTATCTCCGCTGTCTTCCATTTTTTACAAGGTATGAAAACCTCAGGAGTATGAACAAGGACGAAGAGAGAGAGAGAGAGAGAGAGAGAGAGAGAGAGAGAGAGAGAGAGAGAGAGAGAGAGAGAGAGATCCTTCTATCAGACCTCAGAGAGAGACAGAGAGAGAGAGAGAGAGACAGAGAGAGAGAGAGAGAGAGAGAGAGAGAGAGAGAGATCCTTCCATCAAAGCTGAGCAAGGAGAGAGAGAGAGAAAGAGTGAGATCCTTCCATCAGACCTATGACAGAGAGAGAGAGAGATCCTTCCATCAGACCTATGAACAGAGAGAGAGAGAGAGAGAGAGAGAGATGGACAGAGGAGAGAGAGAGAGAGAGAGAGAGAGAGAGAGAGAGATCCTTCCATCAGACCTATGAACAGAGAGAGAGAGAGAGAGAGAGAGAGAGAGAGAGAGAGATCCTTCCATCAGACCTATGAACAGAGAGAGAGAGAGATAGAGAAAGAGAATCTCCTTCCGTTAGAGCTATGAGAGAGAGAGAGAGAGAGAGAGAGAGAGAGAGAGTTAAGAGAGAGAGAGAGAGAGAATCTCTTCCATTAAACCTATGAGAGAGAGAGAGAGAGAGAGAGAGAGAGAGAGAGAGAGAGAGAATCTCCTTCCATTAAACCTATGAGAGAGAGAGAGAGAGAGAGAGAGAGAGAGAGAGAGATCCTTACATGCAAGGTATAAAAAAAAAACAATGTAAAGAAAGAGGAGACTGACTGACAAGGCAGACAGACAGACTGACAGGCAGACAAAAGAGAGAGAGACAGAGAGACAGAAAAGGAAATCGAGTTGTTTGCAGGATGTAAACAAATTGAGGCTCGAGCAACATAATGGTCACATCCGTAATTCGGTTCAGTTATGGGGATTGGCGGTGGTCAGGGAACAAAAGTGAATTTTCCTTTTGCGCAAGATTTGGTAAAGGAAGGAGAGAGAGAGAGAGAGAGAGAGAGAGAGAGAGAGAGAGAGAGAGAGAGAGTTTTTGTTTCTTGAATTTTACATAGAAATATTACATGTATATATATACATATATGTATACATATATATATATATGTATAGGCTATATATGTATATATACATATATATATTTATATACGTATACTGTACATGCATACATACATACATACATAATACGCCGTTGAAGTGAACAACAAGTTTTGTCTCTTGAATTTTACATAAAAACATTACATGTATATATATATATATACATATAAGTATACATATATATATATTTATATATACATGCATACATACATACATAATACGCCGTTGAAATGGATATCGCGTTAACATTTGAAAGTCGAAGTTGAAATCATATCCGTTGCTTATAGCAGCATTTGAATTGCGAAGAGCCCTCTTGACAACCTACAACTTTTGATTGACAGATGCTCTTCAGCAGGCTCAGTCTGCTTGTGAATTGATTTCAGAGTTTTAATGGATAATACACTTTATAGATAGCTAAAGTCAGCTGTGACTGTTAAAGCACATTTCTTTCATTGTTCATACGTGGCTGTTCGTATAAACACGCACACACACATAATATTTATATATGTATATATACATACATTTATATATATACATACATACATTTATATATATACATATATATACTGTATATATATGTGTGTAAATGTGTGTATATATATACACACACATATATATACACACACATGTATATATATATATATATATATATATATATATATATATATATATATATATATATATATATATATATATATATATATATATATATATATATATATATATTTTATTTATATACTTGCAAGCTTGTTTGCCTTCACCAATTAACATTTAACATATCTTATTATGGCCGAGAAGTAAATTATTATTATTATTATTATTATTATTATTATTATTATTATTATTATTAATTATTATTATTATTATTATTATTATTATTATCCTGCTAATATTGGACCAATCAGTCTTTTGCAGTCTCTCTCTCGGTGTCAGAATATTTTTTGGAAAATTCCAATATTTTTTCTTGGCCAGTTTTGAATTATTGTATTGATTTATTCTGCAGTAATTTCTTGCTCCCCTGCCCCGAATGGATTGGATCATAGTACATTTTGTGTATAAATTATAGCTTTCACTTTCAGTCCTGCGTTTACAATAAATTTCTTTAAAGTATTTTTTTCATGAATAAATTAAATTTTCACTGTTAGATAAGTTCAAGGTCGAGGAAGTAATGTAAATAGTGTCCTTAGGCCTTGTAGGAGGGTAGCGCCATCAGTGCACCTCACGCGGTGCACTGTAGACATTCCTTAAGCTTCTTTATGGCGTCCCTTCGGCCCCTAGCTGCAACCCCTTTCATTCCTTTTACTGTACCACCGTTCACATTCTCTTTCCTCAATCTGACCTTCCAGTGTCTTATAACAATTCTTTCAAAGTTATTTCCAGCGCTGAATGACCTCGTAGGTCGCAGCGCTTGGCTCTTGGCCTCAGTTTTATATTCCAATTCCAGTTCCAATTCCAATTCCAAAGTGTCCTTTGTTAACTCCAGCAAGTCTTTGCTGATTCTTCGTAACAAGCATCTGAAATATGAATCCTTTGGAGAAAATGTGCCTCCCATCTTTTGGATAGACAAGATCCAGTTCTAATTAAGTGTCCTTTGGTTTTAAAATTGCCTCCCATATTGTTAATGAAGAAAAGATGGTTCTACAGAATAGAATAGGTTTTATTATATGTTATATATTAGTTAATGAAGATATATATTATATATATATATATATATATATATATATATATATATATATACATATATACTCGTATATATATTGTAGGCTATGGATTTCTTTCTTTTGTCATAAATCTTTTCGTTGACATTCGGAAAGTGCCATCGATTCCCTTGTCAGCTAATCAATTATTCTGTAACGGTGGTTGAATTTTATTTCTCCACTGCAACAAAAATAAACTTTTTAGAAAGTTCCGACCTTAAAGTTCACGGTGCTCAGGTTGCCAGAGAGAGAGAGAGAGAGAGAGAGAGAGAGAGAGAGAGAGAGAGAGAGAGAGAGAGAGAGAGAGAGACACTTGTCCTGTCAGAGATTTTGATTGTCAGCTCGAGAAGGTCACAGAGATTATGTCTTTCATAAGTGATTTTGACTGTCAGTTTAGAAGTGTCAAGAACCCAAGAGTCCTCTCTTACAAGATTTTAAACTGTTCGTCTGAGAACGTCGTAGATCGGGACTGTCTGTCGGACGCGGGTTTGACTGTCAACGTGAGAATGCCCTTGAAGCATGTCAGCTTGAGATTGCTTGTAAGTCTGCGTGTCAATGGTAATTTTGTTCGTTAGCGTAAGAATATACTAGAAGTCTGTGTCTGTCATTGGTCATTTTGTCTGTCATCCTGAGAATGGCAAGGAGCCTAGTGTCTGTCACAGGTCATTCTGACTGTCGACTTGTGATTGCATGAAACTGAGTGTCTTGTAATAAGCGATTTTGTCTGTCAACTACGTCTGGCAGAGGCGATTTTGTCTGTTAACTTGAGGCTGGCGTGGAAACATGTGTCTGTCATAGGCAGTTTTGTCTGTCAATTTGAGAATGACTTGAAACGTGTCTGTATTAGGTAATTTTATCTGTCAACTTGAGAATGACATGGGAGAGCCTGCGTCTGTCATTGGTAATTTTGTATGTCAGCTGGAGAATGGCTTGTAAGTCTGTGTCTGTCATTAGTAATTTTGTCTGTCAGCTTGAGAGTGACACGGAAACATGTGCCTGTATTAGGTAATTTTATCTTTCAGCTTAAAAATGGCATGGAACCTTGTGTCTGTCAGTTGTCTGTCAACTTGAGAATGACATGGAAACATGTGTCCGTCAGGTAATTTTGTCTGTCAACTTGAGAATGGCATGGAATCCGCTGTCTGTCATAATGTTATCTGTCAACTTGAGAATGGCATAGAAGTATATGTCTGTCATAGGTAATGTTGTCTGTCAACTTGAGAATGACATGGAAGCCTGCGTCTGTCAGGTAATTTTGTCTGTCAGCTTGAGAATGACATAGAAGTATACGTCTGTCATTGGTAATTTTGCCTGTTAACTTGAAACTGGCATGAAAACGTGCGTCTGTTTTAGGAAATTTTGTCTGTCAACTTCAGCTTGCGTGGAACCCCGTGTCTGTTATATGTAATGTTGTCTGTCTACTTGAGATTGGTGGGGACTGTGTGTGTGTCACAGGTGATTTTTTTTCTGTCACCTGGATATTGCTTACGTCTCTGTATCTGTCAGTGGCGATTTTGACAGCCAGTTTGAGTATGTTATCCTGTCACTGACTGTCATTGACGTTTATCATTGTCAGTTCAGAATGCCATAGAGCCTGACTTACATGGACAAATTTAATTGACAGGGTAAGAGTATCGTAGAACCTAGGTCTGTCGTAGGCCGTTTGACTGTGCCTGTCTGAGACAGAATCTGGATGACAGAATTCAGGTCTCGTCGAGTTTGTCAAGAGATTCTGACTTTCAAGGAAACTTCGATTCTCGAGGAGATTTTGACTTTTATGGAACTCTTCTGGAACTCACAGAACTTTTATGGAAATTTTGAATGCTATAGATACTGTTTCACGCACAGAGGTTTAGACGTTATATAACACACGTAAGTCTTGGGGATTTTAAATGTTGCAGGGCCCAAATTTGTCAAGAATCCCTTAGAGGTTATGTCGTATATACTGTAGAAATCACTCTCCGCTGAGTAGGTCACTTTGTGAATTGAATGAATGTGAAATTAAATATCAGAATTTAAATTTACCTAAGTTATGACTGCAACCAAAACTTGGTGACAGATTTAGCATTATATTTAACAGACTCGTTCTATTTACATTAAGCAGTTCAACTTGATGGAAAAGTTGTGGAATACTTTGAATAACCTCGAGGAGGTAATTTCTGTAAAAAAAGTTTTATAAAGCTTGAAATATTTTTAATTTATGCAAAGTTTTGCCCGCTGAAGGTGGTATCTATTCAGTTAGATTTCGTTTCCAATTTTCTTTTTGGTTTTCTGAAAAGAAAACTATTGTACCGGCTTTGTCTGTCCGTCCGCACTTTTCTGTCCGCACTTTTTTTGTCCGCCCTTTTTCTGTCCGCCCTCAGATCTTGAAAACTACTGAGGCTAGAGGGCTGCAAATTGGTGTCTTGATCATCCACCCTCCAATCATCAAACATACCAAATTGCAGCAATCTAGCCTCAGTAATTGTTATTTTATCTAAGGTTAAAGTTAGCCATAATCGTGCTTCTGGCAACGCAACAAAACAGGCCACCACGGCCGGCTGAGAGTTTCATGGACCGCGGCTCATACAGCATTATACCGAGACCACCGAAGAAATGTTGTATTTTCAGTGAGCTTGATTTTAACGCTGTACAGAAAACTCGACTGCGCCGCAGAAACTTCAGCGCATTTTTACTTGTTTATATTTATTAAGCAGTCACGTTCATTAAATCCATCTGCCCTTTTCGTATCTATTTCTTTTCTGTTGACCATAAATCATACCTTATGAATTAATAATTTTACACAGTTTTGCACATTCATGGATTAACACTTTCACACGAATGAGAATTTTGTGTTATTTCGTGAACCACCTGAGAAATTAGTAAAAAAAATTTCTTTTAATTATTACTGATATTCAAAGCAAGAAGGTAGTTTTAATCCGTTGCTCGATTATAGAAAATCACAAGTGCATATACGAAAGTAAAGAACTATTATTATTATTATTATTATTATTATTATTATTATTATTATTATTATTATTATTCATAAAAATCCCATAATCGCATGGGTCACTAAAATGGCGAAGGAATTCAAATGGCGTAAGCGTAAATATGTATTTTAGAAATACTCGTATGTATACAAAAGAGAGCTTTCGAAAATCTGCTCGATCGTCCTTCTCAATCAGTGATTGAGCAGGTTCTTGAAAGCTTTCGTTTTTAATATATATTTTTAATATAAACATTTACTCCATTATTATTATTATTTTATTATTATTATTATTATTATTTTATTATTATTATTGGGATTTGCTATTCAAATGGATTCTGAGGTAAAGAAAAAAACAAGTAAAAAATGCCCCGAAGTTTCTTCGGCGCAATCGAGTTTTCTGTACAGCGTATAATGCTGTATGAAACTCTCAGCCATGCCCCACGAAACTCTCAGCCGCTGCCCACGAAAATTTCAGCCACAACCCGGTGATGGCCTATGTTGTTGGCACCTATAGGCCAGACGCACGATCATGGATAACTTTAACATCAAGTAAAATAAAAACTACTGACGCTAGAGGGCTGCAATTTGGTATGTTTGATCATTGGAGGGTGGATGATCAACATACCAATTTGCAGCCCTCTAGCCTCAGTAGTTTTTAAGATCTGAGGGCGGACAGAAAAAGTGTGGACGGACAGACATAACCATCTAATTAGTTTTCTTTTACAGAAAACTAATTTCTTTTACGGAAAACTAAAACAGTAAACATTTAATTCAGATTTTTTTAAGTATATAAAAAAACGTGAAGCTCAGTTTTGTCATATGTATAAACATGTGATTATAAAACAAAGCACGGAACATCTTCAGCACCTTTCAAAAAATTGTAAAGCAAAGGAGAAACTCAGATATTCCGACAGAATAAATGTGCTTCTTTTAGCATCGGAAAAAACAAGTGAGCAACAATAAAACATAAAGTTATAAATACGATAAGCGGCAAAAAAAAAAAAACTCCCGACTCAGTCCTGACGTAGCTTGGAATAATTTTGAAAAAAAAATATATATATATAATGTTTTCAGACTCAGAACAGACAAATTCCGGAGAGACAAAGAAACTTCAAAGAGCCACCGAACGAAATATAAAAGAAAAAAAAAAAAAAAAACCTCTTTTAAAAAGAGCTCAGAAATCGGAATCACTTATTCAGAGGCAGCCAAAATGTCAAGCAGGAAAAGTGCCTTTTCGTTAAAGGGTACAGATGTAAAATACAGGTCTTTTTTTTTTTTTTTTTGTTATAACGAAAAGCACAATTCCTCCGAGCGGCGCTTATAGTTATAGGCGTCTGAAAGATGCATTCCGAACCTTTTTTTTATGCAAGAGAGAAGAAGTTTTGTGCTTTCTTTCTCGTTATTTGTGAGCAGGGTGGAGGGAGGTTTCGCGCTGGTGTTCTCGGCGTCTTCTAAATTTAAATCGCATGTCTTCTAGACAGATAAAAAGGTGGGGTGTCGTGGTAGTGTTTTGTTACGTTCTGGAAGAACG
>NC_089781.1:93370487-93377987 GCF_040412425.1 Macrobrachium rosenbergii
CCAGAGTATTCTCCAGGGGGGAATTAATTATCGTTTATCTTTCTCCATTACACGGAATTTCTACCCACTGGAATTGGAGTTCGGAATTCTCTTTTTTTCGATTTTAGTTGCTGATAAACTCTTGTGATTTCATAGTTAGTTCGGTATTTATTTTGATATATCCAGACCTTGCTCTCTCTCTCTCTCTCTCTCTCTCTCTCTCTCTCTCTCTCTCTCTCTCTCTCTCTCTCTCTCTCTCTCTCTCTGTTACTCTATATGCCTGTGTTTATCAAGACAGACAGACAGACAGACATGTACACACACATATATATATAAACATAAACACACACATATATATATATATTATGTGTATATATATATATATATATATATATATATATATATATATATATATATATATATATATATATATATATATATATATATATATATATATATATATATATATATATAGAAAGAGAAGAGAGAGAGAGAGAGTGTTTGTGTGTATATTTGCGTGTGCATGATCGCGTATGTACAAAAAAAGAATGAGTTTTATGTAAAACATACACGAGATGATTCTGTTCTACACATGTCATTGAAACAGCTTCCATCACATGTTTCTGTCATGTAAGGTGGAGACTTACTGTCTTTTTTCCGTTAACTAGTTCTATATCTTAGTCATGGAAACTTATAAAATGTGTTTCTATTTTCTCATAAACTTAGACAGGAAGTTGTCTATCCTTAAGTTTGTTTGTTTCTTTGAATTTGTTCAATTTGTCTATAGACTAGATTGAGTGGCTCCCTTGTCGCCTTACCAAGAAGCTGTGTGACTCATCTCAAGTTTAAAATTGATTTTAAAGTAATTATAGACGGGTTTGAGCGGATCTCTCTGTTCCTCGCTGGATGAGTGGGTTCCGTTCTCAGCTACCACTCTGTTGGTCGCGAGTTCGAATCTCCGACCGGCCAGTGAAGAACAAGAGGAATTTGTTTCTGGTGATAGATATTCATTTCTCGCTATAATGTGGTTCGGATTCCACAATAAGCTGTAGGTCCCGTTGCTAGGTAACCAATTGGTTCTTAGCCACGTAAAAATCAGCTCAGTGGTCTGGTTAAACTAAGATATACTTAACTTTTTTGAGCGGATCTGACATTGCTTTAGAAAGGGACCTGTATATTACATCTTATACATGCTGCCTTAGGATGTATCCACAACTGTAGTAAACATGTCGTAAACACACGTCGCAACATATCGTTTACACCTCACAAACATGTTGAATACAAGTCAACGACATAGCTTAAGTACAAGTCATACGATTAATCAGCATTTGCCAAGGATTGTTCTCCACTTTCGGTCGTTGACTTGTTGTCAGCATGTTTGTGATATGTATGAGATAAGTTTCCGACGTGTGTTTATGACATGTTTATCGCACACATACTACAAACATGTTGAATAAAAGTCTACGATTTAATAATAGCCCTAACCAGTGCTTCATACGATTATAAAGCATTCGCCAGAGATTCAGACTTAAGGTCGTTGGTTTGTTTTCAACATGTTTGTGATATGTATGCGATCAATTGTCGACGTGTTTTCGTGAAATTTTTATTATAGGGCGGGCGAACCTGGGTTAATGTTTCTTTTAGTTTATTTCTGTACTTTCGCCCAGATAACTAACGTTTTTCCATGGCGCTTTTTAGAAAGTTCAAACGCCTTCCAGATTCCTTTCCAGAAGATTATCGCCCAGATACCGACCTACTTACGTGTTTTCAACACGTTTGTGATGTGTATGCGATAAGTTGTCGATGCGTGTTTGTGACATGTTTATTGTTGTGTGGACGAACCTATGTTAAGTTTTCTGTCGCTGTCCAGATTCCATTCCAGAAGATTATCGCCCCAGTATCGGTCGTTGACTTGTTTTGAACATGTTTTTGATATGTATGCGATAAATTGTCGACACTTGTTTATGACATGTTTATTGTTGTGTGGACGAACCTAGGTTATTTTTTATTTTTGTGTATTTCTGTTGTTACGTCCGGTTAACTGACGTAATTCCATGAGACTTTCCAGAAAAAACAAACGCCTTCCAGATTCTATTCCAGAAGATTATCGCCCCAATAGCGATCTACTCACATGTTTTCAACATGTTTGTGACATGTATGCCATAAGTTGTCGAAATGTTTATGACGTTTTTACTGTAGTGCGGTAAAACCCAGGTTAATGTTTCTTTTTGTTTATTTCTATAATTACTCTCAAATACCTGACGTAATTCCATGACACATTCCAGAAAGTTCAAACGCCTTCCAGATTCTATTCCACAAGATAGTCGTCCCGATAACGGTCGTTGACTTTTTTCCAACATGTATGTGAGATGTATGCGATGAGTTGTCGGCATGTGTTAATGACCTTTTAACTGTAGCGCGGACGAGCCCTGACTAATGATTTTTTTTCTGTAATTACGCCCAAATAACTGACGTGATTCCATGACACTTTCCAGAAAGTTCAAACGCCTTCCAGATTCCATTCCAGGAGATTATCGATCCGGATATGAATCCGGTAGGACGAAACATTCCCGCCGACATGTCAGTGACACCATTCTTACCGTGAGGATTTGAAAGTCTTGTGCGCAAGTGTTTTATTTTATTTTTTTATTATTTTTTTACGTCGACAGCTCTTAATGGCTTGAAGGTCAGTTGTCTTTTTAGTTTTCTGTAAAAGAAAACTATTGTCTGTTCTTCTGCACTTTTTCTGTCCGTCTTCAGATCTTAAAAACTACTGAGGCTAGAGGGCTGCAAATTGATATGTTGATCACCCACCCTCCAGTCATCAAACATACCAAATTGCAGCCATCTAGCCTCAGTAGTTTTTATTATATTTAAGGGTAAAGTTAGCCATGATCATACTTCTGGCAGCGCTATGGGTACCAACAATTTAGGCCACTGAGTCTCATGGGCCGCGTCTAAGAGTTTTATGTGCCGTGGCTGAGGCCACCACCGGACAGAAAACTCGATTGCGTCTAAGAAACTTCGGTGCATTTTTTTTTTTTTTTTTTTTTTTTTTTTAGTGGCCTTCTGAATGATCCGACTTTTAAGTTTCGAAAGGCGAGAGATTGTTAGAGACAGTATCGCCACAAGGCAGCGGCATTCCTGACTTCATTGCAAAGCCTTGAATGTCAGCATCCGTTATTCTTTCTCCGGAATATTTAAACGGGGAAGAAGAAGAAGAAGAAGAAGAAGAGATCGTCTCGAGATCGCGAAATGAAAGGGGAATCAGCATCTCACTTTCTAAGTGAAGTCGGAGAAAAGTTTTGGGTGTTTTTTTAGGGGTGGGTGTGAATTTTATTATTTATTTTTTTTTTTTTACATTTTTTTGTTCGTGTTTATTTGTTTATTTGCTGAGCTGTCGAAAGGTTTGTTAAAGAAAGCTTTGGCACCCTGAGTGTTCATTACAGTTTGCTTTAAAGAAAACTATTGAGCCGGGTTTGTCTGTCCGTCCGCACTTTTTTTCTGTCCGCACTTATCTGTCCGCACTTTTTTCTGTCCGCACTTTTTACTGTCCGCACTTTTTTCAGTCCGCACTTTTCTGTCCGCCTTCAGATCTTAAAAACCACTGAGGCTAGATGGTTGCAAATTGGTATGTTGATCATCCACCCTCCAATCCTTACATCAATTACGAAAATTACTGACATCATTTGTGAAAATTCCTTACATTATGTGTCAAAATTACTGACACCATTCCCGAAAATTCCTTACATCAATTGCCAAAATTACTGACACCATTTCCGAAAATTCCTTACTTCAATTGCGAAAATTACTGACACCATTCCTGAAAATTCCCTACATCAATTGCCAAAGTTACTGACACCATTCCCGAAAATTCGTTATATCAGTTGCGAAAATTACTGACACCATTCCCGAAAATTCCTTACATCAATTGCGAAAATTACTGACATCATTTGCGAAAATTCAGTACATTAATTACACAAATTAATGATACTGTTTAAGACTTATTCTGACATCATTCCGGACATTTCATAAATTGATTACGAAAATTACTGACATCATTAAAGAAATGAAAAAAATTTGTTTGCTTCAATTCCAAGCATCGTAGAAATCAATTGGAAAATTATTATCACTTTCGAGAATTACCGCATTTATAATTTTTGGATAAAAAAAAAAAATCTATCGCTGCTAATTTCGAAAATTGTTAATTTACGACAATTGATCGACACCAGTTACGATAATCGTTTTCTTTATCTTTATCTTTATTTAAATCTATATCTTTATCTGTATCTTAATCTTAATGTCATTTATGGTAACATATATTTCCTAGAAAATAATTCTTCTCTGCCTCACTTTATTATTATTGTTGACCATTGACAACAACGGTACTCCGAGGAAGCGGTTCCTCCTTCCCCCACCGTATTTTGGGCGGTGATGGTGGTAATGGGAGGGGAAGGGGTGGGGGAGGGAAATGTGGGGAAGGAGTGCTCACGTTATTGACAACAAGGGTACGTCGAGCAAGTGTTTCCCCCTCCCCACTTTTTTAGGGGATGGTGATGGTAGTAAGGGGTGGGGGAAGAGGTGGGGGAGGGCTGTTCACATTATTAATTGTCGACCACTGACAACATCTGTACGCCGAGGAAGTGGTCCCCCCTCCCCAACTTTTTTGGGGATGGTGGTGGTAAGGGGAGGGTGAAGGGGGGAGGGGTGGTCCTTGTTGCATCGGAAGTTAACAGAAACTTATTTTGGGGGATGAGTCATTGTCAGGAATTCCAGTCGATTAGCTGATTGCCAAAGCTCGGTGTCTATTGATCATCTGACCTTTTTCAATGTTTTAAAGGACCAAATGTTCTCGGGGGGGGGGTGGGGGGAGGTGGACGTTTAACTTCGAAATCTTGGTGGTGGCTTCTGCCAGCAACCGTGAGTACGGTAGGTTAATTTTTTTTTTTTTTTTGTAGAGCACAAACGAACAAACGTTCACGTGCATGAATTTATACTCACACAGACACTGTATGTATGTATGTATGTATATATTTATTTATATATATGTATATATTATACATACACATATATATACATACGTATATAAATACATACATATATATATATGTGTGTGTGTGTGTGTACGTGTTTTATATTGTGAATAATAATAATAATAATAATAATAATAATAATAATAATAATAATAATAATAATAATGACCTTTCTTTGCCCTCGTTTGATCGCCGTATTTAATCAAACCAATTGTGAACAACAAACGTAATTATTTTCTCGGAACAATATTGCAGAAATGCTCTTATTAAAACTCGCCTTCAACAGAATAATAACGTAACTTACAAAATCCCATTTACAGAATGTAGCTCATTTCATTTGAGTCAAAAGGGTAAGCGAATATAGGTCAGAATAAGTCAGCATAAATTCTCGGAATTTTTTCTCCATTTCTTTCCCAGGGTTGTTATTTTGATCAGTGATACGAGTGCTGATTCAAGTTCATTTGCCCTTTACTTGAAGCCTCTCTTAATAATTACCAACGGTAGGTGTCTCTTTCTGATTCCGTTGTGGAACCTTCTGATTTCCAGATATTGAAGCGAGGAGCAAATTCCAGATACTTGAGCGGGGAGCAAATTCCAGATATTTAAGCAAGGCGCAAATTCCAGATATGTAAGCTGGGAGCAAATTCCAGATATTTAAGTGGGGAGCAAATTCCACATATTTCAGCGAGGAGCGAATTCCAGATATATAAGCAAAGAGCAAATTCAGACACTTAAGAGAGGAGAAAATCCCATTTATTTAAGTGAGGAGCAAATTAGATTTATTTAAGCAGGGAGCAAATTCCAGATATGTAAACGAAGGGCAAATTCCAGATATTTAAGCGAGGAGCAAATTCCAGATATGTAAAGAGCAAATTCAGATATTTATGTAAACGATATGTAAACGAAGGGCAAATTCCAGATATTTAAGCGAGGAGCAAATTCCAGATATGTAAACGAAGGGCAAATTCCAGATATTTAAGCGAGGAGCAAATTCCAGATATGTAAACGAAGGGCAAATTCCAGATATTCCAGATATTGCAAACAGATAGTAGGGCAAATTCCAGATATTTAAGCGAGGGGCAAATTCCAGATATTTAAGCAGGGAGTAAATTCCAGATATTGAAACGAGTAGCAAATTCCAGATATTTAAGCAAGGAGCAAATTCCAGATATTGAAATGAGTAGCAAATTCCAAATATTTAAGCGGGGAGCAAATTCCTGATATTTAAGCGAGGAGCAAATTCCAGACATTTAAGCGAGGAGCAAATTCCTTATTCCCGCTCCATGCTCCAACTTCTCCTGAATTTCAGGTGCATCGGTTTTATTTTGTATTCCCTTATTTATTGAAATTATCTTTTCCCATAACTTTCCATAAGGGTTTTCAGTTGAAGATTTAAAGAAAGAAAGGTTGCGCCATTGCGTTTGGCTGACGGATGAATATTGTCATTTGTTCCGTCAAGTCATTGCAGTTTTTAAAGTTTTAAAGTGAGAGTCAGTATATATATATATATACATATACATATATATATATATATATATATATATATATATATATATATATATATATATATATATATATATATACATATATATAATTATGTGTATGTGTGTGTGTGTTTGTGTGTGTGCAGTCATAAATATGTGAATCTTATTGTATCAGTAAGTAGCCTATTACGTGCATATGATGATATCAACATGAAAAAATAATGAAAATAATCACAGTAGGATTATTCCCAATCAGAAAAAGTACAGATTTTTTAATCTAATTCTCTGGGGATATTTCTATTAAGAAAAATATAAATTATAAATTATATGGAAATCCCCCTCCTCAAAAAATAAATCATATATTCAAAATATCAACATCTCTCCCTACACACACCCCCTCTAAAAAAATCTGAAAAACACGTCCATCGCTTTATCATAAAATTTTCTTAATTATGGGAGCCATTATCGCCGTCATTCAAATGACGGTCGGTGGCTCCGTCATTCCGCGGCATTATCTCGTCGTCGTCGGTCAATTAACGGTGGGACCGTCAAAAGACCGTCCAAAAGACGGAATCTCTGTCCCGTCCGCGGTCGTTGCCGCTTTGATAATCCCTTGTTTTGTGGCCTTGCAACGACTTCGTAATGGGAGATTTACGGTCAAATAAATAGCTGTCGGAGAGGAATAGGTTGTGGCATCGTGGGATTATGTGCCACAGGACGGAGAGATGCCCTGTTTGTTTGGTTGTTAACACACACAAACACACACATGCACATGCATATATATATATATTATATATATATATATATATATATATATATTATATATATATATATATATATATATATATATATATATATATGTATATATATATATGTGTATATATATATATATATATATGTATATATATATATATCAATATATAATATATAAATATTTATCAAGACACACTGAAATGTATACATTATAAAAAATTTTATTCTACATAATGTGTTGTACATTAAAA
>NC_089781.1:93382987-93400487 GCF_040412425.1 Macrobrachium rosenbergii
TTTAGAAAACATTCAATATTAATTTTTCTATTTTCTCGCAAAGACTTTCCCCCCAAAATAAGAGAGATATGAACAACAGAATTCCTGACGTTTTAGCAAACATATAATATAAATTTTTTTCTATTTTCCAGCAAAGACTTGTCCAAAAAAAAAAATAAATAAAATTAAAAAGTAGATTTTCGAATCAAAAATGATAACCGGTCGCCGCCGTTCCCCGCATTCAAAGAAACTGTTTTTATTTTCTCTCACAATTAAAAATAAAAAGGGAGAGGAGAGGGTGGGGTTGGGGTGGCGATTTAAAGCCTCAAAAATGACGTAAGTGGAGAACGTTGCTAATGTAATTATTTTCCTCAAAGATTTGTCCAAAACAAGAAAGGCACCATTCCACGCATTTAGAGGAACTATTTTTATTTTCTCACATTTACAATAAAAAAAGATATATAAAACCGAAAAATTACGTAAGCGGGGGACGCGGCTATTTTTGCATTGTGACCAAATTCAAACAGTTTTTATATATTTATATGAAAGATTACAAAAAAAAAGAAAAGTAAAAAATGCGCCGAAGCTTCTTCGGCTCCATCGAGTTTTCTGTACAGTGTATAATGCTGTATGAAACTCTCGGCAGCGCTCAGTTGCTCCCCAGATGCGGTCAAGTGAAGGTGCATCGGGGCTCCTCTGGAAAGCGCTGCCAGACGCACGATACATGGCTAACCTTAACCTTAAATAAAATAAAAACTACTGAGGCTAGAGGGCTGCAATTCGATATGTTTGATGATTGGAGGGTGGATGATCAATATACCAATTTGCAGCCCTCTAGCCTCAGAGGTTTTTAAGATCTGAGGGCAGACAGAAAAAGTGCGGACGGCTAGACAAATAGCCATCTCAATAGTTTTCTTTTACAGAAAACTAAAAAGGATGACATATGTAAAAATATTTATTTTTCTGAAATATTTTCCAAGAAGAGATAAAAAAATGATGAAATTTGTGTAAATGTAATTTTACTCTAAGATTTTCTAAAAAAAAAAAAAAAAAAATAAGGCGAAATATGTAAAAAAATTTATTTTACTCTAAATTTCCCTTTAAACAGTGGCAAAAAAGAGACGAAATATGTAAAAAAATTAATTTCCTTAAAGCACTCCCCTGCCCCCCAAAAAAGGTAAGAAAAGACAAAATATGTAATAGATTTGATTTTCCTCAAAGATTTTCCCCCAAAAATTAAAAAAAAAGAAGAAATATGTAATAAATTTGATTTTCCTCAATTCCCCCATAAATGTGAAAAAAGGAGAAATATGTAAAAAAATTTGTTTTTTTTCAAAAATTTTCTAAAAAAAAAAAAAAAAAAAAAGGACGTAATGTTAATTTCCTCTAAGAATTCCCCCCAAAAAATGTTAAAAAAAGAAAGAAAGCGTTTCAAGTGAAGAAAGAAAGAAATATGTAAAAAAATTCAATTTCCCAGAGGATTCACATAAAAAGAAAAAAAGGACGAAATATCTAAAAATTTTAAGTACATCAAGGATTCAAAAAAGAGGAACGAAATACGTACAAATATTTTCCTAAATTTACAGCCCTCCTGTAAAAAAAAAAAAGTTAGAAATTAAAGGACGGAATATGTAAAAAAATGCTATTCTTCAAAGATTTCAGCCCCAAAAATAAAAAAAGGATGAAATACTTTTCTCCCCAAAAAAGGTAAACGAAAAATATGTATATATATATATATATATATATATATATATATATATATATATATATATATATATATATATATATATATATATATATATATATTTCTTCAACGACTTTTCTCCCCAAAAGAGGTAAACGAAAATGAAAGAAGTATGTAAAAAAATGTTAATTTCTTAAAGATTTCACCCCACAAAAATGTAAAAAAAAAAATTACGAAATCTGTAAAAGATTTTAATTTTCTCAAATATTTTACACCAAAAACGTTTAGAAAGGACGAAATATGTAAAATAATTTTATTCTCCTCAAAGATTTTATCCCCAAAAACGGTAAAAATAAAAAAAAAATACAAAAGTAAACATTTTAATTTTATCAAAGATTTTCCTAAAAATGGTATAAAAAATACTAAATATTTAAAAAAATCCCCTCCCCCCCTCAGAAGGTAAAAAGAAGGACGAAATATGTAAAAAAATTTTATTTTTCTCGAAGATTTTATCCCCTAAAAATGCAAAAAAAAAAAAAAAATACAAAACGGGTAAACATTTTAATTTTCTCAAAGATTTTCCCAAAAAAACGAAAAAAAAGTGCGAAATATCTAAAAAAAAAAAAATCTCCCCCACCCCAAAAGGTAAAAAAAAAGGACGAAACATGTGGAAAAATTTTAATTTCCTCAAAGATTTCCCCTCAAAAAAACTAAGAAAAAGAGAAAAAAAAACTAAATATGTAAAAACCATCATTATTTTCCTCAAAGATTTTCCCCCCACGCCCCCAAAAAAAGTTAAAGATAAAAAAAAGACGAAAGCATTTCCACTCACGCCCACCTCAAAACACGAGAGAGAGAGAGAGAGAGAGAGAGAGAACAAGAGCTTCCCGGAAGCGTCCTATATTTAATTCGTCGTGCCTTTTGCGTTATTTGATATTCAATTTTGGATTCATTACGCCGACAAAGTCCTCGAGGTAATCAGATTACCAATCCGACTTCTGCAGCTGCATTAGTGTTTAATGGGAATTGTTGACAGCGGAATTACTCAGGGGAAGGATTTTAAAATATCCTTTGCTAGCTGCCGAGGACTCAAGGCTGGAATCGCCTGCCTCCATCCTTTTGTTGGTATTGTTGTTGCGTTTTGATCTCTCTCTCTCTCTCTCTCTCTCTCTCTCTCTCTCTCTCTCTCTCTCTCTCTCTCTCCACATCCGTCTCACTGCATGCTTACTTAGGGCCGAATTCAAGTTAGACTCACTCGATCATTTATTGTTATATTTTTCTCTCTCTCTCTCTCTCTCTCTCTCTCTCTCTCTCTCTCTCTCTCTCTCTCTCTCTCTCTCTCTATTTGCTTGGAGACAGATTCTGGACAACATGTCTTTTGCGCTGTCTGTCTCTGTCTCTGTCTCTCTCTCTCCACTTATCTTTCTTTAGCTGTCTCTCTCCATGTTTACTTTGAGCCAGACTCACTGGATCCTCTCTCTCTCTCTCTCTCTCTCTCTCTCTCTCTCTCTCTCTCTCTCTCTCTCTCTCTCTCTCTCTCTTTCCACTTCTGTTGCACTCTTGGCATATTTGCTTGGAGCCAGATTCAAGGTTTATTCACTTGATCCCTTCTTGTTGTATTCTCTCTCTCTCTCTCTCTCTCTCTCTCTCTCTCTCTCTCTCTCTCTCTCTCTCTCTCTCTCTTTTCTCTCCACAAGTTTTTCTTGATGTAATGCATCTCAGTGTTTGCTTGGGGCCAGATTCAGAACAAACTCTTTCTCTCTCTCTCTCTCTCTCTCTCTCTCTCTCTCCACAAGTTTTTCTTGATCTAATGCATCTCAGTGTTTGCTTGGGGCCAGATTCAGAACAAACTCTTTCTCTCTCTCTCTCTCTCTCTCTCTCTCTCTCTCTCTCTCTCTCTCTCTCTCTCTCTCTCTCTCTCTCTCTCGTCTGTTTCTTAATCTCCACGTCTCATTCTTGATCTGTATTTGTCTCTTCTCTCTCTCTCTCTCTCTCTCTCTCTCTCTCTCTCTCTCTCTCTATGTATTTACTTGGAGTCAGGTTCAGAACAAACTCGCTTCCCCCCCCCTCTCTCTCTCTCTCTCTCTCTCTCTGTCTGTATGTCTGTATGCCTTGACAGTATTTGTGTCTGTCTCTTAATCATTTGAGAATGCGTCACCAACTGGAAACATGAATTTCCAAAGGCGATTCGCACCGTGGTTTCATTGTGTCTGGCCAAACATTGTAACTACTGTAATAACTGCCTTTGTAGTCATAATCATCATCATCATCATAATACTTATCAGCATCATCTTTATCATTTTTATTATCATTATCATCATTATAATTAGTTATCATCATCATTATCATCATCATCATCATCATCATTATCATTATTATTATCATTATCATCATAATTACTGGTATCATCATCATTATCATACTCATCATCATCATAATACTTATCAGCATCATCTTTATCATTTTTATTATCATCATCATAACTACTGTTATCATCATCATTATCATAATTATCATCATAATCATCATCATTGCCTGACTTGAACAGCATGAATATATCACCAGCCTTATAATGATTGTTACAATTTTTTTCATTTCAAATGTTATAAATTTGTGGTATTGTTATTAGTACATAGCCCTTCATCATCATTATTATCCTCATCATAATCATTATCATCATCATCATCATTATCATTACTTTTATGAACTAAACATTAATACCGGAAATAATGATTACAATGGAAAATAAAAATAGGACGAAAAGAAAATCGATAATAAGAATGGATGGAATGAATGAGATCACGTAAATATTTACGAATTGATTAATGAAATCACGTAAATATTTACGAATTGATTAATGAAATCACGTAAATATTTACGAATTGATTAATGAAATCACGTAAATATTTACGAACTGATTAATGAAATCACGAAAATATTTACGAATTGATTAAATCACGAAAAATATTTACGAATTGATTAATGAAATCACGAAAATATTTACGAATTGATTAATGAAATCACGAAAATATTTACGAATTGATTAATGAAATCACGAAAATATTTAAGAATTGATTAATGAAATCACGAAAATATTTACGAATTGATTAATGAACTCACGAAAATATTTACGAATTGATTAATGAACTCACGAAAATATTTACGGATTGATTAATGAAATCACGAAAATATTTACGAATTGATTAATGAAATCACGAAAATATTTACGAATTTATTAATGAAATCACGAAAATATTTACGAATTGATTAATGAAATCACGAAAATATTTACGAATTGATTAACGAAATCACGAAAATATTTACGAATTGATTAATGAAATCACGAAATATTTACGAATTGATTAATGAAATCACGCAAATATTTACGAATTGATTAATGAAATGACGAAAATATTTACGAATTGATTGATGAAACCACTAAAATATTTACGAATTGATTGATGAAATTGCGAAAATGTTTACGAATTGATTGATGAAACCACTAAAATATTTACGAATTGATTAATTTACGAAAACGTTTACGAATTGATTAATGAAATGACGAAAACGTTTACGAATTGATTAATGAAATCACGCAAATATTTACGAATTGATTAATGAAATGACGAAAATATTTACGAATTGATTGATGAAACCACTAAAATATTTACGAATTGATTGATGAAATTGCGAAAATGTTTACGAATTGATTGATGAAACCACTAAAATATTTACGAATTGATTAATGAACTCACGAAAATATTTACGAATTGATTAATGAAATCACGAAAATATTTACGAATTGATTAATGAAATCACGGAAATATTTACGAATTGATTAATGAAATCACGAAAATATTTACGAATTGATTAATGAAATCACGAAAATATTTACGAATTGATTAATGAAATCACGAAAATATTTACGAATTGATTAATGAACTCACGAAAATATTTACGAATTGATTAATGAACTCACGAAAATATTTACGAATTGATTAATGAAATCACGAAAATATTTACGAATTGATTAATGAAATCACGAAAATATTTACGAATTGATTAATGAAATCACGAAATATTTACGAATTGATTAATGAAATCACGTAAATATTTACGAATTGATTAATGAAATCACGCAAATATTTACGAACTGATTCATGAAACCACGAAAATATTTACGAATTGATTAATGAAACCACGAAAATATTTACGAAAAGAATTAAACAAACACAGTTAGGTTATTGAGAAGAGAGGAAAAATATTACAATAAGAATGACTCAGAAGATGAATTTGAGTAATTTAGACGAATAAAAAAAAATGTTCGAACAAGAAAACAACAAAATTAAAAGAAAAAGCAAACAAAAAAATATGAAGAACAGAAAACAATGAAAACCTAAAATATAGAAAACAGCGCGAAACGGGAAATAATGAAAACCGAAGAGAGATTGCTCAAAAAGGAAATAAAGGAGAGGACGAAAGTTGGACGAATGGACGCCATTGGAAGAGACAAAGGAAGAGGGAAAAAAAAGAGGATGAAAAAGAGAGAACCTTGATAAAGCCAACAACACGGCTTAGGGAAAATGAACATGACAATGGCTGGGAGGAAAAACAGGCGATGGAGGAGCAGGAGGAGGAAAATGAATAGGAGGAGGAAAATGAACAGGAGGAGGAAAATGAATAGGAGGAGGAAAATGAATAGGAGGAGGAAAATGAATAGGAGGAGGAAAATGAATAGGAGGAGGAAAATGAATAGGAGGAGGAAAATGAATAGGAGGAGGAAAATGAATAGGGGGAGGAAAATGAACAGGAGGAGGAAAATGAATAGGAGGAGGAAATGAATAGGGGGAGAAATGATTAGGGGAGGAAAATGAATAGAAGGGGAATAGGAGGAGAATAGAGATTAGGAGGAGAAGATTGGGAGGAGGAATAGGAGTATTAGGAGGAGGAATAGGAGGAGGAGGAGGAGAAGGGGGAAAAAAAGTAGGAGAAGGAAGAGAAGCAGGAGAAGAAGAAGAGGAATAGGAGAAGGAGCAGAAGGAGTAGGAGAAGAAGGACGAGGAGAAAGAGCAGTAGGAGAAGGAGGAGGAGGAAGCGGAGGAGGAGATGCGGAGTAGGCAAAGAATTTATGGCAGAAGTAGGAGTAGGAGGAGGATGAAGAGAAAGAGGAATAGAAGAGAGAGAGGAAGAGGAGTAGGAGTAGTAGGAGGATTAGATGGAGTAGGAGGAAATAGGAAGGATAATCCGAGACAAAGCAGGACGGAGACACCAGCAGGAGTAGGAGGAGGAGGAGGAGGGGGGGGAGGAGGAGGAGAAGGAGGAGGAGGAGGAGTGTTTACAAGCGTAACGGTGGACGTCTGCCAAGCGAAGGGAGAGAGAGAGAGAGAGGGAGAGAGAGGGGAAAGAAAAAAATAAAAAAACTTTGTTGTCTGTCCGTTATGGGGATGTAATTGTGGAAGTGTGTATGAATTGGAACGAGGGGAAACCGCCTTTCGAGGGGGGCTAGGGGGAGGGGGAAGGGAAGAAGAAGAATACGAAGAAAGGCAGATCTTTCTCTTGAGTGCTTTGTCGTTTAGGAGACTTATAAACAAACACACGCACGCACGTACGCTTAAAAGGGGGTTGGTTATGGGAAGGGGGAAGGGGGTGGGGAATGGGGGAAGGAAAGAACAGATCCAGGGAAAAAGAAGAACAAGAATAAGAAGAAAGGAAGAAGTTTTCCCTAAGTGGTTTATCATATAGGACCCAAGCAAACACACACATGCACGAACGCAAGGGGGTGGGGTTGGGGGTTATTTTAGGGGTTGTTAGGGGGAGGGGAAGAAGTGGGAATGGGGGAAGAAGGAACAGACCCATGGAAGAAGAAGAAGAATAAGAAGAAAGAAAGAAGTCGTATAGAAACAGCAAACATCAAGGGGGGGAAGGGGTTATTTTATGGGTTGAGGGAGGGGAAGAAGTGGGAATGGGGGAAGGGAAGAACAGCTCTAGGGAAGAAATAGAAGAATAATAAGATTAAGAAAGGAAGATCTTTCTCCTAAGTTGGTTTGTTCTATAGGACACAAACACACACACATACGCTCAAGAACGATCTAAAGAATAGATCCTACGTCTTGGACGTCCTTTGAAGGATACCCTTCTCTCCTGAAGGAGGGATGAGCTGGGGGGAGATTATAGTCCTCCTCCTCTAAGTAGGAAGAAAAACTGATGAGGAGAAAATAAGTTTCGCGAAGTTTTTTTTTCGACAGTTCCCCCAAAGTTCACTGACGGAGGGAAATTCGGTGTTTGGAGAGTAACGAGAATATTGTTGTATAGATAAAGTGATTTTGGACGGTTTGTTGTTAGTGGTTTTTGTTTGCATGTATATGTATATATGTGTGTGCATTATATATACACACACACACACACACACACATATATATATATATATATATATATATATATATATATATATATATGTATATATAGTATATATATATATGTATATATATGTATATATATATATATATATATATATATATATATATATATATATATATATATATACACACATCATGAAGAACTACAAATGTCTCTTAATATCAAATTCACGCTACCTCGGGAATATCTCCGATGGGGAATTATCACCGAATTGTCCCATCGGGGATATTCCTGAGGTAGCGTGAATTTAATATTAAGCGGCATTTGTAGCTTCATGATTATATATAAATCACGGTGTGATAAAAAATTTCATATATGTATGTACATCTCATTATTATCTGTATATACATACACAGATACATATACATATACAGATAAACAATTCAGTCCTTCCTTCATACCGAAACACCACACACACACACACAATATTCATTATTAATATGAAGGTCCCTCTGCTTCTTTGATACCCTTCACCAACAGAATGCAGCCTTTCGACGCAACTTCTCAAAGTAATTGGAACTAAATAATTCACTTTCAACCAGAATGTACGAACTAAAGCTGACGGGATACCTCAGGATACCACAGGGATACCGCGCTGGATACAAGAATGCCTAGGAGATACGTTGCACGGTATATAATAGGAGAATGATTCCTATGCATAGGCCTATTGTAACTGTGTCTCTTCACAATTTATAATGGGGGAAAGATGTCCATGCATAGGTCTATTGTAACTGGATCTCTGCACAATATATAGTGGGATATAGTGAAAGAAACTTGCTTATGCATAGCCCTATTGTCATTGTATCTCTGTGCAATGTCAAGTGAGATATAGTGAGAGAAAGCACAGACCTATTGTAACTGTGACTCTGCACAATATGTAGTGGGGTATAGTGAGAGAAAGGTGCTTACCATAGGCCTATTGTAACTGTGCCTCTGCACAATGTATAGTGGGATATAGTGAGAGAAAGAAGCTTGTGCAGGAAGCTACTGTAACTGTATCTCTGCACAATATATGGTGGAATGTAGTGATAAGGGGAAGGTTTTACCAGACCATGAGCTGATTAACAGCCTCCTAACAAAATCTGAAGGGAAGGTGTTTATGCATAGGCCACAATATATAGTGGGATGTAGTGAGAGGAAGATGCTTATACTTAGGCCTATTGTCACTATATCTTTACATAATATATAAAGGTTCAAAGGTGCTTATGCATAGGTCTGTTGTCACTGTATCTCTGCACAATATATGTAGTGGGAGAAAGATATCTGTGCACAAACCTATTGCAACTGTATCTGTGCACAGTATACACTGGGAGAAAGATACCTATGCATAGGCCTATAGTCACTGTATCTCTGCATAATATACAATGTCGGAAAGATGCATATGCATAGGCCTTTTGTCACTCTTATCTCCTTATTATGGGAGTTAAATTGTTAGTGTTTATGTTAGTTTTTGTTAACATTTATGAAATATCATTCTTCTTCCGGGGTCTGACCTTGGAAAGTAAAAAAAATGACAATGAAAACCAGAGTCAGGAATGAAAGTTCCAAAGCGATACTTGCGTTACTGCATTTGCCAACTCCCCCTCCCATTCTCGAAACCCCACCCCCTCTCCCACCCCACACAAAAGCAAATTGAAATTGCTTTCTGTTAAAGCAAAAATCGCTGAATAGATTATTTTTTTTTTTGTTAGATAATTCTTTAATTAGATTTCTAGTGCATTTTGATGAATGTATTTTATTTGGTAGAATAACTTTGTTATTATTATTATTATTATTATTATTATTATTATTATTATTACTATTATTATTACTATTATTATTATTATTGGTCAAACAAACAGATATTGAGAATAATTGAATTAATCCTTAAAGAAAATATCTGTGAAAATGTGAAATTATTATTATTATTATTATTATTATTATTATTATTATTATTATTATTATTATTATTATTATTATTATTATTATTCCCAAAATCGTTAGGACACAGTTATATATATCAACTCCCCAGAAAATATCAATTCAAAGTCACTCTGAATGTCCGGAATACGGAACAAAATCCAGAAACGCGAATTCTGTAACATACCGGAATTCGAACTATATCTGTAACCGTATTTTCCTTTAAATAACTTCAATAGGATTTCTGTCAACTAACGGACGAAGAAGGACGCCTCGTAGCGACCGTTAGCTGCTGTTCCTCCGGCGACGTCAAGTCCGTTACGGTCGTGGCCGTCGCGCGGCCGGATACGGTTATGACGTGGTTCTAAGAGGAATGCTTTTCAGTCTTCGTTTTTTGTCCGGCTCGGTTGAGGCCGGAATGGCGGTAAGCGATGGCGTCTTCAATTGTTTCGAATATAATGGAATTATCCTGCGTATAATATCATACGGTTGTGTATGTATGTATACATACATACATAAATTATATACATGCATTCGTTCATACATACATACGTAAACCGCGTTGAATTACGGGAATATTCCCCTGCTCTTATTATTTGGGGTGTTTGCATGTTAATATCCAACGCTCGTGTGTGGTTGAATATATACACATGTAGCTTATATACCTGCATATATACATGCATACTTACGTAAACACACGAGTTAAGTTACGGGAATACTGTCCCGCTCTTATGGTTTGGGAGTGTTCGTTTGTATACACAAGAAAACATAGGCCTACATATAATAATCACAGTTATAGGCCTACATATAATAATCACAAATACTAAAATCAGCAAAAATTTGTATATACATACACGAAATGAATGGAAGATTCTCCCTGTGATATGCGTTGGGAAAGTTCGTTTGTATACATAAAATACATAGTCCTAAATGTAACTTCTGAGCGTGAAAAGTATCCATAACAGAACAGAGTGGAGTCATGTTGTAGAATCACAGCTCGAAAGTGCCACAAACAGTGTGGTACTGTGGAACACTGTTTTAGTAGACTCTTCCCCCTCCCCTCCACCAAAAAACCTCCAAAACAGCTACAACGGCAACAACTCAACAACAACAACTACTACTACAACAACGACACAACAACGACAATAAACATTGATTAGCTATGTAGTGCAAATGGTTCAGGAGGAGGTTTTCAGTGCTTTATAAGCCTAATTTACCGGTAAGAAAAATAAGAAATTCTGAAAAAAAAAAGGATGAATATCGCTAAACCGTATCCCGTTTTACCTATTTTAACACTATGTAAACATCACATCTGAGAGAGAGAGAGAGAGAGAGAGAGAGAGAGAGAGAGAGAGAGATTCATAAGATTTAAATAGGATGAGAAACGGCTTCATGGACGCGGCAGGTTCGTGAGACAGTGACGTAGCATAGAATTAAATTTGGCGTAATTTTAATAGCTGTAATGGATTTTCGAAGTATGGTATAAAAAATAATTCTTTATAAAGCCTATTTAAATCCTTCAGTGTTGTATAGAACATGGCATATGTAAAAATCTTGATTATATATAAAAGAAATGATTCATATGCGGTCAAGTCTTTCAGAAGTCAAAGGTAGAGATATAGACGTAGTGTTGAAAGGAGTACTGTTTATTTTGGCATATATTTGGTATATTTAACTGGATTGTAACAATATAATTTCATAATAACGTTTATTGATGTTGCTTTATATGAGCTCTATAGCGGAAATAGATTTCTTTACGTGAATTTTCATGCTGGACGAATTGGAACTACTTAGTGAAGCGGATGAATATAGCGTTAGTGGTCCCGGAGTTATTCGGCTGATTGTTTTCACTCCCAAAAGTTGTTTTCGCTCCCAAAAAGTTATATATGCAAAATGTGAAGTTGGTTTTCATATCCCGTATTGGAAGCCTAGGCCAGTGTTGCCGAAACGTGGAAATGTGGCCTCCGGTGCGGAAGTTTTCGTGCAAAAGATGATCCTGTGCAGAAATGGGTTCTTCATTGTACGGTCTGCCACACCAAGTGCTGAAAAAATTTCCACACTCTTTTTAAAGGTTTATTTTGGTCAGATATATTATTTTCTTATATCATATGATTCATTGACTTATATTCCCGGTCATTTGCATATTTATATATATGTTTATATAACAACGACTGAATAAAGAGCCATCAAAGAATGGTTGTTTACGCCGAATGTTGAAGCAGCAGATGTCGATCGAGCGATGTCTTATTAAAACGTCGAATGCAGACGACAACAGAGTGACATCTTTAGGTTTCCATCTAATTAGGGTAACTTGAAACTATTTAAAATTGTTTTAATATATGTAAAAAATGATTGTGATTAACTTGATAAGGGTAGTTTATAGGAAATGATCTTTAGACTGTGAAGGCAATGTGGCAGCACATGACTTTATAATTATATTTTACGGTTTCTGGAATTCGAGAACACGTTTTAGGAATATTGGTTTCATCTTTATTTCATATCTGTGGTAGAGCCAAGAGTTTTGACTCGGAATTAAGGAGGTAGTTGATGGCCACGGCTGTGATGTGTTATTAATAACACAATTACGATTCTGGTATGTTATTAAAGCTTAGGTAAGTTCGTTCTCAACACGAGACTGCGTCATGCTAAAGTACTGTTGAAGAAGAGTTAGTTCAGTGGAGCATTCTAATAAGAGTTGTTATGCATCCTTTTTATTTCTGTGCTAAAGGAATCTATCGTATATTTTAACACGCTATACCTACTGCATGTAAGAGTTAAGACTAAGTAATTTTGTAAGTAGTTATATGAAATATATGGAAGTAGTTCGCAAGTTGAGTAGTTTGATATAAATATAGGCCTAAGACTAAACTCAAGTTTTTTTTACCGTGGCGGATTCGCATGCACTCGCAGGGATGCCCTTTTAGCTCGGAAAAGTTTCCTGCTAGCTGATTGGTTGCAAGTATTTTGTCCGAATAGCATCATTGTTTTCAAATAATTACCAAGTAATGTGAATCGAAACTTATTTACTAACCTAATTTTCTCCCTCAGATATATGTTTTGTCAATAAATAATGATAACGAATAACGAGATTATAAAGTATTGTGATGGTAAGTTTAGATTTAATAACAACACCCGCCGAAGTCAACGACAGGAGCTTGTTTTCGGATGCACGATGCATAATTTTTTTACTTTTCACATATTTTAACACCAACTGGGATAAATTACATTAAGCATAAGAAAAACATGTTATTATAAACTTTCTTTGAATACCAGAATCTACTAAAAACATGGAATTAATAAAACTCGCTAATGGTGAAAACTTCCGGGGAGGTAAAAGGAACAGCCTGTGGCGGCAAAACCATCCCAGCTAATTTCATTGCAGCATTTTCCTGATTTATGTCATTGAAGGTTTTTCCTGATTTATGTAAGTGTTGAAATCAGTGTTATGTTATTAAGATTACTTTAATGGCTATATCTGCAATTAAATAGTTTCTATGCTTCTTTTTGTAGGTGCGCACCAAAATAAATATATTTCGCAGAAATTAACAACTTACTCTTTCATGTAAGTTACAGCAGACAATGCGAGATAAGAAAACTTTTTATTTTCTTATTTTGTGGTCTGTTCAGGACACATATAATGTTAACACGAGTTTCTGCGGATATTTTGAGAAGTAAAAGGATATCTGAGTAGAAAATGTACTATGCACATATACATTTTAAGGATTAGTAGGCTGTAGGCGTTTACTGTCAAATACCGAGGCGAGGATGGAAGGGGAGGGAGGGGTATCGTGGTTGTAACTCGGTGAAATTATGAATTCGTTTAATTGTGATTTTTATGCAATTTATGGAACAATACAGTATCCTCAAACTGAAAATAGTGCTATTAATAGAATCTATACCTTTACGACAAAATTAGCAAACCCTTTCTATACGGACTTACATCATAGGCCTACATAAACCTAGCCTAAAACTTATATCAAGCATCAGCTACTGTTTGCTGTTACTCCTTACCTTAAAGAGTTAAGCAAAATTTATTGCAATTGTCAAAAAATGGTGTAGGACACGTAGACATAGGCTAGCCTAGTTTGAAATGTGTGCAAGAAGTAAAGCCACAATAAGGGAAGTAGATTATTATTATGTAAAAGAAAAAATAGCCCCTTCATATTTATCATAATGATATAACAAAAGGCTTCAGCACAAAAGCCTATAAAAGATATGTATCTGAAGAGTTTTCTTGTCCATCAACATTTGCTGGCATGTGGATACCACATGAATAACTAGGCCTACCTATCTAGGTAATTTTATCTAAATTCTATTTAAAGCCACAGGCTGTTCCTTTTACCTCCCCGGAAGTTTTCACCAATAGCGAGTTTTATTAATTCCGTGTTTTTAGTAGATTCTGGTATTCAAAGAAAGTTTATAATAACATGTTTTTCTTATGTTTACTGTAATTTATCCCAGTTGGTGTTAAAATATGTGAAAAGTAAAAAAATTATGCAGCCTGCATCCGAAAACAAGCTCCTGTCGTTGACTTCGGCGGGTGTTGGTATCAGATTTAGACTTACCATCACAATACAATCTCTTTATTCGTTAACATTATTTATTGACAAAACATATATCTGAGGGAGAAAATTAGGTTAGTAAATAAGTTTCGATTCACATTACACGGTAATTATTTGAAAACAACGATGCTATTCGGACAAAATACTTGCAACCAATCAGCTAGCAGGAAACTTTTCCGAGCTAAAAGGGCACCCTGCGAGTGAGTGCAAATCCAAGGCACTTCTCTCAACGAGATGATCCCCTAGTGGGGTACCGCCGTCAGTGCGCCTCGTGCGGTGTACGGTAGGTATTACTTAAGGCTCTTTGCAGCTTCCCTTTACCCCATAGCTGCTGCAACCCTTTTCGTTTCTTATACTTTACCAGCTTTCATATTCTCTTTCTTCCATCTTACTTTCCAGCCTCTCCTAACAGTTGATTCATAGTGCAACTGCTTTGAGGTTTTCCTCCTGTTGCACCTTTCAGCGCTGAATGGCCTCTTAGGTCCCAGTGCTTGGCCTTTGGCCTAAATTCTACATTCCATTCCATTCCATTCCATCCCATTCTAGTAAGAGGCGCTTTACAAAAGGTAATCTTAGTTTTGTCACTCATAGGTCTAGGTCACGTTGTGACTGACTAGGCCTATCAGGTATATGGGTCTGATTCACAGTGTTATACATTCAATATTTTTCAAGCTACTTCTGTTGTTTTGTTTTGTTGTTCTTATATGCCAAACAAAAGTCTCACAAAATATAATAGCGTAAGCAGAACAAATAGTTGTAATAAATAGCGTGCTTTAATATCTAAGAGGAAATTGAAATTCTGTATTGGTTATTTTACCGACACAGAAACATAAGAGCAGTAATTATAATTAAACAGTTTTTGAACATATAACATTTCCGCAGTGTTTTTTTTGTTTGATAAACCTTGACTTATATTTTTCTAAAAGCTTTAAAAATATAATATAGCACCTACTGATGGCTGTACTATATATCGGATCCGTAATCTTGGATATTGTTTGTTCTTAACGCTAAAAAATTGTTTTGTGGCCTAAAAGGCTTAATAAATCACGCTAAATAAAAGTGAATATCAATGTTATTCAGTTATTTTGTCACTGGGGTCAAACCATTGACATTAAAACCATAGAAAAAGGGAGTTATATGAACCAGTGTGCATAAAGATATTTCAGAAGCGAAGAAAGACAAAGTCTGTAGACGTAAGTAACAAATTTTTTTTAGTTTTCTATAAAGAAAACTGTTGTGCCGGCTTTGTCTGTCCGTCCGCACTTTATTCTGTCTGCACTTTTAATATCCGTTCCTCAGATCTTAAAAACTCCTGAGGCTACAGAACTACAAATTGGTATGTTCATCATCCACCCACCTCCATTCATCAAATATACCAAATTGCAGCCCTCTAGCCTCAGTGGTTTTTATTTTATTTAAGGATAAAGTTAGCCATAATCGTGCATCTGGCAACGATTAGGACATGCCACTAACTGGCCGTGGTTCAAGATTCATGGGCCGCGACTCATACAGCATCATACCGAGACCACGGAAAGGTAGGTCTATTTTCGGTGGTCGTGATCATACGCTGTACAGAAAACTCGATTGCGCCGAAGAAACTTCGGCGCATTTGTTACTTGTTTTGTTTTGCGAGATGAATTATTATTGCATCGTCACCCAAAGGGCTTTCTTTGCGGCGTGTGCTAAATATAAAGGGAATGGGTAAGATGTTCGCGGAATGGCGCTTAGGTCGATGCAGTACCGCCAACGCTTCCCGCTGGTGTGGGTGTATTATGAAGCTGCTTTGAAGATGAGGAGAAAGGTTTATTATGTTACGCTCATCTATTACTCATCCCATGAGGGGGGTGGTGGGCGGGGATGGATGAGGTCATGTTTACTGTGTAGTCGCTTTTTTCATGGAAACTGAAATTCGAAAGTCGGAAAACGGATTTTCATTTCGAATGAAGGTGATAGGCCTATGTATATACTGTATATATATAGATATACATATACATACCGTATATCTATCTATCTATCTATATATATATGCAGTATATATATATATACACACATATATATATATATATATATATATATATATATATATATATATATATTTGTACACACTGAGGGCATATCTTTTTTATTTCGAGCAAGGCTGTTAGGCCTATATATAAACATATATACAGCATATATATGTAGGTATGTATGTATGTATGTTCGTATGTATGTATGTAGGTATGCATACCCTAAGGGCACACTTATTCCTAGGTCAGAACATGAAATCATGTGCTATTTTAGCATTATGTCCTGGTCGGTATTTTTTATAGGCTTTCTTTCAATTGTTAAAACAATGTGTTTGTTTTTAATTCTGAAAAGAAGGCTTAGTCACCTCAGTTACTTATAAACTAACACATCATTACTGTTAATGAGTGTTTAATCCGAATATTGCAGTTAATGAGTTTTTAACGTCAAATTAGAAAGGAAGAGAAAATTATTTAAAAAAGAAAAAAGTTTCTGGTAGGCAAGAAAACATTAATTTTCTTTGTAATTATTCGGTCTCCTGTGGCTGTTTTCCCTTAATGCTGTTGGGGATATGTTACCATATACCATTTGTTATGGCACATGGTTAATTAGCTGGACTTATACAGTAACTGAGAGAGAGAGAGAGAGAGAGAGAGAGAGAGAGAGAGAGAGAGAGAGAGAGAGAGAGAGAGAGAGAGAGAGAGAGAGAGAGCCTAGGCTCTGTTCTAACTTCGGTGTGCTCCGCAAATCAGATCTGCACTACTTCAGTCACCGACTGGAGTTGGTAAATGGAACATTTTGTTTTTATATTTTGTTTTTACGGTGTATTAGACAATTCCAAAGTTTTATTGTCCTGTAGCAGACATAACCAGGCTTAATGAACTTACAGGTACCTGTTGAACCTGTAAATACCTATGCTGCGCTGGGTATAGGGTCCCCCTGTGCACGATGTAAC
>NC_089781.1:93405487-93410487 GCF_040412425.1 Macrobrachium rosenbergii
TATATATATATATATATATATATATATATATATATATATATATATATATATATATATATATATATATAACACCCTCAGAATAGTCAGGTAAATAAATGTTTATGTAAAAGATGAGTGAATGAATTAATTAAATAGGTAGTTAAGTAGTGAATAAACCAGTAAATAAATAGCTAAAAAAGAATAAATAAGCAGGTAAATAATTTATGGACGAAACACTCTCTCAAGACGTAAGTGGGTAGAATCGTCCACCGGGAAACAAACAAACACGCAAATAATAACCGTAAATAAATGAAAAGGTTAAATAAATAAACAAGTGAAAAATGTGCCGAGGTTTCTTCGGCGCAATCGAGTTTTCTTTACAGTCGCTACAGCGTATAATCAAGGCCACCGAAAACAGATCTATCTTTCGGTGGTCTCAGTATAATGCTCTATGAGCCGCGGCTCATGAAACTTTAACCATAGCCCGGTGGTGGCCTATCCTATATCGTTGCCAGAAGCACGATTATGGCTAACTTTAGCCTTAAATAAAATAAAAACTACTGAGGCTAGAGGGCTGCACTTTGGTATGTTTGATGATTGGAGGGTAGATGATGAACATACCAATTTGCAGCCCTCTTGCCTCAGTAGCTTTTAAGATATGAGGGCGGACAGAAAAAGTGAGGACAGAAAAAGTGCGGACAGACAAAATCGGGACAATAGTTTTGTTTTACAGAAAACTAAAAAGGTTATACGGACAGCGAGAGAGAGACCTTAAAAATTATTATTATTATTATTATTATTATTATTATTATTATTATTATTATTATTATTATTATTATTATTATTATTATTTCACGAACGATGACGTGTGTATATTCAGCTGCTGATGTCGTATATGGCGAAAATTTCCTGGTCTGGAGAAGTCTAATTGTGAATGACAAGTTGAAAACCTTGCCCTGTATGTGTTCGTTTGTTTGCCACTTGGCTTAAGTGCTTGTGTGTGTGTGGGGAAGAATGGACTGATATGCATTCAGTGATAATTGTTATTCTGATATGCTCTTAGTGATTATTATTATTATATTATCCATGGTAATTATTGTTGTAATTTTTGCAGTTCGGAAGGAAATGGATATAATTTTTTTTGACGGAATGCTAAGGTATATTATTATTATTATTATTATTATTATTATTATTATTATTATTATTATTATTATTATTATTATTACTGGGGAATAGCTTAATGTAGGTTTAACATGTGTATACAAACACGAACACAGACACACGCACACACATATAAATATATATATCTCTGTGAGATGATAAGAATATTTTATACACAAAAATATATTCCCATCGAGAGAGAGAGATGGAAATATATTTTTGTGTATAAAATATTCTTATCATATCATACAGAGAGAGAGAGAGAGAGAGAGAGATATAGAGAGAGAGAGAGAGAGAGAGAGAGAGAGAGATTGAAATATTTTCATCTCATGAAATATGCTTACTTATTATCATAGAAAGAGAGAGGAAAATCTCAACTTGAAATAATTCCCAGTGCAAGACGATTCTAACAGACATGAATAACATATGTAGATGGACAGACACCCAGAGATAACACTAACCTTTCAAAACAATAACATCGAATAAAATAAAAATAGAAACGGCTCATTCCACATAGATATGTATTATATAAAATAAAGCAGAATAAAATTCCCCCACATCTCTCAGGTGAAGGTAAACCGGCAGTCGTTTTTCTCTTGGGTAATATAAGCATCAAATGACAATGCTTATCATCAAAGGTAGCTATAATTAACAAGCGGGTTTAACATTCATCCTTCCGTTCTTTTTAACCCAGAGTTAGGCGTCCGTCAAGAGAGAGAGAGAGAGAGAGAGAGAGAGAGAGAGAGAGAGAGAGAGAGAGAGAGAGAGAGAGGAAGAGAAAGAGGGAAAAGGAGTGAGAGATTGAGGGAGAGAAAGAGGGAAAGAGAGAGAGAGATAGAGGGAGAGAGAGAGAGAGATTGAGGAAGAGAAAGAGGGAAAGAGAGTAAGAGATTGAGGGAGAGAAAGAGGGAAAGAGAGAGAGAGATTGAGGGAGAGAGAGAGACTCAGGGAGAGAGAGAGAGAGAGAGAGAGAGAGAGATTGAGAGGAGAGAGAGAGAGAGAGAGAGAGAGAGAGAGAGAGAGAGGAGAGCATTCAGTTCTTATTAACCCATAGTTAGGCCTCCGTCAACTGGAGAGAGAGAGAGAGAGAGAGAGAGAGAGAGAGAGAGAGAGAGAGAGAGAGAGAGAATATATATTAGCACGCATTCATCCCTCCATACTTTTTAACCCAAAGTTAGGCGTCCGTCAAGAGAGAGAGAGAGAGAGAGAGAGAGAGAGAGAGAGAGAGAGAGAGAGAGAGAGAGAGAGAGAGAGAACCGTTGCTATAAAGAGATAGGTGACATATGAAAGCAGTTTTATTTGCCTCTCAAACAGAAAGCCGCGAATATTTGCTTTCAAGCTTCTGTTGTTGTGGAATCCGCTCTAACGCGCGCGCGCAGGGGCTTATATATATATACATAATATATGCGGATACGTATATGTATGAAGCATCCACGAATGAAATGCTTGATGAAGATATTTCCGAGACGAGTGTATATGCTTTTAAATGCTTCTTTTTTTGGGGGGATGACGCAAGCACTGGATTCTCTTTGTATTAGAGATTGGTGTTCAGTGTCTTATTCATTGTTATTTTTCACCATGAGAGAAAAATTTAGTAATAATGAAAGGTTGTAAGTGCAGGGAGAAATGGAGAGATTGAATAAAAACGTGAATTGAGTTACGCAAACACACACACACTTACTATATATATATATATATATATATATATATATATATATATATATATATATATATATATGTATGTATGTATTTATATATATGTATGTATTTATGTATGTATTTATATATATATATATATATATTTATATATATATATATATATATATATATATATATATATATATATATATATATATATTAATATATAGTGTCTTATTTATTGTTATTATTATAAGAGATAAATTTATAATATGAAAGGTTTTATATAGGAAAAAATGAGAATAAAACGTGTGTTTACGCAAACACATGTCTTATTATATTGTTATTATTCGTAAGAGATAAATACATTTAGTAATAATGAAAGGTTTTATGTATTTATAATAGTATATAAATGGATAGATAGATTGAATAAAACATGAATTAAACATCCACACAAACACACACACAAACACGACACACACACAATCACATATACACACACACTATATATATATGTGTGTACATATATATACATACACACACATATATATATATGTATATATATATATATATATATATATATATATATATATATATATATATATATATATATATATATGCATATATAATAATTCCTTCATATTTCTTGTACTTGGATCTCAAAGCTTTGCAGTGACAAGCGTATCCAAAAAAGCGTGAAGAATTCGAGAATTTAAGGGGGCATTGTGGCCATTACAATTACACACATATATACATACATACATACATACATACATACATACATACATACATACATACTCAAACCCCTCGAAATCCAAAGCCCGCCGACAAAGAATTCCTCAAAGCTCATTAGTGATAACAACCCTTACGCGTGAGACTGAACAAGCTCCCATTGATAGCTCTCTCGGCTGTCAGATTCAGACTGACATCAGAGACGTCAGTATTTAAAGAGAACGGTTCAGTTTGTCACTAATAATAAATTATTAGCTTAATAGAATGTTACTCTGGTCTCGCTTCTTTCCTTCAGTTCAGGCTGTCCAGCCTCTCTAATAATTACTTTTTAATGCAACTGTGGGGTTTTTTCTCCAGGTCCACTTTTTAATTCTTGTTCGTCATCTCCTTATTTTATGGTAATCTTTATCTTGCTGTCCAACACCTCCAACTCCCATCTTTAATTAATTTCATTATTTGATTAGTATGCCTTACCTAATCTGACATGATAGCCTAGTGCAATCTGGCCTACCTTGACCTACAGCTTATCTAAACTAAACTGACAAGTCAGATGATTTTTGTATTATCAAAACTGACGCCCAAGCAACTGGTATAACTGTTTCTTTGACAATGCTTTCAATACAGTCTAAATATTTTTGTAATCTGCGAGAATAACGACTCAAGTATGCTCAAATAAAATAGAGGAGAGAATAGAACACTGTATCGCAATAGTTTCAGATGAGATAGAGGCTACTGTATCATAATGATTTCAGATAAAATAGAGGCGAAAATAGAACACTATATCACAATAAAATAGAGGCTACTGTATCACAATAACTTCAGATGAATCACAGGCGAGAATAGAACACTGTCACAATAGTTTCACATGAAATAGAGGGGAGAGTAGAACACTGTATCACAAAAGTTTCAGATGAAATCGAGGCGAGAATAGAACACTGTATCATCACAATAGTTTCAGATGAAACAGAGGCTACTGTATCACAATAGTCTCAGATGAAATAGAGGCGAGAATAGAACACTGTATCGCAGTAGTCTCAGATGAATTATCACAGTAGTCTCAGATGAAATAGAGGTGAGAATAGAACACTGTATCAATAGTTTCAGATGAAATAGAGGTGAGAATAGAACACTGTATCAATAGTTTCTGATGAAATAGAGGTGAGAATAGAACACTGTATCACAATAGTTTCAGATGAAATAGAGGCGAGAATAGAACAGTGTATTATCACAATAGTTTCAGATGAAATAGAGGCGAGAATAGAACACTGTATCACAATCGTCTCAGGTGAAATAGAGGCTACTGTATTACAATAGTTTCAGATGAAATAGCTGTATCATCACAATAGTTTCAGATGAAATAGAGGCGAGAGTAGAACACTGTACCACAATAGTTTCAGATGAAATAGAGGCGAGAATAGAACACTGTATCATCACAATAGTTTCATATGAAATAGAGGCGAGAATAGAACACTGTATCATCACAATAGTTT
>NC_089781.1:93415487-93462987 GCF_040412425.1 Macrobrachium rosenbergii
TGCAGTGTAAATCTTCTGCTCAGCGTTTTTGTACGGTTAAAATTAATGAAATCGGAGTGGCACTGTTCATGTGAAAAAATGATTTTGCAAATGTTAAATGGAGTAGAGTGAGGTCGACTTTATAGTCGGACAGTGTAAAATTCCTTTTTAATTGAATATTTTGTATGTGTGTTTGTGTTTTTCAATGTTGCATGCTATTCGGAATTATCGTGTTTGTTATTTTAACACTTCCATATTTAACAATGATAGGAATTATTAATAATGGCGGAAACGCCGAAGTTTCTGCAGCGCAGTCGAGTTTTCTGTACAGCGTATAATCAAGGTCCGAAAATAGATCCATCTTTCGGTGGTCTCGGTTTAATGCTGAATGAGCTGCGGCCCATGAAACTTTAACCACGGATCGGTGGTGGCCTGTCTTATATAGTTGCCAAATGTACGATGATGCCTAACTTTAACCTTAAATAAAATAAAAAACTACTGAAGCTAGAGAACTGCAATTTGGTATGTTTGATGATTGATTGAAGGGTGGATGATTAACATACCAATTTGCAGCCCTCTATTCTCAGTAGTTTTTAAGATCTGACTGCGGACGGACAGACAAAACCACTCTCTCTCTCTCTCTCTCTCTCTCTCTCTCTCTCTCTCTCTCTCTCTCTCTCTCTCTCTCTCATTCCAGCGATTGACAAGTTTTAAAAACCCGAAAATAACCACATAAAACAACTTTAAAATACACGTTAAAGCGGATATAATCGAGAATGTTACGCAACTGAAATATTTTTGTACCATGTATTAAAATATTCAAATTTGATATATTTAGCAATGGCGCTGTTGGAATGAAAAACAATTTGTATACGCCAATGAAGTAGAGTGGATTCGATTAATGTAACAATTTTAGATAAAATCCCTGTGAAATAAAACGAAAAACAAGTAAAAAATATGCCGAAATTCTCCGGCGCAATCGAGTTTTCTGTATGAGCCGCGGCCCATGAAGCTTTAGCCACGACCCAGTGGTGGTTTGTCCTGTAACATTGCCAGATGCACGATTATGGCTAACTTTAAAACTACTGAGGAGGCTAGAGGGCTGCAATTTGGTATGTTTGATGATTGGAGGGTGGATGATCAACACACCAATTTGCAGCCCTCTGGCCTCAGTAGTTTTTAAGCTCTGAGGGCGGACAGGAAAAAGTGCGGACAGAAAAAAGTGCGGACAGAAGAAGTGCGGAAGGAAAAAAGTGCGGACCTAAAAAAAATGCGGACAGAAAAAAGTGCGGACGGACAGACAAAGCAGGCACAATAGTTATCTTTTACAGAAAACTAAAAAAATATAACATTCCAAAGGTCACCTGTCAAGGTAAGCAATTGGACAAAAACTATTCAGACTCATAGTTAGCATTGCCTAGATGGCTAAGATAATTGCTAATGTTAACCACAGTATTCTAGAACGCTAGAGCACTAGATTTCCTAGGGTGGGTTTGAACAGTTAAAGATTGAATGTTAATGGTACCAAGAAAAATGAGTAATGTATAAAGTTTCCATTAACAGAGTATTTATAGCTATAAAAAATGAAATGTTTATGGTACCATGAAAAGGAATTATATTCAGATTTTCCATTAACAATAGCATTTACAGCTATGAAATATCAAATGTTAATGGTACCATGAAAAATTTATTATGTAGAGAGTTTCCATAAGAAAAGCATCGATAGCTATAAAAAAAATAAATGATAATGGTACAATTAAACATTAATTTTTCATGGTACCATAAACTAAGATAGTTGCTAATGTTAACTAGAGCACTAGAACACTGGATTTTCTAGGATGGGTGAGAACAGAGTTAATTTTTCATGGTACCATAAACGTTTTATTTTTCAGGCTGTAAATGGTTTTGTTAATGAAAAGTATATATAATTAATTTTTCATGGTACCGTTATCATTTATTTTTTTAATAATATCAATGCTATTGTTAATGGTACCTTGCTTGAATAAAATTAATAAATGAAAAATTTATTTTTCATGGGCGTTAACGTTAAAATAATTCTTTTTTTAATTGGAATTTTATACATGACCAGTTTTTTCATGATACCATTAACGTTTTATTTTTTCAAGCTGTAAATGCTGTCGTTAATGGAACTATATATAATTAATTTTTCATGGTATCATTAGCGTTTATTTCATTCTAACCAAATGCTATTGTTTATGCCTTTATGGAGTTTGCATACAATTAATTTTTAACGTACCATTTATGTCTATAAAAATCAAATGTTCATGGTACCATGAAAAATTTAATTTTTATCGTTTATTTTTTTTCTAACTATCAATGCTGTTGGTAATGGAAACTCTCTGCCATTAGCATTTAATATTTCATAGCTGTAAATGCTACCATGGAAACTGAATATAATTCCTTTTCATGGTACCATGAACACTTAATTTTTTTATAACTATAAATGCTATTGTTTATGGAAACTACAAACAGTTGATTTTTCATGGTACCATTAAAATTTAATTTTGTATAGTTGTAAATGCTGTTGTTAATAGAAACTGCGAATAATATTCCTTTCCATGGTACCATTACCATTTAATTTTTTACATCTTTGTAAATGGAAATTACAACATAATCAATTTTTCATGGTACCATGAACATTTGATTTTTTATAGCCATAAAAATCAAATGGAAACTTCATCCATTATTGTTTTTCATGGTTTATTTAATTTTTATATCTGTAAATGGTATTGTTATTGGAAAATCTGAATATAATTTTTTCTTGGTACCTTGAACATTTAATTTTTTATAGCTATAAATGCTGTAGTTAATGGAAACTCGGAGTATAATTCAGTTTCATGGTACCATTACCATTTAATTTTTTTTACAGTTATAAATGCTTTGTTAATGGAAGCTACATATATAATTAATTTTTCTTGGTTCCTTTAACATTTATTTTTTATAACCATAAATGCTATTGTTAATGGAAACTTCATTCTTAATCAATTTTCCAAGATACCACGAACATTTAATTTTTTATAGCTATAAACGCTATTGTTTATGAGAAACTCATATTTAATAAATTTTTCATGGTACCATTAACATTTAATTTTTATAGCTATAAACGCTTTGTTAATGGAAACTCCAGCATAATTAATTTTCCATTGTACCATTAACATTTAATTTTTTTTTTTCGAGCGGCTTCTCTCGATGAGGGTACGTTTTCGGAAATCGATCGGGGTTCGGAATGTGACAATCTCTATTAACATCTCTCGTTCTTTCTTTGTCTTCCTCATTCGCAGAAGAAATTGGAGTAATGACCTTATTTCCACCCCAGCCCGAGAGCGTACGAGAAAAATAGTAGTCGTTCGACAAATTTGTCTTCATTTTCTTCATTATATTATGAAAAGAAGACAAATAAAAAATGAAAATGAAATATAGATAGAAAAAAAACCAGTAATCACGAGGACAATAAGAATGATTGAAGGAGTTGTCTCTTGAGGTGAAAGGTTTGGTGTGGATAATTTAATTACTGAAAGAAATGTAAAGAATCCTTTGAAAGAGGATGAATGGCCTACAACTATATTTAAATATAAAAATAAATTAACCAAAAAGTAAGAATAAAAAACTGTAGAATCTCACTGAACTGTGAATAAAAATAATAAATGAGAATCCACAAAAATATATACATACATACATACATACATACATACATACATACATATATATATATATATATATATATATATATATATATATATATATATATATATATATATATAGATTATATATATATTATATGTACTGTATATATAAACGAAAACTTTATTTTTCCAAAAATACAGTTTTTGTTCATATGAATTATTGTGAATTTTCACTGATTAAACTCACTGAAGAAAGCGATTTGACTCAAAACAAGTAAGAAATGCACCGAAGTTTCTTCGACGCAGTCGAGTTTTCTGTACAGCATATAATGCTGTATGAGCCGCGGCCCATGAATCTTTCAGCCACGGCCCGGTGGTGGCCTGTCCTATAGCGTTGCCAGACGCACGATCATGGTTAACTTTAACCTTAAATAAAATAAAAACTAATGAGGCTAGAGGGCTGCAATTTGGTATGTTTGATGATTGGAGGGTGGATGATCAACATACCAATTTGCAGCCCTCTAGGTTCAGTAGTTTTTAAGATCTGAGGGCGGACAGAAAAAGTGCGGACAGAAAAAGTGCGGACGGACAGACAAAGGCGGCACAATAGTTTTCTTTTACAGAATACTAAAAAGGCAAGAAAAGGCTGTATGATAAGTTTGTCAGGTTAAAATGTTACCGAAGAAGTTATGCGACTTTTAGGATGCGGATTAGCATTCACAAATTCTCGAATTCTACTTTCTCAACAGCTTTGTCCGTAGCGGCATCACTTTTTCGCCTTTGAAGAATTAATTGAACTTCTACATCAGCCGTGTGACGTAGTGAAAGGGATTATTTAGTAATGATTAAAAAATAGTGGTAAAAATGATTTTCTTAATCGTTTATGAATTCTTGACTGGAAAAAGAAATGATGAAACCACCCACATCACTAATGATGATAAGTCAGATACAATTGTAATAACGAATGAGAATAACGTGTTTAAAAAAATGGAAATAATAATAAATGCACAAATTTTAGTAAAAACATCGCTCAGGGTATTTAAGTATTTAAAAGTAGTTTTAATAGTAAAGAAATGCGTCGAAGTTTCTTCGGCGCAATTGAGTTTTCTGTACAGCGTATAATTAAGGCCACCGAAAATAGATCTATCTTTCGGTGGTCTCGGTATAATGCCGTATGAGCCGCGGCCCATAAAACTCTCAGCCGGCCGTGGTGGCTTATGTTGTTGCGTTGCCAGAAGCACTATTATGGCTAACTCTAACCTTAAATAAAATAAAAATTAATGAGGCCAGAGGGCTGCAATTTGGTATGTTTGATGATTGGAGAGTGGATGATCAACATACCAATATGCAGCCCTCTGGCCTCAGTAGTCTTTAAGATCTGAGGGTGGACAGAAAAAGTGCGGACGTACAGACAAAGCCGGCACAATAGTTTTCTTTTACAGAAAACTAAAAGAATGTTAGAACATTATCAAAGACTTTGTTACTCTCACACAAATTCTGACCACCGTTCCCATATTTATAAAGCTTAGATAAAATGGATAAGGAAAATAATCTATTGAGTCCTGCAATCATCTCCGTTGGCTCTGAATCGTATAGATTTTCAAAAACAGCTTGCAGTAATTGCTGTCACCGCCGGTCGGAACTCTTTCAGGCGGTCATTTGATTAATTTATCAAGTCTGAAGGAAAATCAAATAGCATTGCGATCAGTTCCGATTCCTGATGACTTAGTCATGATGAAATTTTTATTTATTTATTTTTACTTATTTATTTACAAGGGGTCGAAATGAATCGATATGAGAATATCACACGTGCGAAGTCAGTCGATTTGATTTATCGCTGACAGTTATTCAGATTTTAGAATCAGTTAAATTAAGTGCATTTGATTGCAGTTTCAGACTTAATAAACAAACGGCTGCTATGGCAATTGTCAACACACGGTTCACTGATATTCATATATGAAGTTTTTCTTTTAACTTTATTCCCAAGACTATTCAGATATACCTATACCGTGATTTCGGAAGGATATGACATTTTGGTTGATATGCTTTTAAGATAGTAATGGAAGATTTTAGAAAAGCTAAATGAATAAGTCCTGGCTATTCAACTCAGACACTGTAATCAGACGTTAACTTTTCTGTGTAAAATGAATATGTATGTATGTGTATATATATACGTATATATAAATGTATGTATGTATGTAAACACATATATAATATATATACATGTGTTTATATATATATATATATATATATATATATATATATATATATATATATATATATATATATATATATATATATATATATATATATATATGCAAACATGTTGGCCCACCTAATAATCTGAAGAGTGAAGTATTAAAATGCGTTTATTTTATTGTGTCACTTTATTGGGTTTTACAGCATAGAATGTGCATTAGGGCTACAAGAGCATAATTAAATATTTGATATAAAAAATAAAAACATTCCCTAATTTTCAGCGTGCTGTCGACTAAGAGACAGAATTAAAAGCGGAATTCCAAAAACAAGTTAAATACCTATTTTGTAATTGATAAAAGAAAATTTTACTTTTTTAAATAATAAAAACAGAAATAAAAGGCGGAATTAAAAAAAACATCAAGTAAATTATCGGGGTCGCAATTGGTAACAGAAAACCTTTCTTTTTTTTCTCTTATTTTGAAAAGGTTAAACAGTCCTTTGAATGATTAATTGTTCTCACCAAGTAACGACTGCAGCCAGTCGTTTCCTGATGGGCCAACACGATATTTTGTTGGAAGAAGACAGCAGAGAATTAGATAAATATATTATTATCTTGTGTTTCAGCGACTCTAATTCTTTATGATTTTCAAAACGTATCTTTCCAAATTCCCAATTCTCGCCAAGGAACTGAAACATCTATTTTTACGATGAGAAAAGAAAATGTGAAGACGCAGACGAAATAATTAATGTCTTTTCAATAATTACATTTTTTTTTTTTGACGAATATCACGAAATGACATTTGGTAGTTCTCATGTCTTTTTGGGGATTGAAATTTACTATTAAAGAAATTTACGATTATAGACATTTACGATTATAGACATTTACGGTTATAGGAATTTACGATTAAAGAAATTACGATTAAAGAAATTTACGATTATAGGAATTTACGATTAAAGAAATTTACGATTAACGACATTTACGATTATAGAAATTGACGATTATAGAAATTTCCGATTATAGAGATTTACGATGATAGGAATTTACTATCAAAGAAATTTAGGAATATAGGAATTAACGATTAAAGAAAATTACGATTAACGAAATTTATGATTAAAGAAATTTACGATTATAGAAACTGACGATTAAAGAAATTTACTATTATAGAAATTTACGATTAGCGAAATTTACGATTGTAGAAATTTACGATTAAAGAAATTTGCGATCAAAGAAATTTACGATTAAAGAAATTTACGATTATAGAAATTGACGATTAAAAGCGCATCAGACGTTCTTCACTTATTTCATTTTCGTAAGAGTTTTGTTCGAGTTTGATTTATGATTGACATTTATTATTTTCGGCAATAGCAAAAGTAATATTTATTGTGGAAGTACTAAGCAGTCATCAGTGTATGACGCCATCCATTTTATTTTAATATTATTACACTTACATTGATTATTGGTATTTAAAACATACCTTCTTGTTATGATTGTTATTATTAGTATTTTTCGTATTCTTATGATTATCATCATTATTAACATTTTTTCTTCTTCTTATTCCCATGATTATTATTAGTATTTAAAAAAAATTCCTTATTCTTCCTCCCATGATTATTATAAGTATATTGAAAACTTATTTTCTTATTTTTTCTATTGATGATTATTATTATATTTAAAAAAATTTCTTATTATTCCTCCCATGATTATTATTAGTATTGAAAAATCTCTTATTCTTCCTCTAATAATTATTATTTTTGACGCCATTTTTCATTTCTGTGATTATTATCAATACTATAAACATTCCTTCTTCATCTTCCTGCAATATATATTATTAATTCCCTTTAACTCTTAAATAAACCCAACGCTTATTTAGGGAAAAGCTAAATATATAGCGCTAATTAAAATTTAAACCTATTGAACTGCTAATACCCAAACTTTTAATGGTGGCAATTAGGCTCGCTAATTTACCACCGCTCGGGCGAGTGTCCATTGTTTTAATTTGTTCACGTTCCGTAGTTTCTGTATTTTCTACAGAATTAAGATTAAATACGTAACGTGGAACACTAAAACTTTCCGCGTCAGTTGTTCGATTAATATTTGGGATTTAATTTAATTTATTTATTTTTTTTTTTTGTTTTGTTGTTGCTGGATTTTCAGTGAAATAATGGTATTGTTATTTCATGAAACGATTCAGCAACACCGCAGGACTTCTTTTTCAATGTTTTTGTTTGAGTTTTCCTTGCTATTCTGTTTGTATGCTTTTATTATATACTTTCAATTAGCTGGCTTTTTTGTCTGTTTGTTATTTGTCTTGGTCAAATCTTGTAAGTCAATTTTCGACTTGTCCCTTCGTCCGATGGACTTGGAATTTTGCATGGTTACTCAATCCCGGTGACAATACAAACTGACATGATCAGTAGGTCAGCAGTGACCTCTAGTGACCCTACAGTGACCTCTCCCGGTATCTCAGGAGTTTTATGAAACTTCAGGTTTTTCACAACTTCCTTGACTCGGGAAATAACTCTACGGATTTTTCAAACCTTCTCTGGCTCGACAGGATATCAATTTCGTTAGCTACAGTCATAAATCCGTTACAATTTCTGTCAAAATTTTAAAGTATAAAATAGAAAATAAAAAAAATGTTAAACACTCGTTTATTAAAATTCACTAAAAAGTGAAAAATAAATAAACAAATATATTTCTTTTCGTGTATTTCCTTCTATGTTTGGCGCCCACGCTTTTATTTCTGTAGACATGATTAATTGTAAGAAAATCCTGATGTGTCTAAAATAATTTATTTTTCACTTTTTAGTGTATTTTAATAAAAGCGTGCTTAAAATTTTTTATATTATTTATTTTTATATATTTTTTTAATAATTGTTTTTCTTATTCTAAAGTTTATTCTGTACGTTTCCTGTACACCATTAATTTACTAACTTTCGTCAGATGTATGATTCTTCTCATTTCTCATGTCACTCATTTTCCTACTGCGCCAGCTGACTTACTACCAGGTTCCCAAGACCTCAGTCTCACTGGCTGTTTTAAGAGCAAGAGCCCGTGCTGGCATAGTCACCTTAATCCTAAACAATAATAAGGCTTCAGTGTTATTAGTCGGAAATGCTTGAGTGCAGAAGGAATACTTTCTACCCTCAGCAAGGCGCGGGAACTCTTTCGGTCTTCACCAGCTGACTAACTCCCAGGTTCCAACGACCTCAGTCTTACTGGCTGTTTCATGAGCAAGAGCCCGTGCTAGCATAAGGCCAACTTAATCCTAAACAATAGAAATATAGATCTCGGAATTATTATTTGGATCTGCTTTTGAAAGGTGCTGGAACTCTTTCCGCCCTCACCAGCTGACTAACTCCCAGGTTCCCACGACCTCAGTCTCACTGGCTATTTTATGAGCAAGAACCCGTGCTGGCATAAGGCAGCATAATCCTAAACAACAACAAGGGCCACAGTGTTTAGATGGAACTGCTTGAGACCGGAAGGAATGCATTATACCCTTTTGAAAGGCATTGGAGTTTGGCAATATAAAACCAAATACGATTCCCTTATAGACTGTTTTCATAGATATAAATATAGAAGAGATTATAGAAGTCGATACCAGATATAGACAATGACTCATTACAGTGGATTAACCATGGCTATCAAGCATTTTGCAACAACAGTCTGCCTATTTTCATGTAACTTTACAGAATAGATGCAATGCAATCTAAGACACCTGTTCAGTGGCCTACTCAGGTGTGTAGAAGGAACTGTCGCAATGAGATGAATTGTCTCTATATTTTTCTAGACAATTTTATTGTTGTGGAATATTCTTCCGTATGTTAATTTATTTCTGGTGTACAGCTGATGCGTTCATTTGGAAACCGTTTAAGTGTGAACCCACGATGAGGAAAAACAATTAGAAAGGAGAATATTAAAAAAAATATTAAAAGACTGTCTGACGTGCCGCAATATTATTTAATGATATTGTATTTAAGAGGAGGTCTGTTTTCCGTATAATAATAATAATAATAATAATAATAATAATAATAATAATAATAATAATAATAATAATATTATTATTATTATTATTATTATTATTATTATTATTATTATTATTATTATTATTATTATTATTATTTACCTATGCACATGGACACACCGTAAATATTTAAAAATTAAAGAACAAGGGAAGAGAACGGTGGTAAAATACAAATATCAAAATGCTTTAAGTAAGGCATTACCTAAATGAATGTATCGGTTACATAGCCATTTAGAACATTCTTCCAGAATTTCTTATGCTGCTCCCTGTTACGTAAACCCTCAAATTCTAACCTGTTTCTTTTCAACAGGGAACCTTTCCGTTATTTAGGTGCTAAGGTCATCGCTTATTCAGGTAACCTTATTCGCGTGGGAAGTGAATCAACACACAAAGATTCTTACAGATTTGTAAAAGACAGACGTTGTGTGGCATTTAACATATTAATAAGACAGAAGTGTGGTAAAAGCATTTAAGATATTGGTAAGATAAAAGAAATGCGTTAAAAGCATTTAACATATTAATAAAACAGAAAAAATGTTGCAGAAGCATTTAACATGTTAATAAGACAGAAAAAAATTTGGCAAAAGCATTTAAAACATTAGTAAGACAGGAGAAATGTGGCAAAGGCATGTAACATGTTAGTCGGACAGAAGAGATGTGGTGTTAGCATTTAACATGTTGGCAAGACAGAAGAAATGTGGCAAAAGCATCTAACATGTTAGTAAGACAGAAGAGATGTGGTGTAAGCATTTAACATTTCACTTTGGAATGAAAAATTGTTTGGAAGTATTTTACAAAGTAAAACAGAGTTCCAGCATTCGGGAAATTGCGATAAATCATTGTCATTTAAGGGATCAACAACAGCGACAGTCGGTGTCTGATAAATAATGGATAGCGGGTCTAGAGCATGGCAGGCGGAACTTAACACTGGACGAGTAGGTTTTTTTTATATAATGAAACGTGGCGTTCAATTACCGTAGAGTTTATACGAAAACTTTAGTTTCATTACATCATGCTGTACCCTCTTTCACCGAATCTTTTTTTTTTTTTTCAAGTTTACAAAAACTGTAATGATACAGAAACTACCGTTATGAGGTTCTTCTGTAATTTATAACGCAAGCTAATTATTGCTTATAAATGAGTAATGAGTAATAAGATACATTTATTTTCTTTGTTGTGTAGTGTGATGACTGCCTCTCTCTCTCTCTCTCTCTCTCTCTCTCTCTCTCTCTCTCTCTCTCTCTCTCTCTCTCTATTTTATATATACAGTTTTATATATACAGTATATATATATATATATATATATATATATATATATATATATATATATATATATTATTATCTGCAGGTAGATAATTAAATGTTCAGTTGTAATCATGCAGATTCGTTTTTTCATTAGTTATAGATTAATCTTGTTCTATCGTACTATGAATTGTTACTCATACATTTGGACTGTCCCATCTTACTTAAGTTTTTATAAGGATTGAATATATTGTTACTCAGTTATCATCTCTCTAGATCCCTTTTCTTGGCCGAGTTTGTGGAGATAATAAGAGGACTGGCATGGACACCTGGACTCTGGCCCAGTCAGACTAAACTTAGTAATTCTCGATCGATGTACATGAATCAGTGACAGTTTCTTCCCGTATACAGCAAAGCTTTGGAATTTTCTTTTTGCTTCCTTTTTCAGGCGCTTAGTCTTTATTATCTAAAACGGATAAAAGTCACGGAAGAAGGAACAATAAGAAGCTAATGAATAAGCAAGAAATAAAAGCAACGATAAATATATGGATAGGAGTAAGGTTAAAACAAAGGATGGCCTGATCTGAGCCAACTGGTCTCCCTTGGTGGCTCCGGGAAAAGGCTGACCTGGACTTAGTATCTAATGACCCAGTGACCTTAGCCTCCTGGGAGGTTCCCCTTAGGGGAGTAGTGCCGTCAGTGCACCTCATGCGGTGCACTGTAGCCATTACTTAAGGTTCTTTGCAGCGTGCCTTCGGCCCCTAGCTGCAACCCCTTTCGTTCCTTTTACTGTTCCTCCTACCATATTCTCTTTCTTCCATCTTACTTACTTTCCACCCTCTCCTAACAGCTGATTCAGAGTGCAACTGCTTTGAGGTTTGGTTCCTGTTACACTTTTCAAACTTCTTACTGTCAATTTCCGTTTCAGCGCTGAATGACCCCATAGGTCCCAGTGCTTGGCTTTTGGCCTAAATTCTATATTCAATTCAGTTCAGTTCATTTCCTGGGAGGTTTAATCTACTATTTCTCAGTTCCAGCAAACTAATTTCAATTTTCATTTTTTTTTCCATTGGGCCTGAATAAAGATTTGGGCATTTCTGCTCAAGTCTACATCTTCGCTCACTGTACTTGTATACACATGTATGTATGTATGTATCTATGTATGTAGGTATGTGTGTATGTTAAAATAGCATTTTTACGCAAAACTTATTGAAATTCTTATTAACGCTAAAATGTAGGAATTCAGTCCTGAGACAACTGCAAAATCTCTAATGGTCTAACAGGTAGACAGACAAGTGGGCCAGTGATATAAATACATACATACATACATACATACATACATACATAATGTATGTATGTATGTATGTCATGTATCCATATGTATGTATGTCATCGGTCCATTTGTCTGTCTGCCTGTTAGACTGTTGGAGATTTTACGGTTGTCTCAGGACTGAATTCCTACATTTGTAGTGTTAATAAGTATATTAATAAGTTTTACATTAAAAAGCTATTTTCAGAGTAACCAGATATGAGTATGATAGGAAACCTGTTCTTAAAAACCTATAATTTGCTAACATTTTGAAATCTGGTAGCATAGAATTTTAAATCAATACAATTGCTTACAGTAATATTTGAATATAAACAATTGTAATACTTTAATTCTCACGCATCCGTGAACACAGTGCGTCAGCCATTTCTCGGCATGTCGTCAATCGCTCGATTCCGGGGCCTGCTATTCATCAGGAGCAATCGAAATTTATAGGTCACCGGTCCAACCTCTAATCAGCCTTCCGAAAGTTTGAGTCCCGATCGAGGCATTACAGCCGGAATGATTTATGCACGGAATACAGAAAGGGCATCCCCCGAAATTCGCCGCCCGATATTTAGGAACCGCCGGTATGCTTTTAGCAGCCGGCGAGCGTATACGGACCGGGAATATTCTTGCGTAGCGACGTCATCCGACTCGTCGAGATTCCCGCACGGGAATGACGCGGATGAACGCGAGATTCCGAGTGGAATATTCACGCTTAAAATACTTGGCGCGTTTTCCTTGAAAAATGCGTTGCGGAACTAAATAAGTGTTGCATGCTAGACGATTGACGAGTCCACCTGACTGACTGAGGCAGGCATTAACTAAGGTTGATCTGTCAGCAGTCACCTCCCCGATGAAAATGAATTATAGAAGAGAGTCAATCACTCATCAGTCTTGCGTTTGTTTTTTTTTTATCTCTTTATATTTTTCTTGTGTTATTTGCGTCTATCAAGCTTTTTTTTTTTTTTTGTTACTGATGAGATTCTGTTTTTGTTAGATCTTTACTTTGGCGTGAGGCAAGATTTATTATTTCTTTTATTTATTGTTAGATTAATTTCGATTAGTTATGTTTCGAAAGAGTAGTGATGAGAGATCTTGAGTTAACACAATAACATTTGAATATTTGGATCATCTCTCAAACACACACGTAGTGTTTGTATATATATATATATATATATATATATATATATATATATATGTATATATATATATATATATATATATATATATATATATATATATTATATATATATATATATATATATATATATATATATATATATATATATATATATATATATATATATATATATATATATATATATATATATATATATATATATATATATATATATATATATATTGTGTCGGAGTAGTACACTGATTTTTCAAGGTTGGCTAAGTGACAAGACTAAAGAACGATAGATGCTCCCTGTCAATCGTTTTCATCTCGACTGTGTCCACTGACAGATGGCCTTAGCCCGGCGTCAAAGCTGGTTGCTTCAAATGTCCTCTTTAATCATCAAAATAGAGTGATCTCGACATCATATATCAAAGAATGACCTCCACAATTGGTTCAAAGGATGCTTAGTTGTGTCAATTTTTTTTTCAAATGAAAAGAAAACTATTGTGCCGGCTTTGTCTGTCCGTCCGCCCTCAGATCTTAAAAACTACTGAGGCCAGAGGGCTGCAAATGGGTATGTTGATCATCCACCCTCCAACCATCAAACATACCAAATTGCAGCCATCTAGTCTCAGTACTTTTTATTTTATTTAAGGTTAAAGTCAGCCATTATCGTGCTTCTGGCAACGATATAGGACAGGCCACTACCGTGCCGTGGTTAAAGTTTTGTGGGCCGCGGCTCATACAGCATTATACCAAGACCACCGGAAGATAGATCTGTTTTCGGTGACCTTGATTATACGCAGTAGCGGCTGTACAGAGAACTCGACTGCGCCGAAGAAACTTAGGCGCATTTGTTGCTTTTTTTTAATGAAAATTAATGACTGTGGAATTCTCAGTATGATCTCAGGACCTCCGAATTTGAAGAACAGTGACACATTAATTCGTCACACGAATTCGTCTGTCGGAATGCCATGCTCCTTAAGTCCCGGTGGAAAAGGTTTTTGCTTTGAATATTCTCTTTTTAATAAATCGTTCCAGCAACAATTTCAAGGTCATGAGAGCTCCGACGTTCACCTTATGGAATGTATAATTTAGGCCAAAGGCCAAGCGTTGGGACCTTTGAGGTCATTCAGCGCTGAAAGGAAAACTGAGAGTAGAAAGGTTTGAAAGGTGTTAACAGGAGGAAAACCTCGCAGTCGCACTGTGAAGCAATTGTTAGGAGAAGGCTGAGGGAAGTAAGATGGAAGAAAGAAAATGTGAAAGGAGGTACAGTAAAAGGAATGGAAGGGGTTGCAGCTAGGGACCGAAGGGACGCTACAGAGAACCTAAAGCAGTGCCTACAGTGCACTGCGTGAGGTGTACTGACGGCACTTTCTCCTCTTTTCAAGGGTATTGAGGAACGTTGTGCCTGATCAGTACTTCTTAAAATGGTGACCTATGAATTCCGGGTGCAATTGGTAAATATAACTCCCCTGGAGCGAGTGAAGTACGTCATGGTTATCGCTTTTGGTATTTGTGGAATTGTGAACCATTGATAGAAGCAAGTACGTTGTAGGTGTGTCAGTAAGAAACAGGGGTGTTTAATAGACTTTCTACCTTCTTTGAATTCCAGGTGACCTTGTATTTTTGTGGTTGATATTAAAATACCATGCATTTATGGACGGCTGACCCATGGAATCCAGATGTCGGTGCTCCGTAGAGGGTGGTGGGTTTACCGCAGTCAGTGCACCTCATGCTGTGCACTGTAGGCATTACTTAAGGTTCTTTGCAGCGTCCCTTCGGCCCCTAGCTGCAACCCCTTTCATTCTTCTTACTTAACCTCCATTCATATTTCATAGTGCAATTGCGAGGTTTTCCTTCTGTTACACCTTTCAAACGTTTATACTCTCCTTTTCTCTTTCACGAATTCAAACGCTTGGTTTTTATATTTTATATTCCATTCCATTCCATTCCAGAAGTCGGTGGGAAATATCACCTGGAAATATCTTACGGTCTAGTGGCTGTTATTATTGGCACGGTAGTAAGATAAGAAAGTCTTTATGGACTGTCAATCAACTGTAAACTATAGATAAAAAGGTAGCATATATCTACATTGGCAGATTAATGTTACGCCTGTGTAATACCCTGGCTAGCATACTTCCATAATCTCAAGATGCTGTTGGCATATGTCTTTCGTAACCCAGTCGTAACGGCATCACGTGCCTGGTATTAGGAAGGAATGTGTGTAAGGAATACTGATCTGTGAATTCCAGATGCTGTTTGCTAGCATATCCCGCGTTTGAGTCGAGTGAAGGCTGTTATATTATTGGCATAAACTGTGGTTCCTGGTAACCAGTTGGGTCTTAGCCAGGTAAAATAAGTCTAATTCTTCGGGCCAGCCCTAAGAGCTGTTAATCAGCTATAAAACTAGGTATACTTAACTTAACTTTATATACCCGTGCGATCGAGCAGGTAGTGTGAAGGGCATGGTTAGTCAACCCAAGCCTAGGCTCTCTTCTTCCCCTTCTTCTTTCGACCTTATTCATCCCACTGTGTAGCAGGGTCGGCTGCCCGAGTCAACTTTCTCCGTCTATTTCTATTTCTCTCATCCTCCTCTCCCAGTCCCACCTCTCCCATAGTTCCTCATTGGGAGGTTGGGTATCGTTCTCAGCTAACACTTTGCTGGTCCCGTGTTTGATTCTCCGACTGGCCAATGAAGAATTAGGGGAATTTATTTCTGGTGATAGAAATTCATTTCTCGTCATAATGTGGTTCGGATTCCACAATAAACTGTAGGTCCCGTTGCTAGGTAACCAGTTGGGTCTTAGCCACATAAAATAAATCTAATCCTTTGGGTCAGCCCTAGGAGAGCTGTTAATCAGCTCAGTGGTCTGGTTAAACTAAGGTATAGTTAATTTTTCCACCTCTCCCATAGCCCTCCTCACCACATCCATCCATCTGATCTACTGATGCCCCACACTCCTCCCCCCCTCCCCATCACTGGCATGTTCTTAGCTCTCTTGATTGGTTCCACCTCCTCTCTTCTTATTGTAAACCAAGGCTAGGCTCTGGTCCTAGACAATAAGCGGTTACCATTAGTCACTGATGATTACTCTCCTTCTGTTGGAGCAGAAATGGAACAGGGAACGGGGGCGACGGCCCCATCCCTTAGCAAATCGAAAGCTTAGAAGAGGAAAGGTATAATACTTACGAGAGCCACCAGCTCCTAAGAATTTAAAAAAATGATTACTGGGTAAATTCTCTACTAATTTAGATCGATCTTCAAGACAAATCACTCGAGTCTCAAATTATTTTGACCACGAATTAAAGTGCTGGAACCCTGCTGACGAATTTTAGCACTGTAAACGTAATGCAAATAAGTTATTAATTTATTAATTTCTTTTTTAATAAGTGAGTGGGATCTCTTCTTTCTGTATTTCCCTGTATCTCCTCTAACTTCTTCCTAATGAACACCTTAATATTCTTTTGAAGCTGGAATTTCAAGTCAGTGGCCCCTGTGGTGGGCTTGTTCCATATGAATAGGGTTCATCTTTTGAATAATAATAATAATAATAATAATAATAATAATAATAATAATAATAATAATAATAATAATAATAATAATAATAATAATAATAATAATAATAATAATAATAATAATAATAATAATAATAATAATGGAGAAGTAGTTTACGGGTAAGTTCTGGATAATTGTGCTGCCTTTATACTTTCAGGTATTCTTATAATTCCGAGTAATTGTGATTGTAAGGAAATGCCGAGTAGAGCAGTTTTGTGAAAATACAGAGAATTAGCAGGGAATGACGATCATTCAGGAATTGTGGGGGACAGAGAATTAGTAGGGAATGACGATCTTCAGAAATTGTGAGGAGCTAAGCTTTTAAAAATTCTGACGGTTGAGGAATTTCTAATTTGCAAAATTAATTCACAGTGTGAAATGAATCAAGGAAAAGGAATCATTGCTTGTTGGAAGCAAAAAAGAAAAAAAATGATATCGCGACTAAATTTTGGTATTTAGCTGTCGTACCACAGAGACGAAATTCTGGAGTAACTTTTTTATTTTATTATTATTATTATTATTATTATTATTATTATTATTATTATTATTATTATTATTATTATTATTATTATTATTATTATACAAATTTGAGTTCCTTCTTTTGGGGTTAGTATTTTTCCCCCTTTTTTTTTTACTTTTTCACCATTTTGAAACCCGATGCCAGTCTCCTTATTTTGGCGACTTTATTATTATTATTATTATTATTATTATTATTATTATTATTATTATTATTATTATTATTAGCGTTCCCTTCTTGTGGGGTTAAATATTTTCCATTTTTTTTACTTTTTCACCATTTTGAAACCTGATGAGAGTCCCCTTTTTTGGAGACTGTTATTATTATTATTATTATTATTATTATTATTATTATTATTATTATTATTATTATTATTATTATTATTATTATTCAAAATAACAGTTGTTTCCCTATCATCCATTTTCATGTGAGAATTGCTTGCTTATTATGAAAGAAGAATAGAAATAATTTTTAAAACTACCAGATACATAGCCCACCTTGATACAGATACGTGATTCGGACACGTAATTGTAATAGCCACAATGCCCTCTTTACTTCTTGAATCCTTCACACTTTTTGGAAACGCTTGTTACCAAAAAGCCTTAAATATAATGCAAGCACATGAAGCAATTCTGACGTCCTTAGGGGTGATTCGAACCAGCATCCGGAGTATTATTAGAAGGAGGTCACGTGGTCTAGTCGGCAACGTGAGCTCGTTTTGATACCCGGATGTGAGTTCGAATCCTGCTGCGAGCGCCGGAATTACTTCATAGCCTTGCATTTGGATCTAAGGCGCCTTAGTGATAGACGTGTCCCAAAAAGTGTGAAGAATTCTAGGAGTAAAGAGGACATTGTGGCCATTACAGTTACTTAGGTATCTGGTAAAAAAATGCCCAGTAGATATTGTATATATATATATATATATATATATATATATATATATATATATATATATATATATATATATATATATATATATATATATATATATATATATATATATATATGAGCCTCGATGGCTCATCGGTTACAGCAGCAGCTTCGGACTTCGTAGAGGTCTGTGGCGCGGGTTCAAACCCGCAGCCGACTGATCAGAGAGGCAGACATTTGCTATCCGTGTAGACATCCCGGGATTATATATGTAATCAACGGATAGGTTTGCTTAAAAAGCAAATGGATGTTACAGACTAAATACACACACAAAACAAATTTTACAACACCTTCTAAAAACATAACAAACATCTCACACGTCTCGAACTCTCGCCATACCCGCGCAATAACTTCTCGCTGCTGGGAAGAAAGGGCGTTGGGATTATACATGAAAACGTACCGGGGTCTAAGCGATGTCAGGCAGGGCAGCTGATCGAGACCACAGGTCTACCCCAAAGCCAAATCAAAAAGTCCTTCAAAGAAGGCATCGTGCTTACCCCATACAAAAATGGGAATAAAAGCACGTTAAAGAAGAAGAAGAAGAAGATATATATATATATATATATATATATATATATATATATATATATATATATATATATATATATATATATATATATATAAATATATTATATATATATATGTATATATATATATATATATATATATATATATATATATATATATATATATATATATATATATATATATATATATATATATATATATATACATGTATATGTGTGTGTGTGTTTGATTTTAAATCACGAAAAGGTAAAACTGTGATGATTATATGAACAAAGTTACAACCACGAAGGAAGTTCCTTAGTGGCTGTAATTGTTCATATATTTATATATATATATATATATATATATATATATATATATATATATATATATATATATATATATATATATATATATATATATATATATATATATATATATAATCAGTATACTGAATCTAATAGTCACTTTTTATCATATATATATATACAGTATATATATATATATATATATATATATATATATATATATATATATATATATATATATATATATATATATATAAATATATATATATAAATATATATATATATATATATATATATATATATATATATATATATTTATAAACTTTCTGTTCATTTTTTGCTGGTCGACGTTGGTTTAGATAATTCAGGTTAATGGATTTTGCAAGAGTTAATTATTAAACGATTGAAAGATGTTGCATATGAATTATCTACGTTAATTGCTTAGCAGATGGGCAGTTAATTACGGGAAGAAATTACTAGAATAATTTAATTTTAAAAGGAATTTTAAAAAAAATGAATGACCTTTTCAATCATTGACCCATAAAAAAATAAAAAATATAAGTAAAGTGACGTCATCCTGAGGAATGTTGGAATCAAGTTTTTTGAATCCAGTTTCTTAAAGAATACCGGCGTCTGCGACCATTACAGGCGCGACGCCAGGTAACTAATAAAATCAAAACGAACAGATATTGAGTAGGGAGGGGGCGTTATAGGTAGGAGGGTAGGTAATATGGAAAAAAAAATTAAATGCACCACGCTGTCAACTTCTTAGTTCCAGAGGTCTTTTATTCCTATCACCGCTAGACCGTGGAATGGCCAACCTGAGGATATCGTGCAATTAGAACCTCGAAAGTTCAAGCGAAAATGCAGTACAGTGCTACCCTAAAACAAGTCACCGTGTACTTTAATAATTTATTTGTATTTTTACCTATTTATTTATTAATATTGTAATTTATCTTTTTTTCATTTCTTTTCTTTTTACTGATGGCTTCTTTCTGTATTTCCTATTACCTTCTGTAATTTTTTTTTTAATGAACTCCATATTCTTTGGAAGCTTGAATTTCAATTAATGACTCCTGTAGGCTTGTTCCATATAAATAGCGTTAATCTTCTGATTAATAATAATAATAAATAATAATAATAATAATAATAAAATAATAATTTTAGTTTTCTTAATAATAATAATAATAATAATAACCCACAATTATTATTATTATTATTATTATTATTATTATTATTATTACTATTATTATTATTATAATCAATGTAACGAAACGAGAATATAATATTATGATTACTGTAACACACACCAACGCTAAACTAATAACTTCACCTACAAAATATTGTCATTGTTAAATTTAACAAGGTTTATTAACAACTTCACCTACAAAATACTGTCATTGCTAAATTTGACAAGATTTATTGACAACTTCACCTACAAAATACTTTCATTGTTAAATTTAACAAGATTTATTGACAATTTCACCTAAAAATACTGTTATTACTAAATTTAACAAGATTTATTGACAATTTCACCTACAAAATACTGTCATTGTTAAATTTAACAAGTTATTGACAACTTCACCTCAAAAATACTGTCATTGTTAAACTTAACAAGATTTATTGACAATTTCACCTACAAAATAGTGTTATTGCTAAATTTAACAAGGATTATTAACAACTTCACCTACAAAATACTGCCATTGTTAAATTTAACAAGATTTATTGACAACTTCACCTACAAAATACTGGCATTGTTAAATTTAACAAGGTTTATTGACAACATCACCTACAAAATAGTGTCATTGCTAAATTTAACAAGGTTTATTAACAACTTTTATAAAATACTGTCATTGCTAAATTTAACAAGGTTTATTAACTTCTACAAAATACTGCCATTGCTAAATTTAATAATGTTTATTGGCAATTTCAATACAAAACACTGTCATTGTTAAATTTAACAAGATTTATTGATAACGTCACCGACAAAATACTGTGATTACTAAATTTAAAACGGGTTACTATCAACTTCACTTACAAAATACTGTCATTGCTAAATTTAATATTGTCATTGTTAAATTTAACAAGGTTTATTGACAACATCACCTACAAAATAGTTTCAGTAGCTAAATTTAACAAGGATTATTAACAACATCACCTACAAAATACTGTCAGTTGCTAAATTTAACAAGGTTTATTGACAATTTCACCTGCAGAGCCAGCAAACACCTCGTCATTGTTAGAGTTAACAAGGCTCTATTTTTTCTGCAGCCTCACTTTTCAGGAATGCGACGAAGCGAAGAAATATTAAAAAATAAATACGGCAAATTAATTATGATTATCCTTACTCATCGTGGGAGGGCGAATTTAAAAAAAAAATGGAATAATTGAACGTCGACGTAAAACAGCGGCTATTTATATCAAGCGCTAAGCATTCGGTAAATGAAAGCTGGGTCGAGGTTAATTAGTCACAATGAAATGGTTTCAGGGAAACCGGGTTAATGTTGAATAGACTTCGCCCGACTTTTTTTTTTTTTATACTAATTTGATTTTTTTTATGGTAAGGGTTCGTTCGTTCGCGCGGGTTCGAAAAATGTCCCTCTCCGCGTTTTGTTTGTTTTCAAAGCGTGGAGAGGGAGCTGCTGCTGACGTCATCATCTCCGTGAAATGTCTGAAATTCCTGAATTTTCTGGAATTCCTGAAATTTCAGGAGTTTCAGTAAGTGGTCTGAACCGGATTTAGTTAGCTCGCTACAGACATCAGCGATATTCAGGTTTTTTTTTTTCCAGGGATGAAAATATTTGTGAAACAGAAGCTAGAAAAGATATCTTCTGAAATTTCTGAAATGTCTGAAATTTCAGTAAATGTTCCTTTCAGTAAATGCTCTGAAACGGATTTAGTCAACTCGCTACGGACATTAGCGATGTTCGATTTTTTCCAGGGATGAAAATATTTGCGAGACGGTTGAAAAAGATATCTGAAATTTCTGAAATGTCTGAAATTTCAGTAAATGGTCATTTCAGTAAATGCTCTGAACCGGATTTAGTAAACTTATTACAGACATCGGCTTTGTTCAGGTTTTTTTTCAGGGCTGAAAATATTTGCGAAACAGAAGTTGGAAAGGATATCTGAAATTTCTGAAATGTCTGAAATTTCAGGAAATGGTCGTCGTGGAATTGCAGGTCTGAAACGGATTTTGAAAATTCGCTGTAGACGAAGAAGTCTGAGTCATCAATGAGATTAAATTTTTTCAGGGCTGAAAATATTTTCGAAAAAGGAGCTGGACGAAATTTCTGCTGAAATTTCTGAAGTCAGTAAATGATATTTGACATTTCTGATATTTCAGTCCATAAATGATATCGGAAATTTCTGACATTTCATTCAGTAAACGATATCTGAAATTTCAGTCAGTGAATGATATCAGTAAATGATATTTGAAATGTCAGAAGTTTCTGAGGTCAGTAAATGATATCTGAAATTTAAGTCAGTATATGATATATGAAATTTCAGAAATCTCAGCCAATAAATTATTTCTGAAATTTCTGAAATTTTATTATTAAAGGATTTTTGAAATGTCTGAAATTTCAGTCAGTAAATGATATTTGAAATATCTGAAATTTCCGAAGTCAGTAAATGATATCTGAAATTTCAGTCAGTGTATGATATCTGAAATTTTTGAAATCTCAGTCAGTAAATTATATATGAAATTTCTGAAATTTCAGTAATAAATGATTTTTGAAATGTCTGAAATTTCTGTCAGTAAATGATATCTGAAATTTAAGTCAGTAAATGATATTTGAAATGTCTGAAATCTCTGAAGTCAGCAAATATCTGAAATTTCTGAAATTTTAGTCAGTATATGATATCTGAAATTTCTGAAATATCAGTCGTAAATTATATCCGAAATTTATGAAATTTCAGTAATAAATGATTTTTAAAAGATTTGAAATTTCATTCAGAAAATGACATATAGTTTTCTGAAATTTCAGTCAGTAAATGACATCAGAAAATTCTGAAATTCCAGTCAGTAAAGGACATCTGAAATTTCGGTCAGTAAATGATACCTGAAATTTCTGAAATTTTATTCAGTGAATGATTTCTGAAATTTCTGAAATTTTAGGCAGTAAATGATATCTGAAATGTCTGAAATTGCTGAAGCCAGTGGATGACACCTGAAACTTCTGAAATCACATTCAGTAAATGATATCTGATATTTCTGAAATTTCAGAGCTGTAATATCTGAAATTTCTCAAGTGAGCAAATGATATCTGAAATTTCTGAAGTGAGTAAATGATATCTGAAATGTCTTAAAATTTCTGAAGTAAGTAAATGTTATCTGAAATTTGTTAAACTTCAGTCCATAAATATCTGACAGTTCAGTCAGTAAATGCTATCTGAAGTTTCTGAAATTTCTGTCGGTAAATGATATCTGAGATTTTTGAAATTGTAGTAAGTATATTATATCTGAAATATCTGAAATTACAGCTAGTAAAATATTTCTGAAATTTCTGAACTTTCAGTAAGTAAATGTTAAATGAAAATTCTGAAATTTCAGTCAGTAAATGATAACGGAAATTTCTGTAATTTCAGCCAGTACATGAAATTTCTGAAATTTCAGTCGATAAATTATACCTGAAATTTCTGATATTAGTCAGTAAATGACATCTGAAGTTTCTGAAATTTCAGTCAGTAAATGATTTCTGGAATTTCAGTCGATAAATGATATCTGACATGTCTGAAATTCCAGCAAGTAAATGAAATATGAAATTTCTGAAATTTCAGTCAATAAATGATATCGACATGTCTGAAATTCCAGCAAGTAAATGAAATATGAAATTTCTGAAATTTCAGTCAGTAAACGAAATATGAAATTTCAATAGATAATCATCGCAGAATTCCAATTCGAAAACAGATTTAGATAATTCGCGACAGACGGAGGAGTCTGAAGTTACTTACGAAAATACTGACGAAACAGAATGGACGATTTAAAACTCGTAACTGGGTCACTGAAACTTGACGACACGCGCGTAAAAGAAGAAATTTAAAAAGACGAAATGTAAGAGACGAAATTTAAACTCTTGCTTGATTGCATTCATGCAGGGTCACGTAACATTTTTAATTCTCGGTCGAAGTGGAATGACAGCGATTTTTTTTTTTTTTTTTTGTAAAGTCAGCCAAAAGGCGATCACAAAGAATTTTCTATTATTGACGGTAGGTTGCATCCGGTTGCAATGGAATTCTGCAATCATGCAGTTTTGGCGTCTCATTAATTAATGTTTCATTTCATTATTTCAGTGGTTAGGTCAACGTATCCGTATTTTTAATTACACCTCTCAACATTTTCTATGCATATGATATTTTAATTTCACATTTCAATAATTCATACTTAATATTTGAATTTCAATTATAAGTATTTTAATTATATGAATCACCGTTCGCATGCCCCACCTCAGTAATTATACTAAAATACATGTCAAAATTTAAAATTAATATATCAGTATTTTAATGGTAAATACACGCATTTTAATTCTTGCGTACCAGCATTGTAATATTATCAATATTCCAGTTACACATCTCAATATTTAAATTTCGATTTGCGTGATATACAATAGTTTTAAAAGTATTTTAATTTCGCTCTTCATGAATTTTGCTTTAGTTATCAGTATTGCAATTTTACATCTCGGCAAGCTAAATTTGCATTTTTGTATTTTAATATCCCATCGTTGTATTTGAATTTTGCAAGTCAGTTATTAAGTCTTACATCTCTGTGTTATTTTCACATCGCTAATAATTAAATACTGGTTTAATAATTGTCTATTACTCATTATCTTAATATCGGAACCTCATCAAGACATTGTAATTTCACGGCGAATATATTCATCGATTCCGTAATTAGGATAGCAAATACAATCGCAATTTTTGCCTTTAAAAAAACGCCATTTCCATTTAGCTGTGTCAAGGTGAAATGAATAATTTATGAATGAATGCAATAATTTATGAATGAGTGCTATTTATTCATGAGTAAATGCGGAAGTGTTTATACCAGAACAGGTTCATTATTTGATGTTGTTGCAGGGTTTTTTTTGTTGCGCATGTTGCCAATTTTTTTTCCAAAGTTATTTTCCGAAAAAGTTATTTAGTCACGTGTATCAAACGTTGCTTTGTTTTTTTGGATTAAAGTAGCGAGTACCTTTTCCAGAAGTTGAAGCAATATTAGATTTATTTTGTAATATTTTGGAAGTTATTTGTCGGTATTTTATGGTTGCGTTTATATATACAATATATATAAATTATATATATATATATATATATATATATATATATATATATATATATATATATATATATATATATATATAAATTGTGGCATTTGTTCTTATATTGGCCGTAAGGAGCATACGAAAGGTTGTAACTTGAGCTGCCTAAAAATGAGTAACGGTTTGTTTCATTGTAATAATTTAGCGTCAACTTCCTCCTCTCCTGCTTTCTATCATCTTAATCCCTAGTCGGGGTCGCTCTTCTCATCGTAATCCTTAGTCGGGGTCGCTGTTTTTAATGAGCCGCTTCAAACTTTTCTGTCGTTTAGGGCTCATTCCATAATTGCATCTGGCAGAAGTTTTAAGGACGGAAATGCTCTCCCCAATTCCACCCTCCCTATTTATCCTGGCTAGGGACAGGCACATAGTTGGGCTGCCTTGCTCCCTAGTGGCTAAGTTTAATGTGAATTATAATGTGAATGTTGTGGGTGAATATAACAAGAATGTTGCGAATGAATATAATGAGAATATTGCGGATGAATATAATGGAATATAACGAGGATATTGCGGATGAATATAATGATATATAATGAGAATATTGAGGATGGATATAATGGAATATAATGAGAATATTACGGATAAATATAATAGAATATAATGAGAATATTGAGGATAATATAATGGAATATAATGAGAATATTGCGGATGAATATAATGGAATATAATGAGAATATTGCGGATGAATATAATGGAATACAATGAGAATATTGCGGATGAATATAATGGAATATGAGAATATTGCGGAGGGATATAATGGAATATAATGAGAATATTACCGATGCATCAAGTGGAATATAATGAGAATATTGAGGATTAGTATAATGGAATATAATAAGAATATTGCGGGTGAATAGAAAGGGAATACAATGAAAATGTCGAGGATGAATGGAATGGAATATGACAATATTGCGGATGAATATAATGGGATATAATGAAAAAAGTGCCAGCGATTCATTATATCTGAGATAACTTCACAGGTTCTGAAATCACGGAAACTAGTTATTACAAAGCAATATAGGAACGATTTTCGTATTGAAAACTCAGCGAAAACAACGTAAACTCAAAAGAGTGTTTTTTAAAAAAAATCCAAAATCTAGCAGCGACAACAAACAAACAAACATGAAAGAATAAAACAGATAAAAACAAACAGGTAATAATCTCCCGATTTCCCTTTCCTGGACTTTCCCCTCCTAGAGGGGAGATATTGAGAGAGAGAGAGAGAGAGCGGGGGGGGCCAAATCTCTCAAACTTCTCTCTCTCTCTCTCTCTCTCTCTCTCTCTCTCTGTTGCCGGACGCTCTTTCTACTTAAAGAGAGAATCAGTAAATACGACGAAATATAATAGAAAATCTCTCTCTCTCTCTCTCTCTCTCTCTCTCTCTCTGTTGGCGGACGCTCATTCTACTGAAAGTGAGAATCAGTTAATAAATACGACAGACTGTGATAGAAAATATCTCTCTCTCTCTCTCTCTCTCTCTCTCTCTCTCTCTCTCTCTCTCTCTCTCTCTCTCTCCCCGGCGCATCTTTCTCCCCTCGCCAGCGGAAGTTGAGGTCCCCGGAACACGTGCGCCCTCAGCATCGGTCGGCTCTGCTGAGGGGAAAGCCGACGAGAGAGAGAGAGAGAGAGAGAGAGAGAGAGAGAGAGAGAGAGAGAGAGAGAGAGAGAGAGATAGGGGACCCGAGGGGAAACCTCCTTGCCGACTGAGCGACAGGTGGGGAAGTTGACGACATAATTATTCTTTTTTTTTTTACATTTTTTTTCTTCCCCTCATTCTGTTGTTTGGGATTTTTATCGATTATTTTTTTATTGTGTAATTATTATTTATTTTTTTTTTTGGAGATGCGTCATGTTCCATGTCACTGAGGGAATGGTATTCTTGGTAGCCTTATTTTTCTTTCATATTTATCTATCTTTATTGTTGCATTTGTTAGTAATCATAATAACAAGGCCATGCTATAATTTAGAATCGCGAAAGCCGTTCAGTTGTTGATTGTACAGACAAATTAAGCATTGTTTTAAGATTGTATTTTATCTAACTGCCTTTAGCTTTGTGTACAGAAACTCACCGAGACTTAAAGATATATATACTTTTATATGTGGGGAAAAATACCGACTGACTTTCAATTTTTTTCTTTTCATTTTGACCTAAATTTTTTTATGAACTGTTGGATATCATAAAGGATAATATCTATTCTCAGTTCTTAAGTATTAAAACCAGTTCTTGAAGTTTTACTAGTGATTTTCATTGCGTACTGATGAAAGACCGTAAATACGATTCACTACTGCTTTGTAAGAATAATTATGTCCAGTTTTCCTATAAAAACGCTGTGTATCAGAAGGACTTCTAGATTAATGCTTGATAGTAAATATCTTCGATTTATGGCAGTTCACTATCATTCAAATTTATCATTTATCCTTTACTGAAATACTTAATTTAACGATTCGATCTTTACTGAAATAATTAACTTAACGATTCTGTCATGTCGTATTCTGATAGAATCATGAATTTAGACAGGCTATTAATTTCCAAGGAAATACTGACAGAATCATCCTATGCTGCCTCGTTCATGCTAGCTTCGAGACTGAACTACTGTAAGTTTGCAATATAGCCACGTTCGTATCATTTTCTCTCTTGTTTCTTAAACTTGTAGTTTCCTAGTTTTGTAAAAGGTGTCCTACTTAATACTTATTCTTTAGAGACACTAATGCTTGTTCTTTTAGAGCGAATGTTTAAGATGCTTGCTCTCTGAAAATTGCGTTATATTCTATATCTTTCAATCCATTTTAGCAAGATCTTTTACACCCCGAATCCCAACGTTATAGTTAGATAATATATGAAAATTATTTATGCAGCATTAATTAATAAATTAAAAACTGTCGAATAATTGTGAACTTATCAAGAAACTTACCTTTTCAATTGTCTCTCATGGGTAATTTCAGCCTGTTTTTCTAAAGAAGAGACTTTCGAGACAAGTTTAGCTCAGTTTTCTTGAGCATTTGCAGTTTTTTCTCGCTGTTTCCGTAAATTCCTACTCAGAGTATCTGGCCTATTCCAGCTAAGGGGCCCTGGAACAGATTCCAGTCACAGACCTGGAAAATATTCCAGTTTATGTGAACTAGCCAGGCAAAGAACTGAAATCTGTTGGAATCACATCAACTTATCCATCGCGTTCCGGCAGTATGTGGCGGGCGGTCGACTGGAATAGCATTCCTAATCCAATTCCCGAAAGCTGGAAGTGAGACGGGTTTGCGAGAGGCACTCGGCGAGGCAGCGGTGCCACACTATCATCGCAACTGCTGGGGGGCGACTGCCAGCCTCCAAGCGTCCACGCCTCTCCCTTCTAAAGCCTCTAAGCTCCGCCCCCTCCGGCTCCTCCCACAGGCATTTCCAGCAGGAGGCCACGCCCACCCCAAGGCATATATATTTTTTTTTATTCACTTCACAACTCTTGCACTGATTCAAAACTGCAAGTAAATACTGAGTGCAAGTTGGCGATGCGATGCATTTTTTTTTATTTTATTTTTTTGGGGGGTTCCAGAAATACAATTCCTGCCCGGATCCGAATTAGTTTCGGCATCAAAGATTCCTTTCCCCCCTCCCCCCCTCAAAAATTATCTCTTGGATGTTTAATTAGTGCATTAGACAAGGAATTAGCATCCTAATTTGAAAATTAGATTTTGCCTTCGCTCCCTTAGTTTTGACGTGGTGTGATTTTCCTGTTTTCATTGTCGTTTTCTTTGGCGATGTCTGCAACATTCATTTGAATATCATATTGCAATGCGTTGCAGTTAGAATGCATTGTAGAGGTAATTATAATTTATCAATACATTGTATTAAACACTCTATTATCATATATATATATATAGATATAGATATAGAATTATGATACCCATGATGCCCTCTTGACTTTTGGGAAGCTTCACACTTTTTGGGTACGCTTGTCACTGCAAAGCCTAAGATCAAATTGCAAGAATATGAAGCAATTCTGACGTCCGTAGAAAGATTCGAACCTGCATCCGGTGTATCAGAACAAGATCGCGAAACCGACCTGCTACCGTATTTAGTAACGTCAGCATATTTGTCCCTAATATTTTCATAGTTGATGTTTCCTAAAAAATCTTTTTTTCATAAAAAAATAAGGATATATCTCTTGTGGATCTTATATTTATTGTCTGTTTATGAAAAACAAATGATTTTAAATACTATTTGGATTCTATGACTCCTTAGAATTAGGTTCAAAGATTTCGCAAATTTCGCTACTAGAAAAACTCACCCATCCGAATTCCAAGGTAGTTCAGGATAATGTAATTCTATTAGTTTTCTGTAAAAGAAAACTATTGAGATGGCTTTGCCTGTCCGTCTGCGCTTTTTTCTGTCTGCACATTTTCTGTCCGCCGTCAGATCTTAAAAACTCCTGAGGCTAGAGGGCTGCAAATTGGTATGTTGATCATCCACCCTTCAATCATCAAACATACCAAATTGCAGCCCTGTAGCCTCAGTAGTTTTGATTTTTTTTAAGGTTAAATTTAGCCATAATTGTACTTTTGGCACCGGTATAGGTACCGGCATCACAGGCCACCACCGGACCGTGGCTGAGTTTCATGGGCCGTGGCTGTACAGAAAACTCGATTGCACCGAAGGAGCTTCGGCGCATTTTTTATTTATTTATTTTTTTTTTTGGTTATTTCGGATGAGTTAATGCATTAAATTTTTAGTAAGAAAAGTGATAGGTTCTAGAATTTTATCTAGCATTCGTTCTTTTAGTGATTGTCAGTTATTACTGACGTGGGGCGACTTATGTAAATTTCCCACTCGCGGAAAACACAGCAAAATGGATTAGAAAAAGTATTATAAACTCACACACATACACACTATATAAAATGTATATATATATGTGTATATATATATATATATATATATATATATATATATATATATATATATATATATATATATATATATATATATATATATATATACTGACAGGACCTCATTGAAACTGGATGGTATCTATCGGAGATATTTATTCAAAGAAAGCTACAAAGCTTTCCAGGACCAACAGACCTCATTGTCAAGTATTCGACGGATACTTGACAAGGAGGACTGTTTGTCCTGGAAAGCTTGTAACTTTTATTGAATAAATATTTCCGATAGATACCATCCAGTTTCAGTGAGGTCCTGTCAGTAATTGCATGAATGTAATTATATATATGTATATATATGTATGTATGTATATATATTTTATATATATGTAAATGCGGACGCGCCCGTGTTTATGTGTTGTGTGTGTGTGTGTATGTGTATGTGCACGTGTTTTGTGTTTGTAGGAAACGTATTAGATTGCACATAATAATAATAATAATAATAATAATAATAATAATAATAATAATAATAATAATAATAATAATAGTGAATAAATCTCATTTAAGCTCATATACACCTACAACATCTCTTTACTGCCTGATTTCTTAAAGAGCACTCAACGACATTTAGAAGTCTCCAAAACTTTTTGCATTCATTTTATAAAAAAAAACAAGAGAAGTCTCAAACTTTTTCCAGTCGTTTCGTAAAAGGAATCTAACGTCGTGTAAAACGATCCTACTGCAAATTATCATCCATTATCCCCCATTAACCGACTGTGCCAAACCATTAGCTAAACCACTATTACCATTACACGCTTTTGGGTGACTCATCCGAATTTCTTCTCTCGTGGAAAACAGGAGAGAGGTGGATTTTAAAAATTTAATTTTTCTGTTTATTTTATCTCGCATTCTTCGGGCCTGGGCTACGTCAAGGCAGAAGTTTTCCAACCCCAACCCCCCTCTGTATTTAAAAAAATTTAAACCCCCTCTGAAATTGAAAAAAATATATTTTTTAAAAAACCATCGGTATTTAAAAAAAAAGATTTTTTAAAAAACCCCTCAATATTTAAAAAAAAAATATTTAAAACACCTCTGTATTAAAAAAGATTTTTTAAAAATCCCCTCCGTATTTAAAAAAATATTCTTTTATATCCCTCTGTATTAAAAAAAAGTTACAAACCCCCTTTGTATTTAAACAAATATTTTTTTTTCAAAAACCCCCTCTTTAATTTTTTTTTTTATACATAGGGGTTTGGGTTTGCTTCAGACTCCTGCCCTGATGTAGCCCAGACCCGAATAATGTGAGATAAAATAAACGGAAAATTGACTAGTGGAGATGTGAGGTCTTCAGTCACATGAAGGTTAGAAGCGGTACCATGAGATACTGAGTAATTCGTCTCACTTTTTGGCAGTGTCGAATATGCATTTTTATGATTTTTTATCTGCATCGACGCTCATTTTATCATTGACTTCCTCTTCACACATCCTGGATGGTCAGAGAGACAGATGGACTTGATAATTTGCTGAAACAAGAAGTTAATGACAAAGTCACCGTCGGTGCAGATAACTCAAAAAAAAAAAAAAAAAAAAAATGCATATTCGACAGTTTTCCAAAAAAGGGAATAATTCTTTTAATGTGTATAGTAGGCAGTCGGTAAATCTGGACTTGCTTGACAATTCATTTAAAGAACACTTTCCCGGTGCCTAATTACTTGTTTGCTATAGTTGGGCTGGGAATTAGTCTCCGCATTTATTGTAAATGCCTAATTCATTGCTACTATGGGTGGGACTGAGAATTAGGCTCGGCATTTATTCTAAATGCCTAATTACTTGTTTGCTATAGTTGGGCTGAGAATTAGTCTCCGCATTTATTGTAAACACCTAATTCTAATTCGTTTCTGCTATGGATGGGCCTGAGAATTAGTCTCGGCATTTACTGTAAATGCCAACTTCGTTGCTGCTTTAGGTGGGGCTGAGAATTAGTCTCGGCATTTACTGTAAATGGCTAATTCGTTGCTGTTGTGGGTGGGGCTGAGAATTAGCCTCGGCATTTACTCTCTAATTGCCTAATTCGTTGCTGCTTGGTTGGGGCTGAGAATTGGCATTAACTGTAAATTCTTAATTCGTTTATGGGATGGTTGGGTCTGTGAATTAGTCTTGGCATTTACTGTAATTCGTTGCTGCTAAGGATGCGCCTGAGAATTAGTCTCTGAATTTATTGTAAAGGCCTGATTCGTCGGTGCAGTGGTTGGCGGTGAGAATTGGTCTCAGCATTTACTGTAAATGCCTAATTCGTTGCCGCTATGGTTGAGGTTGAGAATAAGTCTCGGCATTTATTGAAAAGGCCTAAATCGTTGCTGTTAGAGTTGGGGTTGAGAATTAGTCTCGAAATTTATTGTAAATTCTTAATTCGTTTCTGGTGTGGTTGGAATTGAGAATTAGTCTTGGCATTTACTGTAATTGCCCTTATTCGCTTCTTCTGTGCATGGTATTTAGGCGACCACTTAAAACATTAATCCAGGAGGTTTTTATTATTATTATTATTATTATTATTATTATTATTATTATTATTATTATTATTATTATTATTATTATTATTATTATTTGGAATGCGTCCTTGCTTTATGGCAGTGTCATCGAAAACATTTGCTTTTTCAAAGGAATTTTACTTTTACGGAGTTTTCTGCATTTTTCTACTTCTCATTAGCGGTAAGATAGTATAATTAATTTACAAAGGATATGGAAAAATATTCTGCGTTCGCTGAAAAATATTGTGCTTTCGTTGAAAAATATTCTGCTTTCGTTGAAAAATATTCTGCTTTCTTTAACAAATATTCTGCTTCTGTTGAAAAATAGTCTGCTTTCGTTGAAAAGTATTCTGCTTTCGTTGAAAAATATTCTGCTTTCGTTGAAAAGTATTCTGCTTTCGTTGAAAAATAGTCGGCTTTCGTTGAGAAATATTCTGGTTTCGTTGAAAAATATTCTGAATTCTTTGACAAATATTCTGCTTTCGTTGAAAAATAGTCTGCTCTCGTTGAAAAATATTCTGCTTTCGTTGAAAAATAGTCTGCTTTCATTGACAAATATTCTGCTTTCGTTAACAAATATTCTGCTTTCTTTGAAAAATATTCTGTTTTCGTTGTTTATTTTTTCTCAAGCGTTTCGACGCATGCGCAGACGGTCATGCGAACAACGAACGCAGAATATCTCTTCATGTTCTTTGGAAAGTTGTTATACAATCCATCTGTTGAGGAGAAGAATATGATAAGAAAATATTAAAGACTGTATAGGCTGAATGCCATTGAAACAACTATTATTATTATTATTATTATTATTATTATTATTATTATTATTATTATTATTATTATTATTATTATTATCGAGGCTTCTAGAGGACAGAAAACTCACACGTAAAAAGGAAAACCAAAGATAAAAGGGATTCATGTAATGAACAAAAGTAAAAAAAAAATACACGATGATTTAGTAAACAGAGAAAAATAAATGAAAAATTAATAACGGAATTAACTTGGATACAAACATGTGAAAAATGCGCGGACGTTTCTTCGGCGCAGTCGAGTTTTCTATACAGTTTATGATCAAAGCCGCCGAAAGTAGATCTATCTTTCGGTGGTCTCAGTATAATGCTGTATGAGCCGCGGCCCATGAAACTCTCAGCCAGCCGTGGTGGCCTGTGTTGTTACGTTGCCAGAAGCACGATCATGGCTAAATTTAACCTTAAATAAAATAAAAACTACTGAGACTAGAGGGCTGCAATTTGGTATGTTTGATGACTGGAGGGTGGATGATCAACATATCAATTTGCAGCCTTCTAGCCGCAGTAGCTTTTAAGATCTGAGGGCGGACAGAAAAAGTGCGGACGGACAGGCAAAGCCGGCACAGCAGTTTTCTTTTACAGGAAACTAAAAATTAACGGAAAACAAAACCAAAGCAGAGAGGTAGATAATATAGATTCCAAAAGAGATATCTCTCTTTTGATCTCTTATGATGGTTCGCCATCTCTCAAGAAGGGAGACTTCTGGTCTTTGTGGAAGAGTTTTCCAGTCCAGCCTTTATAGCATCTGATACAGGCGCTGAAATGGTCTCAGATGCAGGATGACAGGAATCTGACGGTGTTTCTTCTCAGCTCTGTGTGTGAGTTTCATGATACGTTGCAGGTTGGTGCATATGTGTGTGTGTGTGTGTGTATAATATAGCTATCTATCTGTCTGTCTATCTGTGTATCCATATATATGTATATATGTGTATTTATATATGTGTAGACATATATATTTATATATACATATATATATATATATATATATATATATATATATATATATATATATATATATATATATATATATATATATATATATATATATATATATATATATATATATATATATGTACGTAATTTAGTGAACATTCAAATGTATTTCATATAATATTTCCAATCATATGAGAGCATAATTTTCTTCCGTATTTATGAAGGAATGAATTTCCAAAACCTGCCATTTAGGACACACACATATATATATATACAGTATATATATATATATATATATATATATATATATATATATATATATATATATATATATATATATATATATATATATATATATATATATATTATAAAACATCAGTGGTCGCGACGCTAATTTTCACAGCTCAGGGAAAGCCGATATTGTCAACTGGTACCGACAGCTGAAAAACTAAGTGAAACTGTCATAGCCTCCGCATTGAATATTAACATACAAATCACTACGAACAGAGAGAGAGAGAGAGAGAGAGAGAGAGAGAGAGAGAGAGAGAGAGAGAGAGCGCTGTGTCGCTTGGTGTGCTTCAATGGCCAAGTCGTGGGCATACCAAAATGGCCGCCCTTACAATGCAGTGTTTACTGAAGGATTTCAGGGAAAATTAAGAGAGAGAGAGAGAGAGAGAGAGAGAGAGAGAGAGAGAGAGAGAGAGAGAGAGTCATTTTATCTTCTGCAGTGTGAGACGCACCACTGGTTCCTTTGTCCGATTTTATTCCAAGTAAACAAGTAAATACATACATACATTCATACATACATACTTGAATACAAAGGCCCATGAGTTTCCAATGTAAGGGGTTCAGTTATGTGCGATTTGTTTTTTTTTGTGAATTTTTAAGGGGGTTTATTCTCTTAATCTTAAATTTAGATACATGAATTGATTTCTAAAAATTATATACACTCTGTTTATGTTTAGATACATGAATTGATTTCTAAAAAAATTATATATAGGCTACTCACTGTTTATGTGTAGGTACATGAATTGATTTCTAAAAATTATATATACTCGCAGTTTGTGGTTAGATACATGAATTGATTTCAAAAAATTATATACACTCACTGTTTGTGTTTAGATACATGAATTGATTTCAAAAAATTATATACACTCACTGTTTATGTGTAGATACACGAATTGATTTCTAAAAATTATATGTTTATGCTTAGAAGCATGGATTGATTTCTAAAAATTATATATACTCCCTGTTTACGTTTAGATACATGAATTGATTTCTGGAAATTATATGCACTCGCTCTTTATGTTTAGATACATAAATTGATTTCTAAAAATTATGTACGCTCACTGTTTATGTTTAGATACATAAATTGATTTCTAAAAATTATGTACGCTCACTGTTGATGTTTAGGTACATAGATTGATTTCTAGAAATTATGTACACTCATTGTTTGTGGTTAGATACATGAATTGATTTCTAAAAATTATGTACGCTCACTGTTTATGTTTAGATACATGAATTGATTTCTAAAAATTATGTACGCTCACTGTTTATGTTTAGATACATGAATTGATTTCTAAAAATTATGTACGCTCACTGTTTATGTTTAGATACATAAATTGATTTCTAAAAATTATGTACGCTCACTGTTGATGTTTAGGTACATAGATTGATTTCTAGAAAATTATGTTTACACTCATTGTTTGTGGTTAGATACATGAATTGATTTCTAAAAATTATGTACGCTCACTGTTTATGTGTAGATACATAAATTGATTTCTAGAAATTATATACACTCACTGTTTGTGGTTAGATACATGAATTGATTGCTAAAAATTATGTACGCTCACTGTTTATGTTTAGATACATGAATTGATTTCTAAAAATTATGTACGCTCACTGTTTATGTGTAGATACATAAATTGATTTCTAGAAATTATATACACTCACTGTTTGTGGTTAGATACATGAATTGATTGCTAAAAATTATGTACGCTCACTGTTTATGTTTAGATACATAAATTGATTTCTAGAAATTATATACGCTCACTGTTTATGTTTAGATACATGAATTGATTTCTAAACACATATCCGCTCACTGTTTACGAATACGTGTAGCCTATTTTCGTGTTTATTTCATCTAATCAATGTGTCATTTCCTGCGTCCACTGAAGGAATCATTCACAAGACAAATGTTGGCCATAGCGTACAATCCATTCCCTCCCCCCCGAAAAAAAATAATTATGACTATGTTGATTATATTCGAGTTTTATTGAATTGAATTGAATATAGAGTTTAGGCCAAAGGCCAAGCACTGGGACCTATGAGGTCATTCAGCGCTGAAACGGAAATTGACGGTAAAAGGTCTGAAAGGTGTAACAGGAGGAAAACCTCGCAGTTGCACTGTGAATCAATTGTTAGGAGAAGGTGGAAAGTAAGATGGAAGAAAGAGAGTATGAAAGGAGGTATAGTAAAAGGAACGAAATGGGTTGCGGCTAGGGGCCGAAGGCACGCTGCAATGAACCGTAAGTAGTGTCTACAGTGCACCGTATGAGGTACGCTGACGGCATTACCCGCCTACGTCGTTCAAAAAGAGGTTGATTCTTGAAGTAATTAAAATTGCTGCAATTAACATAGAATATCCCTTAAAAATAATTAGGTCTCATTCTCAAAGAGGCTGGTGGGGTTTGTACTTTATTTTTCGTATCTACCCCAGAACCAGTAATACAATTGAAAAAAAAAGTGAGGTTGGAAAAGCAATAGGATATACACACATTCAAAAAAGCCTTGTAAATATATTACTCGCTTAAGCTATTATCCTGATTATAGTTAGAACTATGTTTTTATAATTAGAGATATATAATTATATATCTCGTAGATTGGGAAAACAAGTATAATTAAGATTGTTTAGCAAATTCCAGAAAAAAACAGATGTTTTGGCAAGAGCAGAACGCATACTAGGCGAGTTTGAGTCGTACTTTGTCACATGCGACAAATATACAAAATTCGATTATATTTTATTTGTTTTTGATAAACTGTTTGTGATCTTCTGAATAATATTTTTTTTCAATGAAAGGTTCAAAATCGAATGTTTAATCAAATTACGATGCAATACTCTGGTTTTGTGTGCGTAAATATATATATAAAAAACTTTTGGTCTTATATTCGTTTAGTTTATAATAGAATTAGCTCAAATTGCATTACGTTAATCAAACTTACTTAGGGGAAGGACGAAAACTTTTGACAGTTACGAGCAAACAAAAGACGGTGTTTCACATTTTACTGAAGCACAATACACCAAAATTATCTTAGCGAAGGAAAGGCTGTGTGCTTTGTAACCTTTTCTTTAGAAAATTAACCGCTGAATGATTGAATAACATCAAAGCGGACCGAATGGTCTGAGGTTTATCATTACGCTAAAGAAAACAAATTAAGGTATAGGATTTTTTTGGGGGGCATTATCTCTTGACAACTGTACATTTATTTGACGAATAAATAGAAATTTCAAAAGATACTTTATTGAAATAAATGCAAGAATGATTGCATGGAATGTAGATTCCCAAATGATGCATAAATTTAATATAAGTTCTTGGCATTTTGGTTGGTTTCATAATAATAATAATAATAATGATAATAATAATAATAATAATACATATGGCTTCTCCAGCATTTTTTTCATAATTTTATTTTATTCCGATAAATACATAAATTTGAATGAGTTTTGATTTTTAACATGCATGATCATTCATGTTTTGGCTTCAGCTAGTTTCTGTTCTTCTTATTGTTTCTGGTGTTTGTAAGAATATTAGTTTGTCCGGTCCATAAATATTCGCGTAAATACACACACACACACGCACAAACACACACGTACTCAGTGACGCACACACTGAGAGCTATAATGTCTGTGGCGATTTATTTTGACGTTTGAAAAATATGTATCCATTACTTAAGGTTCTTTGCAGCGTGCCCTCGGCCCCTAGCTGCAACCCCTTTCGTTCCTTTTACTGTACCTCCTTTCATATTCTCTTTCCTCCATCTTACTTTCCACCCTCTCTTAACGGTTGATTCACAGTGCAACTGCGAGGTTTTCCTCCTGTTACACCTTTCAGACCTTTTAATACCAATTTCCGTTTCAATGCTGAATGACCTCGTAGGTCCCAGTGCTTAGCCTTTGGCCTAAATTCTATATTCTACTGTATATTCTTATATAAGTCAGTGAACCGTTGGCTTGAATGAAGAATATCTACAGATACAAACAAACAAGCGTCGAATCATTACTTGCCGATGAATTAAATTGTATGTATAAAAGTCTCTGTATATCTAGATGCATACATATGTAATTGTCGCAATCAAACCTCCAGATTCACTTGTATGCGGTTGCAACACTCGCCTGATTCATCGTTATGACGTCACTAGTCTCTGTCCCAAAAAAGTGGCCCTGGGAACTGTGGCTGAATTTTTTTTTTTTTTTTTGTGAAGTTTGTGCGTATTATTTTAGTATTTTAGGCGTTGTTGTTGTAAATGAAGTTGCTTGTACGTTTGCTATTGTGTCTTCGATTGAAAATTTAAAAGTCACTAAATAAATGCTTCCAAGTCTTCAGCTTCTAACGATGCTTTGTTGCAGGTCAAACTACGCAGCCGTTCAGCTGCATTATATATATATATATATATATATATATATATATATATATATATATATATATATATATATATATATATATATATATATATATATATATATATATATATATATATATATATATATAATAAATATTTATATATACACAACCATTACGGAAATATTTAGCCTACTCATGGTTATACGACATCATAGCATGATTATTTACATCACGTTCGACTCATATGGTAGATTCATAACATATTTCTAGTTTCATTCAGATACCGTTCACCTTATCTTTTCATTTTGCGATCTCCACTGGTTCCTCTGTCAAAATTTCTGGAATTTCCTTTCAGTCTCTCTCAATTTTCTAATTTCTTTCCTCTCTCTCTCTCTTTCCAATTCCATTTATTTTTCTGTAGTTCAGTTTAGTGCCTTCCCTCCCAATTGCTCCTAAATCTCTCTCTCTCTCTCTCTCTCTCTCTCTCTCTCTCTCTCTCTCTCTCTCTCTCTCTCTCTCTCTCATCCACATTATTTTTCTGTTTTTGTTGCGATTCTCTAGTTCAGTTCTGTGCAGTCTTTCTCAATTCCAATTGAGATGTTGTTTTCTCTCTCTCTCTCTCTCTCTCTCTCTCTCTCTCTCTCTCTCAATCTGACACAAATTTATTTTTTCTGTTTTTTGCGATTCTTTAATTCACTTCTATGCTTGCTATCTCCATTCCAGTTCAGATATTTGTCCCCTCTCTCTCTCTCTCTCTCTCTCTCTCTCTCTCTCTCTCTCTCTCTCTCTCTCTCATCCACACTAATTTTTTTGTTGTGTGACGATTCTTTAATTTAGTTCTATGCTTGCTATCTCAATTCCAGTTCAGATATTTGTCCTCTCTCTCTCTCTCTCTCTCTCTCTCTCTCTCTCTCTCTCTCTCTCTCTCTCTCTCTCTCTCGTCACACACTTATTTTTTTGTTGTGTGCCGATTCTTTAATTTAGTTCTATGCTTTCTATCTCAATTCTAGTTCAGATATTTGTCCCCTCAGATCTCTCTCTCTCTCTCTCTCTCTCTCTCTCTCTCTCTCTCTCTCTCTCTCTCTCTCTCTCTCTCACTTTTCCCTCCTCTTTCCGATCCAACTCTGTACCCTTAGGTATGACAGTTTAATTAACCGAACACGCAAGGTAATTTAACATTCCAGTCTCTGCTCGCAGGTGAAACTGACGTTGTTTGTTACGATCTTCATGGAAACTGGATCCGCTGATATATATATATGTATATACATATATCCATAGGATTGTGTGCCAGGTTCCAGGGTTCCAGGACTGGAAGGGGTGCGTTCTTTTCCACGCGTTTCCTGGAATCCATTTTGCGCCGGTTTTCTGGGTTACGAATTCGGAGTAGAAGTCAGTTTATGTATGTGCTTGTGTACATATATATATATATATATATATATATATATATATATATATATATATATATATATATATATATATATATATTGTTACCAAATGTGTATATATAATTGTACTTGTTTTTTATTATCAATGGGATTATATATTCACTTTTAACGAGATTGTATATTTATAATTAATGAAATTATTATATATATATATATATATATATATATATATATATATATATATATATATATATATATATATATATATATATATATATAGATAGATAGATATAGATATAAATATATGTATTGTGTGTATGCATATGAATATATATGTATATATATCTCGTTTATAATGAATACATAATCTCTTTAAAAATTGATATGTATTCCCATTCATAATTAAAAGAACAAGTACAATTATTTCTGCTCTTATCTCCACCCCTTTACGAACAGTAGTGGGTTTGCTAGTACAATAGAGTACTGCATATACAAGGAATTTCCAAATGACAGGCAATTAAGGAATACAGAATTCGTTAGGTTCCGACGTTGCCCAGAGGACACGTACTGGGCATCCTCTTCAAAATGCGATCAGAAGGAGTTATGGTTGATCGAATTTAGTAATGAAGGCAGCTTCATCAGCAATTTGTGGTGTGTCTCAATTGCATACGCTGGTTGGTGGCGCTTACACAATTGCAAATGAAAGGATTATGATGGTCATATCTTACCAACTCCCGTAGTTAAGCAGTGCCATCAGTGCACCTCACGCGGTGCACTGTAGGCATCACTTGAGGTTCTTAGCAGCGTCTCTCCGGCCCCTAGCTACAACCCCTTTCATTTCTCTTGCTGTACCTCCTTTCATATTCTCTTTCTTCCATCTTACTTTCCTCCACCCTCTCCTTACAATTGTTTTCTCGTGCAACTGTGAGGTTTTTCTTTACTCTCAATTTCCTTTTCAGCGATGAATGACCTCATAGGTCTCAGTGCTTGGCCTATGGCTTAAATTTTATATTAAATTTTATATTCTAGTTCCAATATCTTACCGACCGTTGGTGTTCCATTTTTTTCTGGAAAAACACCTTTTTCCAGTTAAACTTTTATAATGGTGTGTCCTGACAACAGTGAATCATGTTATAAACATATGTCATAAACTTATCACATTTATATAAAAAATATGTTGAAAACAAATGACGACCGTAAGCTGGATAATTGCTTGAAGCACTGGTTAAGGGCAGTCATTAAGTCGTCAACATGTATCCAACATATATAAACTTACCACAGTTACATAAAAAAAAATGTTGATAACAAATCGTCGACCTTAAGTGGAGACCAAATCATTAGCCAATGCTGGATAATTGCATAAAGCCCTGGTTAGGACTACCGATAAGTCACCAACATGTATCCAACATCTGTTAAATTACCGCATTCATATAAGGCAACATGTTGAAAACAAATCTGCGACCGTAAGTGGAGACCGACTCACTGGTCAGTACTGGATAATTGCATGAAGCCCCGGTTAGGACTACCGATAAGTCGTCAACATGTATCCAACATATGTAAAATTACCACATTTATATAAGACATGTTGAAAACAAATCAGCGACCGTAAGTGGAGACTGACTCATTGGCCAATGCTGGATAATTGCATGAAGCTCTGGTTAGGACTACCGATAAGTCGTCAACATGTATCCAACATATAGAAACTCACCACATTTATTTAAAAAGCATGTTACTGCTTTAGGGAATTGTTTCAATTTTCACTGTAACCACTTTGCCCAATCCACTTGCAACGCCAAATCCAGCCTGAGTGAGGCAGGACAAAACCAGTCCCCTAATTCAGAGAGTAGGTTGTTGAATTAGAAGTATTAGACACAAACTGTGAAAGTTAGCAGGATAAGAAAGAGAAAGTGTAGTGAGGTCCACAAGTGATATTATGAATAATTATGAACTTGTAACAATTGTATGCCAATAACGCTTTGAATCCATACCGAGTCATTTTGTGAATGGTAATTAAAAAGAGCCATTATATTACATAAAGAAATATATATTAACATGTTACAGTAATTTTAACGTAATCTAAATACAATTTGAAAATACACGGAACCCACGAAGTAAAAATAAACGGAAGCAATTACCAGAAAAAGAGGGCTAAAAACTACCCAAAAATTTGGACAGCTGAAATATGCTTGATTGAAAAGAATCACTGTACCAATTTAAAATAATATTCTCTTTCAAGTAAAAATTCTTGATATTCTTAAATCCTTCGACAGGATTTTCCTGAAAAAAAGCGATTCACTGTTTAAACTTTGATTGTTTAAATTTGACTGTTTAAACTTGATTGTTTTAAAGCTTGACTGTTTAAACTTTACCTGTTAAAACATGAACTGTTTAAGCTTCATTGTTTAAACCTTGACTGTTTAAACTTTACTGTTTAAACTTGACTGTTTCGCCCTTTCTGTTTAAACTTCAGTGTTTAAACCTTAACTGTTTAAACAGTCAACTTGACTGTTTAAACCTTTCTGTTTAAACTTCAGTGTTTGAAAGCGTATTTAAACCTTAACTGTTTCAACTTGACTGTTTAAACCTGTTTAAACTTCAGTGTTTGAACCTTGACTGTTTAAACTTGACTTTTTAAACAGTCAGCTTGACTGTTTAAACCGTAACTGTTTAAACTTGATTGTTTAAACCTTTCTGTTTAAGCTTCGGTGTTTGAACCTTGACTGTTTAAACAGTCAACTTGACTGTTTAAACCTTTCAGTGTTTAAACCTATAGTCTATTTTTTAAACCTGGCAAATTTGCACTTAGCTGCTTGCCCCTGATTGGATGGACGTCCTGGTGTCCGAACACTGTTTCAGTATTGTGATTATACGGTCATAGAGCGAGTGAAGAGCTAAGTTATGTAATGTTATGTAAATACCAGTTGTAATAAACGTAAGTATTAAGAACTTATATACCGAATTATTATATATATATTTAACAGTTATGAAACAACACTTACCGAAGCCGTAGACTAGAAATATGTTTCAAACGCATGAACTTTCATGTTTAATTTTTAGCTAGATTTTTAGCACAATCATGCCATTAGTGGTTTGCAAATAACCAAAACGTATATTTATTATACATTGCTGAAGGTTCTATAACGTCTAAAAAAAAAAAAAAACTATCGTAGAAATTTAAGCTTGGCGGGAAAGTTGAGGAGGTGGAGTTGTGGGAGGAACAGCCGGTGAGATGTCGTCTGCACACACCACTTACAACCAGGATTATTCAGCTTAGAATCGGTTATCGAGAGGTGCCCCACTATCTGTTTCACCTATTTCAGCCATGGCCATAAGAGACGATACAGATCAAAGCACAAATGAAGGCACTTCAAACACCAGGCAAAGACTTACCTGAAAATCTCTAGTTGAGGAACAGTCAATTTCTGAAATTTTATTAGCAGAGAGTAGCACACTAGCTAGAAAAAAAGTATTCATAAATTCAATGCATGTTCAATTTGCCTTTATACATATCCTAAAATATTAATGACATTCTCTCTGCAGTATTTTTGAAATGAAAAAAAGTTAGCATTGTGATATATAAACTTAATGATTATTTTAGAAACACAAGAACACCCCAACCCAGATTTGAACCTCCCGCTGAGAGTAAGTCAACCTTGTGTCAACCCTGTGGCTGTTCCCCCACAACTCCACCTCCTCAACTTTTCCGCCAAGCTTAAATTTCTAAGATAGTTTTTTGAACTTAGGCGTTACAGAACCTTCAGCAATGTACAATAAATACGTTTTGGTTATTTCTAAACCACTAATGGCATGATTGCGCTAAAAATCTAGCTAGAAATTAAACATGAAAGTTCATGCGTTTGAAACATATTTCTAGTCTACTTCTTCGGTGAGTATTGTTTCATAACTGTTAAATATATATGATAATTCGGTACGTAAGTTCTTAATACTTGAGTTTATTACAACTGGTATTTACATAACATTACATAACTTAGCTCTTAACTCGCTCTATGACCGTATAATCACAATTCTGACACAGTGACACAAAACTTTGAGATTCGGACACCAGGACATTCATCCAATCAGCGGCAAGCAGATAAGTGCAAGTTTGCCAGGTTTAAAAAAATTTTTTTAGCTTATTTAAACCTTAACTGTTTAAACTTGACTGTTTAAACCTTAACTGTTTAAGTATGACTGTTTAAATCCTGCAAATAAAGAGAATTTACAATTCTCTAAACAGCGTATACAGAGCACTGAGCGAATAGATCTTACCAGCTGATGTTGTCAGCTTTTAGAGCTGACACTAAAAGCTGCCAGCACATTGTTCGGTTGTTATTATTATTATTATTATTATTATTATTATTATTGGATTATTACAAAAACAAATCCACTGTTGTGTATATGTACATATATTTAAAGATAAAATTATAGAGTTTTATCGTTAAATATATGTACATATACATATCTGTGGATTTGTTGATCCATTTTAAGACTCATGCTATTATTATTATTATTATTATTATTATTATTATTATTATTATTATTATTATTATTATTATTATTATTATTATCTCTTAGCCTGTAGAGTGAGGTTCCGTTCTTTTGTTTTTTGAACGAGTAAGACTTCCATAGCAGTCATTATTATTATTATTATTATTATTATTATTATTATTATTATTATTATTATTATTATTATTATTATTATTATTTTGCTTGGCTATGTTGGCCGATTAGGTTTGCCATCTTAATAGTATTTAGCGTCGTTTAGCATTTAGCAATTTCTCTGTGATAATCACACATCAAAACCACGTTCCCTTGATGTAATCAATTGCTCAAATTGTAATTGACCTGCCATCAACATTTTTTCCCTCATATTAAGGAAATATTCGCTTATCTCTATTTGCTCTTTTAGGCTGCGTTTAATCTTAGATATTTGCTTTGCTTTTACTGTTGAACGGAACCTTGCTTAGCAGTTCAGAGGCATTTTTGGTTGTTATAATTTCCTAAAGACATTTTGAGGCAGCGTTTATATCATTTTCGTATGATGTGTTTTAAATTATTATCGTGAGACGAAATGAATGGCTTTTATTATAAAACCTCTTCTGAGAATTACGGTATTTTGGTAATGAAATTAAGTTCTAATAAATTTCAGTTGTCATTTATCACTTATTATCTGTCCATCGTCATTTAGTCAATCGTAGGATCTCTCTCTCTCTCTCTCTCTCTCTCTCACAAAGCCTCTCCAGTCAGTATTTCCGGGGCCATGTATTATTTGTCCATGTGTCATTTAGTCAGTCATAACATCACACACACACACACACACACACTCCAGTTCATCTGTTTCTTGGGCATCTCATCCACCAGCATCCATCCATCCATTCTCCCCAATAGCTACCACCCATCTCATCTCTCTCCCCCCCTAATCAAAAGCAAAAAAAAAAAAAAAAAAAAAAAAGCTGCAGACTCCCAGCATCTCCTTATCCCGTTAAGCAAATAGCTGTGGAGATGCAAATCTCCGTCTTTCTCTTTCCCAGCATCCCGTACGTCATCTCTCTCTCTCTCTCTCTCTCTCTGATTACTTACTAAAAATCCCCCTGACATGGTTCGTCTCGGAATCTTCTCTCTCTCTCTCTCTCTCTCTCTCTCATTACTTGCTAAAAATTCCCCTGACGGTGTTCATCTCGGAACCTTCTCTCTCTCTCTCTCTCTCTCTCTCTCTCTCTCTCTCTCTCTCTCTCTCTCTCTCTCTCTCTCTCTCTCTCTCTCATTTAATCTGATTATTTACCCAAAAATACCCCTGAAAATTCTCTCTCTCTCTCTCTCTCTCTCTCTCTCTCTCTCTCTCTCTCTCTCTTTTAATTTCTGATTATTTCAGAAAACCCCTGAAATCTCTCTCTCTCTCTCTCTCTCTCTCTCAGTCAGTCATGTTTACATGACAGCCGTCCTTCCTCTGAGCCATCCGAGCGGTTCCGTGCTACGCATCCGATAGCATACAGCGCTGAATTTCATGAGTATGCAGATGCTCTGTGCGCTGATTTACAGCCGATCCCTTCTAAACTGTTAGCTTTAAAGATGATGGCTGCTTCTTCCGTCAGTTTTGCTTGTCTGAAGTTTTATTTTTAAGTGTGTGTGTGTGTGTGTGTGTGTTCTAGTATTTTAGGGGGGCTGGTTTCAAGTTTTTTTTTTTGTGCACTCTTGGAGTGGTTTAATTTTTTGTGTGTGTTTGTTTTCCAGTACTTGTTTAGTTTTTTTCTTGTGGTTCAAAGGGTTTCAGTTTTATTATGAATGAAATTATAACAAAGAATATATGCATTAATGTACCTCTAAAATTATTACAAGCTGAAGTGATTATGTAACAGAGAAAGATGGCAACTTTAGTTAATATGATCATGCATCGCAAAGGATTTCGAAAATGTAACTACATCCAAAGGATTAGAAAAAATATTGTATGAGATGCAGCGACATACAATGAAACATCATTATAACAAGATCATAAAAATCACAGAACTGTCATTTCAGAAGAATAACTTATACACTATTAACGATATTCGATTTCTTAAGCATATTTACAATCTTAGAAAAAGATTTAACAGCAGAAAGCGAAATATGTGAAACTGAAACAAAAGATTCCTAAAGCTTATATACAATATTAAAGTAGAAGAGGATTTAAAAGAGATAAACGAAATATATACACTTGAAAT
>NC_089781.1:93465487-93470487 GCF_040412425.1 Macrobrachium rosenbergii
TTATTATTATTATTATGTCTTTTAGTCTGCAGTTTTGACCAAAGTGTTTATCGGGTTTTGGTATTTTCATTATTATTATTATTATTATTATTATTATTATTATTATTATTATTATTATTGCCTAATGCAAGAACTGAAATTATATTTAAAAGGAAGTCCAGACGCTTGCATGTATAGAGGTCAGTGGAGAGAGAGAGAGAGAGGGAAAAGTAGCGCACTTTTGAATCGGCAACACGTTTGCTTCTTCTTCTTCTTCTTCTTCTTCTTCTTCTTCTTCTTCTTCTTCTTCTTCTTCTTCTTCTTCTTCTTCTTCTTATTATTATTATTATTATTATTATTATTATTATTATTATTATTATTATTACTCAGCACCCGAAGTCCAGTTTCATTGAGTGATTGTACAAACGATATTCATTAATGACTTATTATCTGTTTTCTTTGCATTTTATCAAATGGGTAAACCATTCATTATGTATTCGCCCTAAGAACCTTTGGAGAGAACTGACTTTTAGTTCTAAACAAAGCAAGTGCAAAATGCGCCGTCGAGTTTTCTGTACAGCGTATAATCAAGGCCACCAAAAACAGATCTATCTTTCGGTGGTCTCGGTATGATGCTGTATGAGCCGCGGCCCATGAAACTTTAACTACTGCCCGGTGGTGGCCTGTCCTATATCGTTGCCAGACGCACGATTATGGGTAACTTTAACTCTAAATACAATAAAAACTACTGAGGCTAGAGGGTTATAATTTGGTATGTTTGATGAGTGGAGGGTTTATGATCAACATACCAATTTGCAGCCCTCTAGCCTCAGTAGTTTTAAATCTGAGGGCGGACAGAAAAATGCGGATGGACAGAGAAAGCCATTTCAATAATTTTTTTTTTTTTTACAGAAAACTAAAAACCACAACAACTCATATTCCTTCATATGGTCGAATGGTTATACCTTTTTTTCGTAAATATTTAACTTGCAATAAGCAATAAATTATACCACGCCCATGTAATGCAATTAAGAGCGAATAATGACGGAGGTCTAGACAATTGCTTGTTTTTTTAACGTCTGTTAGTTTTTTTTTATTTAAAATGTCTTCATGATTATGCGTTGTTCACGCGCGCCGACGCACATTCACACATTTGGATATAAGATATATAAAATGTAAAACCTTATTACAATATGTTCTTTAGACTCGTGAGAAAAAAATAGTCTCTTAAACTCATTTTTATCATCATAAATAATAAAATTTGGGAAAGGAGTAAATTGCTCATTCCATATTTATGCATTTTTAAATCATAGGTTATACATTTTTCATAGTCTCTTTAAAAATATTATTCATTGTACATAGAAGAACATTTGTAATTATATTACATTATTTATAGAAATGAAGGACATTCTCTCACTCCAACAAAATTTCTGAGTTTTTCCTGCAGTGATGTTTCTAAAAAAAAAAAAAAAAAAAAATTTTTTATGAAGTAGTGTTTCTCGAAGACTAGACTTTAGGACAATTCTCACTTAAACTTAATCTCTGAATTTCAGTTTTCTGTAAAAGAAAACTATTGTGCCTGCTATGTCTGTCCGTCAGCACTTTATTCTGTCCGCACTTTTTCTGTCCGCCCTCAGATCTTAAAAACTGCTGAAGCTAGAGGGCTGCAAATTGGTATGTTGATCATCCAGCCTCAATCTTCCAAAATGCAGCCATACAGCCTCAGCAGTTTCTATTTTATTTAAGATTAAAATTAGCCATAATCATGCTTCTGGCGACGATATAGGATAGGCCACCACCGGCAGTCATAAAGTTTCATGGGCCGCGGCTCATACAACATTATACCGAGACCACCGAAAATAGATCTATTTTCGGTGGCCTTAATTATACGCTGCAGCGGCTGTACAGAAAACTCGATTGCGCCGAAGAGACTTCGGCGCACTTTTTACTCGTTTTTTCCCGGAATGATGTTTCTCAAAAAATTATTTTTTTTTTATCTGAAGTAATGTTTCTCGAAGACTCGACTTTGGGAAAAATGAATGAACTCGTCGACACAAAGATTCTAATGAACTCGTTTGTCTCGTCCGAAGACCGCAATTGAAAATTAATGACAGGGAACAAAGGCTTTAAGGAGGTCGCAGCCAAAAGGCGGAGTTGCCATTTGATTTTATGGAGATTTTCGACCATGATGACTTGAATTCTGATAATTGTCTTTACCATCAAGTCTTTTTTATGACTTTTTTGTTTTGTTTTGTTTTGTATTTGCTTTTGGGAATTTATCAAAGAAAGCCCTTCCTGCCTTAAGAAAAATTAAAATGGTCGTTTTGTTAAACTGTATTATATGTTTTTTTAAAAGCGGAAACAATTGACGTTAATTTGAAAAGGCATTACTGAGATTCATCAAATTTACATTCATATATTTTTTTTATTTCGTAATGGCTCAGAGCGTCTGTAATTGTTGGTCTTTTTAGTTTTCTGAAAAGAAAACTATTGCGCCGGCTTTGTCTGTCCGTCCGCACGTTTTCTACCTGCTCTCAGATCTTCAAAACGACTGAAGCTAGAGGGCTGCAAATCGGTATGTCGATCATCCACCCTCCAGTCATCAAACATGCCAAATTGCAGCCCTCTAGCCTCAGTAGTTTTTATTTTATTTAAGGTTAAAGTTAGCCATGATCGTGCATCTGGTAACGATATAGGCCAGGCCACCATCCGGCCGTGGTTAGAGTTTCATGGGCCGCGGCTCATACAGCATTATGCCGAGACCACCTAGAGATAGATCTAATTTCGGTGGTCTTGATTAAACGATGTACAGAAAACTCGATTGCGCCGAAGAAAAGCATTTTTACTTTTTTCCTGTCCAAAAAAAAGACAGCAGAATAATCAGTCGCATATATCATCATCATCACCATCATCATCATAATTCATCATCATAGTCATTGTCATCGCTTCCAACGCAGTTGGCATGTGTGAAATTCCAGTACCCACTGTAATAATGAAAGAATAATCGTTTGCATATATCACCACCACCATCATCATCATAATGATCATCATCAATATTCATCATCATAATGAAAGAATAAGCACTCTCATATATCCCCACCATCATGATCATCATCATATTCATTATTATCGTTCGAATATACTACCATCATCATCATAATGCTCATAATCATTATCACCATCATATTCATCATCACAATGAAAGAATAATCACTCACATAACCCCATCATCATCATATTCAGTATAATCGTTCGCGTATATCACCATCATCATCATAATGCTCATCATCATAATCACCATCATATTCATCATCATAATGATCATCATCATTATCACCATATTCATCATCACAATGAAAGAATTATCACTCTCGTGTATCCCCGTCATCATCATATTCATCATATTCATTATCATCGCTTGCAACACTGTGGGCATCTGTGAAATTCCAGTACCTAAATCGCAGCGTTAATAAGATTTGATCTAAATTTAATATTATGTCTTGCTTCTCTTCAAGTACCGAGGGAACAGTTAAAGGTGATAAATTAGAAAGTTTTTGAAATGAATATTTCATACAATAATATTCTTTTATATATATTATTAAAACAATTGGTCTTCAGTCTCCTAAAAGTTAGGAGAGGGGCAGGTCACCTTTGTTATGGCTTAAGTTTTCAGTAAAGAATTTTTTTTCTGCCATGATTTGTCAGCAGTGAAGTGAAGGACAAATTGATTATTATTATTATTATTATTATTATTATTATTATTATTATTATTATTATTATTATTATTATTAGTAGTAGTAGTAGTAGTAGTAGTAGTAGTAGTAGTAGCAGCTGTAGTAGTAGTAGGGGTATTGAAAGTGCTGTTCAACCGTTTGAATGACTTTACTGTGAAAATTTTATTAGAAAAGCAGATGACAGATTCAGTGAAAATGCAGAGAGAGAGAGAGAGAGAGAGAGAGAGAGAGAGAGAGAGAGAGAGAGGCGTAAAGTTAGAGACAGATAGGCAGAGAGAGAGAGAGAGAGAGAGAGAGAAGGAGCGTAAAGATAGAGAGAAGGAGGCGTAAAGAGAGAGAGAGAGAGAGAGGGCGTAAAAATAGGGAGGAGGCGTAAAGATAGAGACAGACAGGCAGAGAGAGAGAGAGAGAGAGAGAGAGAGAGAGAGAGAGAGAGAGAGAGAGAGAGAGAGAGAAGGGGGCGTCAAGATAGAGAGAAGGGGCTTAAAGATAGAAACAAACAGGCAGAGAGAGAGAGAGAGAGAGAGAGAGAGAGAGAGAGAGAGAGAGAGAGAAGGGGCATAAAGATACAGACAGACAGACAAACAGAGAAAGGGACGTAAAGATAAAGACAGACAGGCAGAGAGAGAGAGAGAGAGAGAGAGAGAGAGAGAGAGAGAGAGAGAGAGAGAGAGAAGCAAAACACTGTCGTGACCTCCTAATGGAAGCAACAGTCAGCGTATAATTAAGCTTTTAAAGGCTCCATATTATTTCCAGAGTAATTGTACTTAAAGCACACCCGACCCCCTTAGTTGCATGGCTAGGGAGAGGCGTAATTAAACCTGTTAGATTTTTTTCCGTGCTGTTATTTTTCGTGATTCCACGTGATTGCCGTTATTACTCCGACGTATTTCCACTGCAATTGGATCTCTTGATCGCTCTCTTGACAGCGGCGTAGAAAGGCTGAATATGAGAGCAGTGTTTGTTCATCACTCGGCGAATTTCTCCTACAAATTACGTCTTCCGTTCGTTTGATGTCAAGCTGGACAATAAATCACTCGGTTCAAGTGGACGCAAGCGACAAAGTTTTGCCTTATTTTTTTTTTATTTCTGGTCGTTATGCTCGGTGTCAGTTGCACTTGGGGACATGGTAATCTGTTGAATAATTAACTGGAGTGACGAAGGACCAGTGCACTTAGCCATTTGAGTTCGTCTGCGTGAAAGGTCGATCTGTTTACATTTCCTATCATTCTCCTTCAGACTTACGTTTGTAGGAGACGGATTTCAAGTTCCCCCATGATAGGTTTT
>NC_089781.1:93475487-93480487 GCF_040412425.1 Macrobrachium rosenbergii
ATCACTATCACATTCATACATAAACTTCTGATTAATGGATGAATTCCCCGGTGCAAAAACCTTCCACAACACCAACCAATTCTTACATTTACAAAGAAGGCTCACCAGCAGTGTGCCGAACCCCTTGAACACATACTACACCTTTCTCTTTCATCTTGCGCATGCTCTCTTGCTCTCTGGAGGTTGAGGTTCCTTCCTTTCTAATATCTCTTTCACACTTTCTGTCCATTCTCTTCTAGCTCTCCCTCCCCTTTTCTCAGCACTTACGGATTGATACTCTTTCCGCCACCCTGTTATCCTCCAATCTTTCCACTTGACCGAACCATCTCATAAAAATTTGATTCTTGTTCTTAACTACACTGACCAATTTTCCATTCCTACATATATAAAGATTTTTCACTCTTTCAGATCTACTTATACAACAAATAATAGAAAAAGCATTAATATTTTTTTTTATTTGTAATCAACATCCACACTTCATTTCCATAAATGAGTGTTGGTTCAACGGTCTCTTAATACAGCCCGACCTTCGCTTCAACCGATTCTCTTACTTTCCTCCCAATCTTTTGCACGCATCCTGCCTCCTTTTTTACTTCACTTATTTTGTGACTTGCCTCATCTCTCACACAGTTGTCATCTGAAATCTACTTCCAACACCCATACGAATCTACTGATACCTTTCTGTCACTTTCCATATTACCATTCATTGCTCCGCGTGCCTGGTTCCCATTCAGCTTCGTAAGCTTAGTCTTGCTTGCGTTTACTCTCCACTCTCTCTGCTTGCAAACGCTTTCTGAATCTTGTACTAACAATTACGGTTTATCCTTCACTATTCCCAGTCTGCAATGTATCCTCTTTGAAGATCAGCCATGCCACGTCTTATCCCAGTGTTGTACCTGCATCTGCTGTCTTTTCGGCTGAAATTCTCTCTCTCTCTCTCTCTCTCTCTCTCTCTCTCTCTCTCTCTCTCTCTCTCTCTCTCTCTCTCTCTCTCTCCACACTTCCAAAAACGAAAGTCACCGTTGAATTCCCTTTAAAATTCGAGCGAAGATTCCGACGCCACATACCACAGCTAAATTTACGTTCAGGTGAACTTCTGATATCGACTTTGAGATTCGTCCGTCGGACGTTCAAAGCCTAGCGGATATAATCGCTCGCGCTCAGAATAATTGCGATTAATATTGTTTTTGGTTTGGCACGGGAAAATTATTTTCGTAATTATTAGGCTTCAAAGACAATCATTTCTTATGCATTTATTTGTTGTAATGGTCACTGTTACTTCAGTGGGAAATGCTGAAACCTTTCCAACATTTTTGAAGTTAATTTTAGTAATGACTTTTGCTATAGAAAGATTGCAAAACGCACATGTAACAAATTCCAGTGTAAAAATTGCTAATGTATTTGTATCATATATATATGTTAAAAACATAAATTCATAAACGATTGCCGTAAAGAACATCAATTTTTAAATTTTAAAAATTAATTTTAAAGGCAAAGCAACAGAAAATAAATGAGATTATGAACAAACAAGTAAAAAATGCGCCGAAGAGTTTTCTGTAAAGCGTATAACCAAGGCCACTGATAATTTATCTGTTTTCAGTGGTCTCGGTATAGTCCTCCATGAGCGCGGCTCATGAAACTTTAACCACGGCCCGGTGGTGGCCTATCCTATATAGTTTCCAGAAGCACGATTATGGTTAACTTTAACCTTAAATAAAATAAAAACTACAGAGGCTAGAAGGCTACAATTTGGTATGTTTGATGATTGGAGGGTGGATGATCAACGTACCAATTTGCAGCCCTCTAGCCTCAGTGGTTTTTAAGATCTGAGGGCGGACAGAAAAAAGTGCGGACAAAATAAAGTGCGGACGGACAGACAAAGCCGGCGCGACACTCTTACAGAAAACTAAAAAAGGAATTCGGAGCGAAAAATCAATAATGCAATGTATAATGACGAGAGGAATAATTAACAAGAATAATGGAAACCACCAAGAATTCGATATGTCAGTGATACTGAAAATGACGGAGTGGTTGATTGATTGATTGATTGAATTATTCGAAGAATAAAAAAGCTTTCCCTAAGCATGCAGTTTTTCATGACCACATTAATGTTTCTTAAGCTCCTGCAACTTTGCCAAATATCTGTAACTTGAACCAGTTCTGTATCATTCCTTTGTTTCTGCATATGTCGTATAACTTTTTCGAATGTTTGAAATTTTATTATATCGTTGATAATTTATACTCTCTCCAGTACCTTCAGTTTTCTTAAACCCTTACTGGACGGGCATGATCATATGAGGAGCTATTTCAGGTTTTGAGCGAACGCCGGGCTAATTCTTATGAGCCTTAACATTGCGCGCCATACGGTTTGGTTGAACTTAGCGGGAAAAATGTTCATATCACTTCAATGGGCCATGAATGACTTATGGCAACTGGAGTAGCTCAGTACAGGACTCGAGGTAGATCTTAATACCCATCAAGTTGCCAAACCTGTATGTCTACATTGCAACTATAAGTTTGACTGTACCTGTAATTTTCATCATTTCTGTTGCTTTACCCCCAAAAAAACTGTACCCTTGTATTTTTTTAAGGTATTCCAAATCCTGTAACTTTCCCTTCTCATGTAATTCTTGTAGTTTCTCTCTGTACCTTTGTCTTTCGCCAGACCATTTAGCTTTTACCCATAGTCCGCATATCTTTTCTCTGTCTTTGTAGCTTCTCAGAATCCTTGTAGCTTTCCTTTAGTCCCTGTAGCTTTCCCCAACCCTCAGGGATTTTCTCCAGTTCCTGTAGCTTTCCTCAATCCTCAAGGATTTTCTCCAGTCTCTGTAGCTTTCCCCAATCCTCAAGGATTTTCTCCAGTCCCAGTAGCTTTCCCCAATCCTCAAGGATTTTCTCCAGTCCCTGTAGCTTTCCCCAACCCTCAGGGATTTTCCCTAGTCCCTGTAGGTTTTGAATGATCCATGAAACGTTACTGTAGCCCCTGTATCTTTTCTGATCTTTGCATGTGACTTTCACCAGTCAATATAGATTTCACTAGTTCGCGTAGCTTTCACCCACAATCACCGTAGCTTAATCCAAACCTTGCTTGTAGCTTTGACCAACTCTTGTATCTTTCAGCCATAATCATCGTTGCTTTTTCCAGTTTACTGTAACTAAATATACCGACAGCATTCTTCAGACAAGTGTACAAATAATGACACAATTACAAAAATAATAATCTGTAGCTTTCACCCATTCACTTAGCTTATTAAAAACGTAGGACTAATGAAAGGATTATTTCCGAAGAGAGAGAGAGAGAGAGAGAGAGAGAGAGAGAGAGAGAGAGAGAGAGAGAGAGAGAGAGAGAGGAGATTATTTTACAATTTTACAGCAGCTAGCTATGTACAAACTGAAACTGAAGGCATCATTTCTTAGAGAATCTAGGTAAAATATATAGGTACTGTAAGAGAGAGAGAGAGAGAGAGAGAGAGAGAGAGAGAGAGAGAGAGAGAGAGAGAGAGAGAGAGAGAGAGAACATTTCCCCTCCTATGGTCTAAAAGAAGCTGTCTAACCTTTCAAAGAAGAAAGACGAAATGTTGAGAAGTTCAGGATGAAAAAGGCAGAATCTTTTCTGTTTTTGTTAAATGTCAACTTGAGAAGAAAACTGAAATAAAGCTGTTTTCAAAATCGTGACAAACTGGAGATATTGGATATTCGCTGTCAAAATTTCAAAAGGTCTGACAACTTTTAAACCCACACAGCTTTTTTTTTTTTTTTTTTTTTTTTTGGCAACCTTTCACTTCGAGAACTTGACATATAAGTGGCCGATATGGGTGTCAGCGTTAAGGACAAGTAACAAATGCGCCGAAGTTTCTTCGGCACAATCGAGTTTTCTGTACAGCGTATGATCAAGGCCACCAAAAATAGATCTATCTTTCGGTAGTCTCGGTATAATGCCGTATGAGCCGCGGCCTATGAATCTTTAACCACGGCCAGGTGGTGGCCTGTCCTATATCGTTTCCAGATGCACGATTATGGCTAAATTTAACCTTAAATAAAATAAAAGCTATTGAAGCTAGAGGGCTGCAATTTGGTATGTTTGATGATTGGAGGGTGGATGATCAACATCCCAATTTGCAGCCCTCTAGCCTCAATAGTTTTTAAGATTTGAGGGCGGACGGACAGACAAAGCCGGCACAATAGTTTTCTTTTACAGAAGACTAAAAACCAATCATTAATTTTGTAAATGTGTCATTACTTTGTACAGGTGTCTGGTAGTTTTGGTTGCAGTAAATTGCACAAACTGTATTAATTTTTGGGATTTTTATGTATGACCACTTTAGAACTTTGTGATTGATCTCTTTACTTAACTTTTCGTCGATTTGGGGAGGGTAATGTTCCTCTTTTTCTGTGTAAATGTATATGTATAAGAAGGAAATAACTTGACATTTGTGAATGGAAATTTTCAGTTCCCTGTTCTTACAGCAGTCCAGAACTCTAGCTTTACGGTTCGAGTTCTGATGTATTTACATACAGGGGAGATTTTAGACAAGGGAAAGCAGCTAATCTTAATTCATTTGTGGATATTAACAACTCTGCTCTGGGAGTTTTGTTACGTCGACTCGATGAGGGGACAACAAACATCATTCAGGCTTAATTATTCTTTATTTAAAACTTAGTTGATATTCGTAGGTGGTGTTGCAGTGTTTTTTAAGAACTTTGTTGAATTACAGTCGATGTTAACTTCTTGCTTTCAAATTTTATTTTAGAAGATCAGTGACATGTCTGTTTATTTCTGCTTGTATGGCAATGGAAAAATTAGCCAATTTGTGACTTTTAGTTTCCACTAGAATGATTAAGAAGTTTAGATTACTTGGTAGAAAATCTCATGGTAAGTTACTTACGTACATGTTTCCTGTTATCCCCCAGTATTAATAGGAGACATTAATTTTTAGTGCCAAATCTGGGTGCAAGATACCAAAAAGAAGTAAAGAAGACATACCCCTGCGACGGCAGAA
>NC_089781.1:93492987-93505487 GCF_040412425.1 Macrobrachium rosenbergii
AGAGAGATAGAGTTGAGGAATGTCGATAGAAAAATAGTCAGAATATGAAGACACATTTAAACAGATAGACAAATATGCAGATAAACAGACAAATAGACAGAACAGAATACACAGATAGCTAATCAATAAGGACCAATCCATTGAGAAGAACAAGAAAAGAACAGCGCGTGACCAAGCATCCCTAAACAAGCGAGATGATGATAAAACCAAACACGGCGTACACCGGGCAAAGAGGGAACGAGGGGAAGTCATCGGGATAAACTGAGGGGGAATAGAGAGAGAGAGAGGGGAGATGGAGGGAGGTGAGGAAGGAAAGGATGAGGGGAAATAGAGAGATAGAGAAGAGGGTGGGAGGAGGGTGAGGGGGATGAAGTGAAATAGAGAGATGAGAGGAGGAGGGGAAGAAGGGGAGGGGAAATAGAGAGAGGGGTGAGGGGAAGGAGGAAGGGAAATAGAGAGAGGGGTGAGGGGGAGGATGACGGGGAAATAGAGATGGGGTGAGGGGGAGGAGTGGGGAAACAGAGAAACGGGAGAGGGGAGGATGAAGGGAAACAGAGAGAGGGAGAGGGGAGGATGAGGGGAAATAGAGAAAGGGGTGGGGAGGATGAGGGGAAGTAGAGAATGTGTGAGGGGAGGAGGATCGGAAATAGAAAGAGAGGGGGAGGGGAGGGGAAATAGAGGGTTGAGGGGAACATAGAGAGGGGAGAGGGATGTGAGGGTGGAGGATGAGGGGAAATTGAGAGAGGGAAGAGGGTGGGAGGAGGATGAGGGGAAGGATGGAGGGAAGGAGGAGGGAAAATACAGGGAGGGGTAAAGGGAAGGAGGAAGGGAAATAGAGTGAGGGGAGAGGATGGGAGGTGTGGGGAAGGAAAATAGAGGGGAGAGAGAGGGTAAGGGGAAATAGATAGATGGGAGAAGGTGAGGGGAACTAGAGAGAGGGGAGATGGTGAGATTAAGTATGAGGGGAAATAGATAAGGGGTGATGGTACGGATGAGGGGAAATAGAGAGAAAGAAAGAGGTGGAGAGGGAGAGGGAGGCGAGGGAAGGAGGAGGAGGGAGAGGGAGTAAAGAGGGGGAAGAATATAACCACCCTTGTTCCCCTCTTTTGCGTCTACGCTTCTCCTGAATGACTCATAGAAATATTCCTCCGGGAGGGAAGGGGCGGAAGGAAGGACTTTGGGCTACGCCTGTCTTGGGTCCTCTCCCGTCTGAGGGACGCGTCTTTATTAAGATGGTCAAATGTCTCAGAGGAATTTTTGTCGTGTCGTGGAATTTTGCAAATGAAGTTTTTATGATTTTTACTTTTTTTCCGGATGAAATTCTGCTTATGGTTTTTTTTTAGAGAATTTTTTTCGGTTTCTTTATTAAATTTTCAAGGCGTGATTGAAATATGCCTAATCATTCCGTCTGTAGTTATGTATTGAGAAATGTATTAATTTTTTTTTTTTATCAGTAAAATTCTGCTTATGAATATTTTTTTATGAGTTTTATACCGTATTCAAAAACATGATGAAAATATGCCTTTATCGTTCCTTCATATAGTTATGTATTAAGAAGGAAAATGTATTGTAGTTTCTTTTTAGTTATTTTCTCAGTAAAATCCTTCTTATGAATTTTTCGTTTTAGTTTGTTTTAAATATTCAAGAGCTGATAGCAATATGCCTAACCGTTCCATCTTATAGCTATGTGTTAAGAGGGGAAAATGTATTCAAGTTTATTTTAAAATTATTTTTCTCAATAAAATTCAGCTTATCAGTTTTTTTACGATTTTGCTCTAGTTTGTGTTAAGTGTTTAATGGGTAATTAGAATATGATTAATTGGTTTCTCTTTAGTTATGTATTAAGGATATGTATTCAAGTTTCTTTTTTTTTTCTCAATAAAATTTTGCTTATGAACTTTTTTTCAAGATTTTTGTCCTAGTTTTTATTAAATGTTCAGGGAATGATTAAAATATGCTTTAATCATTCCCTCGTACATATTTCATGTATTAGGACGGCAAATTTATTCAAGTTTATTTTTTAGATGTTTTTCTCAAAATTCTGTTTATAAATTTTTTTTCGTGATTTTTTTTATCTAGTTTCTATTAAGCCATTGCTCATAAATGCTTAAATTTTTCATGCGAATATTAGCTTCATCTATTACAGTTTTAAATGTATTAATATACACATAAAAATGTATTTCTATGTTACGATTGATCATTGTGAGCATATCTAAATTCCGTTATATGTGGTCACGTTTTGATTAATAATAATAATAATAATAATAATAACTTTTCGCTCTCCCTATTTTCATCACTATTATTATTATAGTAATAATATTTTCCGTTATTGATACATTAGTTTATCTGATTTCTAAAAGCCAGTCCGTATACATAAGTCGAAAGGTCTACAAAGTGAAGTAGAGAGGATGAGAACGATTTAAACAAGTAAAAAATTCTCCGGAATTTATTCGGCGCAATCGAGTTTTCTGTACAGCCGCTCCAGCGTATAATCAAGGCTACCGAAAATAGATATCTCTCGGTGGTCTCGGTATAATGCTGTATGAGCCGCGACTCATGAAATTTTAACCACGGGGCGGTGGTGGCCTATCTTATTTCGTTGCCAGAAAAGCGATTATGGCTGACTTTAACCTTAGATAAAATAAAAGCTTCTGAGTCTTGAGGGCTGCAATTTGGTAAGTTTGATGATTGGAGGGTGGATGATCAACATAATAATTTGCAGCCCTCTAGCCTCAGTAGTTTTTAAGATCTGAGGGCGAAAAGAAAAAGTGCGGACGGACAAAAGTGCGGACGGACAGACAAAACCGGCACAATAGTTTTCTTTTACAGAAAACTAGAAAGCAGATCAGATGACGAGAACTAAATTTGCATAAAGGAAAAACACAGGAACAAAAAAATGTAATGTGAAGAAAGAAGATAATTTAATATCATGTTTAATCTAGATACTGACAAATATAAAGAAATGAGTTTTAAGGAAAACAAACTCTGAAAACGATAATACCATTTATATTTCAAACATTTATTAATTAGATGCAATAGTATAACAAATTTAGATGTTGGATGCTGTCAGTCATCTTAAGGGAACGAGAATGAATGGTCTTACAGATGAAGCATCATATTTACAATTATTTCAATCCATGGGGTTTTTCCTTCGACATACATATAGCATGTTGTAAATTACAAAGTTTTTATAGGAATATTATTACTCTTGAAAATATAATAAGAAGGCAATGCAAAGATACATCAATACAGACGTACGAACAGAGAATGCACTCACACATTCTGAGAGTAGGTGATGAGAATCTAAATGCTCAGAATGAGATATACATGTGGGGAAAACACAAGATACCGGAGTGGTAATGAGAGTAAATGAATACAATAAGCGGTGAATGGGGAAAATAATCGATACAGAGCACGTAGAAATGAAAAGTAATGACGAGAGATAGATGAGTTATTAAGAGATGCATGGAATATTGACAGGAGATGCAGAATAAATAAGAGATTCTGTGGAAACAGTGAGTTATGTAAAGGGCTTAATAAAAAAAAATTACAGAAAATATAAAAACGGTTACAAAACTAGTTACAAAGAGATGAAATTGAGACGAAATAAGATACACGATAAATTATCCGTACTGGGGATGTAGGAAGTGACAAAGGGCCGATAATAAGAAATGCCGCAAAAGTAATGAGACGTGCAGAGTAAGTAATAATAATTACAGGGGAGCTAATAATAAGAGAACAGAAAGTAGGAGGAAGTTAAATGACGCGCAGTGATTGAAATGAGAGAGAGAGAGAGAGAGAGAGAGAGAGAGAGAGAGAGAGAGAGAGAGAGAGAGAGAGAAGGTTTCGAGAGAAATCTTGTGAGGCAGATTATTGGTAAATAATCAGAGAGAGAGAGAAAAGTAAGTATAGCTTAGTTTTACCAGACCACTGAGCTGATTAACAGCTCTCCTAGGGCTGGCCCGAAGGATTACACTTATTTTACGTGGCTAAGAACCAATTGGTTACTTAGCAACGGGACTACAGCTTATTGGAATCCGAACCACATTATAGCGAGAAATGAATTTCTATCACCAGAAATAAATTCCTCTAACTCTTCATCAGCCGGCGGCGGAATTGTTGGTCTGAAGCTACCAATCGGCCAACAAAGGAGAGAGAGAGAGAGAGAGAGAGAGAGAGAGAGAGAGAGAGAGAGAGAGAGAGAGAGAGAGAGAAAGTCAAGTGGATTGTTGGTAAATAATCAGAAAGATTAAATGAGAGAGAGAGAGAAAGTCAAGTGAATTGTTAGTTAATAATCAGAGAGAGAGAGAGAGAGAGAGAGAGAGAGAGAGAGAGAGAGAGAGAGAGAGAGAAATCCTGTCAGGGGATTGCTGATAAATAACCAGAAAGATTAAATGAGAGAGAGAGAGAGAGAGAGAGAGAGAGTTTTAACATTCAAGTTGTAACACTCATAAACTAGAATTGCAGGGAATATTATTCATCGTTTGCAATGCACGAGGACACAGTGTAACAGAAACGTCACTTCATTTTCCTGTAGCTACTTCTAGGAATAAAATATTGGGAGATAAAGTAAACAAATCTGAAGTTTTTAAATAAAGTGAAATTACAGCATATTACGTTTTATTGAATATGGACGAGTTCTGATGCTTTTGAATAATGATATTTTATAATAAATTTCCTTGTCAAGATATTTGCAAGGCTTCCAGAAGAGAGATAGGTTATTTCATCTTGTTATAATCAAATATGCATAAAAAAGTAAGTTTTTATTTTTTGTTAAGAGGAATTTTTTGATTGATAGATATAGATAGAATTGTTTATACTTTCTGGGGAATTTTGTGAAGAATAGATATAGATAGATAGATTGATAGATAGAACTGTTTATACTTTCAGGGGAATTTTGTAAAGAATAGATATAGATAGATAGATAGAATTTTAGAATAGATATAGATAGATAGATAGATAGATAGAATTTTTTTCTACTTTCAGGGGAATTTTGTGAAGAATAGATATAGACATATAAAGAGACAGAATTTATTTCTACTTTCATGGGAGAATTTATTTCTACTCTCGGGGGAATTTTGTGAATAGATTGAGAGAGATAGATATGATTTTTTTCTACATGCAGGGGAATTTTGTGAAGAACAGATATAGATAGATAGATAGAATTTATTTCTACTTTCAGGGGAACTTTGCGACAGACAGACAGACAGGCAATTACTCTTACACGCAGACAAATATCTCAGAGCAAACATGAGGCTATTTCGCTCCACGGCCTAGGAAGGGCAGCCTGCCCGCCCGCCGCCCTCGGAGGGAGGACATTTGTATTCGTGAGGCGCTGAAGAATCTCAGCCTCGCAGTATATAAACAATAAAACGGCTCGTAGGCGGAGCGTGAGGCAGAGGACGCCCCATTATCTTTTACGGTCCTTACCAAAATAATGGGGCCTTATGACCCAGCGCTAAACCCGGGTTGTGCTCCGGGGCGTTTGGCTAGGAGGGCGATATTGTTGGCAAGCAGGTCACAAGCGGGAACTAATGTCCTGGTTTCGTTTTGCGGGAGAGTCCTCGATGGAGAGTGCTGAATTGTTTTTGCTTTTGCTCTCTCTCTCTCTGATCTACTAACAATCCCCTGGACAGGATTAATCTCAGAACCCTCTGTGTGTGTGTGTGTGTGTATGTGTGTGTGTGTGATCTACTAACAATCCCCTGGACTGGAATAATTTCCGAGGCCCCCCTCTCTCTCTCTCTCTCTCTCTCTCTCTCTCTCTCTCTCTCTCTCTCTCTCTCTGTGTGATCTACTAACAATCCCCTGGACTGGAATAACTGAACCTCTCTCTCTCTCTCTCTCTCTCGACCTTCTCTCTCTCTCTCTCTCTCTCTCTCTCTCTGTGTGATCTACTAACAATCCCCTGGACTGGAATAACTCCGAACCTCTCTCTCTCTCTTTCTCTCTGATCTGCTAACAATCCCCCGGACAGGAATAATCTCCGACCTTCTCTCTCTCTCTCTCTCTCTCTCTCTCTCTCTCTCTCTCTCTCTCTCTCTCTCTCTCTCTCTCTCTCTCTCTCTCTCTCTCTCTCTCTGATCTAACAATCCCATGACAGGATTAACAATCCCATGGACAGGATTAATCTCAGAACTCTCTCTCTCTCTCTCTCTCTCTCTCTCTCTCTCTCTCTGATCTACTAACAATCCCATGGACAGGATTAATCTCAGAACCCACACCTCTCTCTCTCTCTCTCTCTCTCTCTCTCTCTCTCTCTCTCTCTCTCTCTCTCTCTCTCTACATTGCTTATTGTCTAGAAACAAGACATTGCCATGAGCCATACAAGTATACAATTCAGTGCTATTGTCAACAATTCCGGCAAAAAAGAATATTTTTCAAGTGTTGATGTTTCTCCATAAGGCAAACTTTCATGATGATGATGATGGGTCGTTTTACATGAATTTGGTGAATATTACCTAATTCTGGAAGACAATGTCTTACTCTGGACTGTGTTATCTTACACTGAAAGAGTAAGATCATTCTTGAATTTAGTGTCAGGTCTTACATTAACAAGGAAAAGACGTCTAGCGTTATTTTTCTTTCGTAATAAAAAAAATAAAAATTTCAGCTTTGGAAAGCTAAAATCTCTTCCCCATTCCCTTCGCCCTCCCCTCCCCTGCCCCTTCCCCTCCTCTATCCTCCGCTTCCCCCCTCCTCTTTATTCCCCCTTCCTCCTCCTCTTTACTCCCCTTCCCATCCTTCCCCCTCCCAATTCCCGTTCCCCTCCTATCTTTCCCTCCCCTACCATCCTCCCTTCTCCCTCCCCCCCTTCCCCTCCCCATTTCCGTTCCCCTCCTATCTCCCCCTCCCCTACCATCTCCCCTTCTCCCCTCCGTCTTCTTCCCTTCCTCTCCCTCTCCTCTCTTCCTCTCTTCCTCCCTACTCCCTTCCCCTCCCCTCCTCTCTCTTCCCCTCTCCTCTCCTACTCTTCCCTTCTCCTCCCCCTCCCCTTCCCCTCCCCTCTCCCCCCCCTCCCTCCCCTCCTCTCTCTTCCCCTCTCCTCTCCTACTCTTCCCTTCTCCTCCCTCTCCTCCCCTTCCCCTCCCATCTCCCCTCTCCCATCTCCCCCTCTCCCAACTCCCCTCTCCTCTCTTCCCCTCCCCTCTCCCCTTCCCCTCCCCTCTCCCTTCCCCCCCCCTCCCCCCTTCCCCTTCCCCCCTCCCCTCTCGCCTTCCCTCCCCTCTCCCCTTCCCCTCCACCCTGCCCTCTCTCTTCCCCTCCCCTCTCCTACTCCCCCTTCCCCTCCCCATTCTCCCTTCCCTCCCCTCCCCCCAATCCCCGGACACTTTCCATAGTGTTGCCGTTGTCACATGCAAAAGCGTGCTTGAATATCAATGAATAACAATTGCTTGCATGCAGTATGCGCCAACAGGCAATGTATATTTTCCAAATTGGCTACAGAAATTCTGCATTGTGTCACTGAATTTTTTTTTATCGACGGGAAACAAGGAAAGCAGATGACGTTCAGAAATGAACAGTGGCCATGAAAACCAGATTTAAAGGTTTATATATATATATATATATATATATATATATATATATATATATATATATATATATATATATATATATATATATATATATATATATATATATATATATATATATATATATATATATATATATATATATATATATTTGTAGAGCAATTACATTAGAAGGTGCAAAAATAAGTTATGCTAGATGGATGATATTTGCAGATGAAAATGATTTTTAAAAATATAAAGACTAACAGTAACTTTCTGAAATATTTTATGGTAAAAGTCTATCCATTCTTGAGAAATTACTTGTAATAATTTGAGTTTCTAATTTTTAAGGCCGTTAGAGAAACAAAGATAATTTCTTGAGATTATTGTTGCATTTCATAATAAAAATTTTTTACCAATTTGCAAACCTAAAGTCGCTGAGTTTAAACTCTTGCAAAGTCACATTCATTGCAAAAACAAAGATAAAGATAAATCTCAATTACCTCAAGTTTTAAGAGAGTTTCTTTTATCATTTTTAATGTTTTATAATTACAAAATAGGCAATTAAATTGCAACCTTAGTTCAACCAGACCACTGAGATGATTAAGAGCTCTCTCAGGGGCTTAAACTATTAATCCATTTTTGTGTTCCAATTTAACTCAACGGGACCTATAGCTTATTGGCCCCCGAACCACATTAAAAAAAAAATGAATTTCTTGATAATTCATCAATTATCATGGGACAGAGACTCTTTCACTCGAGGTTTAATAGTGCTAATAACTAAGACTTGTTTTATTATTCTATTAGTTATTAAATTATTATTCATTTTGTGTTTCCAATAATGTTGCCACAAATTTTCTTGATAATTCATTTGTTATCATGGGACAGCTCTTTCACTTATAATAATAGCCCCTCTTAATGAAATAATACCACTAAAAATAATAATAATAATAATTATTATTATTATTATTATTATTATTATTATTATTATTATTATTATTATTATTATTATTATTATTATGCTTTCTTCCACTAATGTTGCTGCTGATACTGCTAGTACTACATTTAATAATAATTTAATAATAATAATAATAATAATAATAATAATAATAATAATAATAATAATAATAATAATAATAATATCCAATAGTCTTAGGACAGCCATGAAATTTGCAGAAATACTATAAGTTCGTCATTAAGACAATTCCATTTGATTTTAATGAGTGAAACAACATCTAGAAAATAATATTTATTTATAATAACTCAGTCCGTTCAATAACTCACTTGTGTACGTCCTCATTTTTCATCTCATCTAAATCTAGTTAATTATTTTTCTCTAATTCTGGTACATCATTTATTTTTCTATCTGGTGATTTTTCTTAACACATAAATTATTTTCTCTAACTTGTACATCAATTATTTCTCTCTAATTCTGATACATCAGTTATTTTTCTCTAACTCTGGTACATCAATTATTTTTCTCTAACTCTGCTACATCAGTTATTCTTCATGAAGTGAATTTTCTTTTTTTCATAATAATTTTTCACAGATTAAAGTCGAATTGATTATCTTTTTAATATTATCCAAGTCAAGTGAATCACTTATTTTTCCTAACAACCAATTTGGGAAAATGGTTTTACTAAGAAATAATTTAGGAAAGTATTTTTACTAAAAACTCATTTAAGATAATATTTTTACTAACAACTAATTTAGGAAAATATTTTGACTAACTAATTTTGGGAAATATTTTTACTAAAACTGTTTTAGGAAAATATTTTTTTTAACAACTAATTTAGGAAAATATTTTTACTATCAACTAATTTAAGAAAATATTTTACCAACAACTGATATAAACTAATTTTTAGGAAAAATTCTAAAATTTTTATTAACTGAAAATATTTTTACTAACAACTAATTTCAGAAATATTTTTTTGACTAACTATTTTAGGAAAATATTATTACTAACAGATAATTTAAGAAAAGTATTTTTACTAACAACTGATTTAGGAAAATATTTTTAAAGAAAACTAATTTCGAAAAACAGAAATAATTTCAAGCTGGCGAATTCTGGCTTGTATATTTTTCGTAAAAAATAAAATTATTTTTAATAATGTCTTTTTCTAAACACACCCATTAAAAATAAGTAAGCACTTAATGTTTTTTTTGCAAAAAATGTTCAGCTAATCACTTATTTGAAATAAATAGATAAATATACAGATAAATCTGGTAAATCATAAGTCTTTGCATTCAGCTCTACGTCAAAAATATATTACAGCGTGTTCCAAGCATTAAATATATATGTCATTTGCAGGGGGAAAATTTTAATTGCTTACATCAATCACGGAGTAAAGAAAAAAATTATTTTTATTAGTCAAGTCAATGAATCTGGACCTCACGACCAAAAATAATAGTTTTTTTGTTTTTTTTATATACAGACTGAGAATTTCGGTGAAAAAATTATAACAGGAAATATGTTTTTTTTTTTTATTAAAATGACGGAAATTATGATAGAAATTATAAATTGCGTGACGATACCATTGTATAATAACGATAATAATTGTATAATAATAATAATAATAATAATAATAATAATAATAATAATAATAATAATAATAATAGAAGATAAAACTGCATGACGGATACCAGAGTATATATTAATAATAATAATAATAATAATAATAATAATAATAATAATAATAATAATAATAATAATAATAATTATTCTTTCCAAAAGCACACATCTGTCTTAATGTTACTGAACTTTACCAACTGAGAGACCAGCAGTGAAACGAATATGGTAACATCCATCCACCGACCCAACCCAAAGGTCTTCAACTTCTCTGACCTGAAACCAGCATTGCTATTAGATCGTGTGCTTTTGTGACCAATTGCTACTCTCACCAGATTTCCAAGTTATGTTGAAAAGGATTTACTGGACCTGATTGTGATGCTTTTAGTTTTCTGTTAAAGAAAACTATTGTGCCGGCTTTGTCTGTCCGTCCGCACTTTTCTTGTCCGCCCTCAGATCTTAAAAATACTGAGGCTAGAGGGCTGCAAATTGGTATGTTGATCACCCACCCTCCAATCATTAGACATACCAAATTGCAGCCCTCTAGCCTCAGTAGTTTTGATTTTATTTAAGGTTAAATTTAGACGTAATCTTACTTCTGGCACTGTTATAGGTACCAACAACTCAGGCTACCACCGGACCTTGGCTGAATTTCATGGTCCGCGGATAAGAGTTTCATGGGCCGTGGCTGAGTTTCATGGGCCGTGGCTGAAAGTTTCGTACAACATTATACGCTGTACGGATATCTCGATTGCGCCGCAGAAACTTCGGCGCATTTTTTACTTGTTTCTTATGGGTTGCAGTTAGCAGATATTTTTTTTGGACTTCAGTGGCACAGTTGGTGCTTTAGAACTTTCGTTCTCTAATAATGGTCGTCTTTTGAAGATCCTGAAGGTCATATTCTGTAGCAAATTAAGGTAAAAAGACAGAATAAAAAGAACAAAATTAAGAATACAATTAAGAATATACGTCGAAAGTATGTAAATAAACAGTGGTAGTAACAATGATATTAGTTCATCCTAGGGCCACATATAAGCATATAAGAATAAAGATGCAATTTTATATATCTATTATTAAGCATATAAGAATAAAAATGTAATTCTAAATTTATATTGTTAAGTATATAAGAATATAAATGTGATTTTATATTTTTATTTTTAAGTATATATAAGAATAAAATATAATTCTATATTTCTAATATTAAGTATATAAGAATATAAATGTAATTCAATATTTCTGTTCATAAGTACAGAAAAATAAAAATGTAATTCTATATTTCTATTCTAAAGTATAAGATAATAAAAATGTAATTCTATACTTCTATTCTCAGGTATATTAGAACAAAAATGTTTCATATATTTCTATTCTTAAGTATATAAGAATATAAATGTAATTTTATATTTTTAATTCTTGACTATATAGGAAAACAACCAACTCAATACAGTATTTCTATTCTTAAATATCTAAGAATAAAAATACAATTTATATTTTATTCTTAAGTATAAAAGAGTAAAAATGTAATTCTATGTTTATATTCTTAAGTATAAAATACTAAAAATGTAATTCTCTATTTTTATTCTTAATTAGATAAGAATAAAAATGTCATTTATATTTTCATTCTTGACTATATAGAAAAACAACTCAATATATATTCCTATTCCTAAATATGTAAGGATTAAAATGTAGTTTATATTTTTATCCTTGAGTATAAAAGAATAAAAATGTAATTCTGTGTTTATATTCTTGAGTTATACAATAATGGAAATACAGTTTATATCTCTATTCTTCCCAATAAAAACATTCAACGGCGCAGAGTAATTCATCAAAGGATTAAAAAATGATGAATGAGAAGGATCGCGAATTCATCCATTCATTTTTCACGCCATAGATTTTCACTCGGAAATATTCGAATAATTATTTTAATAAAATAAAACGGCGTAACATCGTTAACGCCCGTCAGGCTATCACTTCCTGCACTTTCTTATTCTAATATGGCGAAATTGACCAACTGTTTGCCCTGCTACTTTTGACTTTGGAATTCTCTTTCTGCCTCCGTTTTTCCTCAGCCGTTATTCAAGATGGGATGCCCTGCCCTTTTTTTCTTTTACCTATTTTTAACTTGTTTTATCGTTGTAACGCCCGGCAGGCTACCACTTCCCGCATTTTCTTAGTCTCTTATGGCGAAGTTGCCCAACTGTTTGTCCTGCCACTTTTGGCTTTGGAATTCTCTTTCTGCCTCCGTTTCTCCTCAGTCATCATCAGAGAGGATGGGATGCCCCGCTTTTTTTAGTTTCTTTTTCACCTGTTTTTATCGAGACTTGGCAAGGTCAGGACACCAAAATGATGTCCTGATCCGTCGGCGTTGGAATGCCCACCCCGTCGGACTCCGGAAGGGGCCAAAATCCAAAATTTTGAAAATG
>NC_089781.1:93510487-93520487 GCF_040412425.1 Macrobrachium rosenbergii
TCTCTCTCTCTCTCTCTCTCTCTCTCTTCTCTCTCTCTCTCTCTCTCTCTCTCTTCTTGTCTTAATTAATCTATCACGAAAAGAGAGGACGTTAATGTGTTGGATAAATAGGGATTATTATATATATATATATATATATATATATATATATATATATATATTATATATATATATATTCTGTGTATATTCATCTTCATACATCTAAAGAAGTAACAGTAAGTTATTTTACGCTTGTTCTTGTATTTGCAATATTATATATATATATATATATATATATATATATATATATATATATTATATATATATTTATATAATATATATCTTATATATATATATATATATATATATATATATATATATATATATATATATATATATATTTATGTATGCATATATATACAGATATATAGATATAGGTAGATAGATAGGTAATGATATATACCCACAATAAATTCTTAAGTAAATAGTTATCCGTTTTAATTTCGTTCTCCACTAAAATGAAAATTTATACTAAACAGAGAACTGAATTAATCGGAAGAATAACAAACAGTCACAATAAATAAATAAACTGGAAAATAAAGCAATAAATGTATACACAAACAAAATAAAATTAAATCCCTTAAATAAAAAAAAAAACAAATAAACAAATAAAACTGAAACCAAACGACCTTCTTGTCGATTGAGTCCCCAAGAACAAAAGCATCGACAAGACGAGAGAACTGAGGGTGTGAAATCGATTCCTCCTGGCCGTGTGATTGGTAGATGGTTGGCAATAAACCTAAGACATTCATGGATTCGGCCACATTGGTCTCATTAAGGCCCATTATCGTTTATTGGGACTGTAACTCAGGTAGATGGAACAGAGAGAGAGAGAGAGAGAGAGAGAGAGAGAGAGAGAGAGAGAGAGAGAGAGTTAAACTGGAAGTTTATTGAGAGAGAGCTAAGGCGGATGTTCATTGAGAGAGAGAGAGAGGAGGGAGGGAGAGAGACAGAGAGAAAGAGAGAGAGAGAGAGAGAGAGAATTAAACTGGTTTTTCATTGAGAGAGAAACTGGTTGTTCATTGAGAGAGAGAGAGAGAGTTAAAATCCGGTTCGTTGAGAGAGAGAGAGAGAGTTAATCCGGATGTTCATTGAGAGAGAGAGAGAGAATGTTAAACCGGATGTTCATCGAGAGAGAGAGAGAGAGAGAGAGAGAAAGAGTTAAACCGGATGTTCACTGAGAGAGAGAGAGAGAGAAAGAGAGAGAGAGAGAGAGAAAGTAGACTCATTAATAAAGATGAATCAAATAATTTTAGTGTACGCTTATAAGAGAAAGAAAAAATTAATTTAGCAAACAGTTTGAAAAGAGTCATGAAAAGATAAAGAAAAACTAAACACCTGGAGTGAATAATAATAATCACAGCAAGTGACATAAAAAAGAAATAAACGATATAATGTAAATAACGGAACAGAACACAACTGACCTCTTGACCTGACGTGAGACAGATATAGAGACGAGGTCAAAGTTCATACCTGAACACTTCTTGTCCTGTCGATAAATTTTGGAAGGAGTTTAAGTAGAGGGATAAAATGAATGATTGTTAATAATGAAACGATTTTATCATTATTTTTTTGCTTTATCACGTTTCTTCTTCCCTTTTGGAAGAGGCGGCGCATGAAGGGTAGACACTTCCGGTTCTCAGAAAATCTCTTGGGATGAGGTCGCGAGACTCATGACCTTAATTTGACCTCACCTGAAGCTAGTACTCATTTTTATTAATACATAACTGACAGGCCACAGATTATAATACACATTTATAAACAAGTAAAAAATGCGATGAAGTTTCTTCGGCGCAGTCGAGTTTTCTGTACAGCGTATAATGCTGTATGAGCCACTGCCCATGAAAATTTCAGCCACGGCCCGGTGGTGGCCTGTCCTATAGCGTTGCCAGACGCACGTCCATGGCTAACTTTAACCTTAAGTAAAATAAAATCTACGGAGGCTAGAGGGCTGCAATTTGGTATGTTTGATGATTGGAGGGTGGATGATCAATGTGCCAATTTGCAGCCATTTAGCCTCGGTAGTTTTCAAGATCTGAGGGCGGACAGGAGTGCGAACAGAAAAAAGTGGGAGAAAAATTGTGAACAGAAAAATTGCGGGGAGAAAAATGCGAACAGAAAAATTGCGGACAGAAAAAGTGCGGACAGAAAAATTGCGGACAGAAAAAGTGCGGACAGAAAAATTGCGGACAGAAAAATTGCGGACAGAAAATTTGCGGACAGAAAAATGCGGACGGATAGACAAAGCCATTTCAGTAGTTTTCTTTTACAGAAAACTAAAATGGAGATAATAGATATAAATGAAATAAAAAAATACAAAAATATGACAGATTGGAATCAGAAAAGCAAAGATAATAAACTGAGAAAAGAAAGAAAACTACCAATAACGAAATTATCAAGACCCGGGCGCCACTCTGCTTCTTCTGGGTCTCGGGAAATCAAGGTTTATGGACCAACATTATGTTAATAACACAATTCCTGCAGGGAATTCGGACAAGCGAATGGGTGATCCGGAATAAGGGAAATAAATGTACGCTTTACTTTGATGGGAATAGTGCCTTTCCTTTCTTCCTTTCTTTTTTTTTTTTTTTTTACTGAGTGCAGTCACGTTTTATGCAACTGGAATCAGTCTGATTTCTCTGGAAGTATGTGGCTGTGGACAACGAATAGTTCAGTATATATATGTGTATATATATACACAATATATATATATATATATGTATTTATTCATATATATATATATATATATATATATATATATATATATATATATATATATATATATATATATATGTGTGTGTGTGTGTGTGTGTACACACACATATATAACTTCTTCCATTCTTTCCACATGACTGAACTATTTTAAAATAGTTGATCTCGATTTACTAAAAATACATGTAAATATTTTTTTTTTTTTTTTTTTTTTTGCATATTAGTCTGGAAACTCTGTCATTCATATTGGCAGAATCCTTTCTGTCGATGACAATTTTCTTATTCACGTTGGGTTCCAGCTGAAATTTTCCTTCAAACTGGGTATAATGCAAAATATTTGTCCACTAATTACAAAAATCAATGCAGAGTTGCAGTATGCTGCAGTTTGTTGACAGTATGGCTATACTGCAACGCAAAATTCTCCTTAAGTACCAGTTCACTTATTTAAAGAATAATAAATGAGCCTTTGCGTTTTCCTAATAATTTTTTTTCGTTTTTTTATTTGAAAATAGTGATGTAAGTCAGTTTCACTTCCAATCCATAATTGTTTTACATTTACATCTGCATTGCAAATGTTATTACTTATTATGTATTCAGACCTCTACACTCAGTCTGAAGGGTGTTCAGATCCTATGTTAAATGATTTAATAAATCAAATCCTATGTTAAAGGGTTTAATAATCATCTACAGAGAGAGAGAGAGAGAGAGAGAGAGAGAGAGAGAGAGAGAGAGAGAGAGAGAGAGAGAGAGAGAGAGAGAGAGACCCTATGTTAAATGATTTAATAAATCAAATCTCATGTTAAATAATTTAATAACCATCTAGAGAGAGAGAGAGAGAGAGAGAGAGAGAGAGAGAGAGAGAGAGAGAGAGCTCCAAACCATTTAAAATTACCGGCTCGTAATTCCAGGAAGTGTAACACATTACGAAACTTCTGTTTGATATTCACCAAGATGACAGGTTTTCCACACCGTGGGTTCCCCCCCTAGGGAGCACCAGGGATGATACTCCCCCACCCTGCTCCCCTACCCATCTTACAGGGACACCCCACCCTTTCCCCCCCCTCCTCCCATTCTGTACAGGAGGGAGCCTCCTACGGAAATTGTGGGAGGGGTTGCAGTCCCCTTCTTTACTGGGATCTAGCCAGAGGAGCGTCCAGGGGAGCAGGGTCCAGGGGGATGTATTTTGCGGGTTCCAGGGGGCGACGACTACGCCCATGGTTCCTTTCTTGCGGCTGCCTTCTGTGGGCGTCAGTTGATCGCCAAGGACCTCGCAAAGGTGCGACGCGTGATCCACTTAGACTTGACGCGCGGGAAGAGAATAAATTAATTAGGTTCTAATTAAGGCAATAATGCCGGCTAATTGATATTCCCTTGCTGGTGACGTCTGCAACGGCTTAATTACCATCCGGCAAAATCTTAATGCGGTTCATGGTTATTTTGCGTCGTCGGTCAGGTTTTTGGGGATAAAATTCTTAGGGCGGTTTGCTGGGAAACAGATTTGGGGCCCTTGCGTGGTAGTGAGCTGTGCTTCTTTGCTCTTGAGCAGTTCTAGCTGTTATTGCTGTTTTTGCAGCTGTTACTGCTGTTTTTGACAGCTGTTATAGTCAGTTTCTTTTACTGTTATTGACAGCTATTGTTGCTGTTTTAACAGCTGGTATTGAAAGTTTTTTGCTGTTTTGACAGCTGCTTTGCTGTTTTGACAGCTGTTATTGCTGTTTTTGACAGTCGATATTACTTTTTGACAGCTGTTGCTGTTTTTGACTGCTGTAAGTGACACGACAGCTGCTATTGATGTTATTAATCGCAGCTATTGTTGTTTTTGACAAATTTATTGCTGCTGTTCATGGCTGTTGTTACTATTTTTAATAGCTGTTATTACTGTTTTGACAGCTGTTATTGCTATTTTGAAAGCTGTTGTTATTAGTTTTGACAGTTTTTTGCTATTTTGCAGCTGTTATTGCTGTTTTTGCAGCTTTTATTGCTGTTATTGATATCTGTAAATGCTGTTTTTGGCAGCTGTGATCGTTGATATTGACTGCTGTTGCTGATGTTTTGACAGCTATTATTGCTGTTTTTGACAGTTTTTATTTCTCGTTTTGACAGCTGTCTAAGCTGTTTTTGACAGCTGTCATTTTTACATCTGTTGTGGCTGTTTTTGACAGCTGTTATTGCAGTTTTGACAGCTGTTTTGGCGTTTTGACTGTTATTAATGCTGTTTTGACAGCTTCTTGCCTGTTTTTGACAGCTGTTTTTGCTGTTAATGACAGATGTTATTGCTGTTCTTGCTCAACCTGATAAGTATCAGTAACATACATACCACCACTTCTAACGCTACTATTGCAACTTCTGCTATTAGGTAAACCACCACTAACACTACTATTGCAACTTCTACTATTAGGTAAACGACACATACATTACTTCATACATACGTAGTAGGTGACGGGAGTGGGTGGGGCTAATAGTCATGGGAAGACCGAATGGGTGGGGGTTAGGGAGTGGGGCTGGGAATAATAATCCAAGGAAGGTCGAGGGAGTGGGGGTTAGGATGTGGAGGGGGAGGTAATAGTCATGGGAGGGTCGAGAGGGTGGGGGTTAGATGGTATGGGTGTGGCTAATAGTCAAAGGAGGAACTAGTGGGTGGGGGTAACTGAAATGGGGTGGGGTTAACGGTCGTGGGAGGAACGAGGGGGTTGTGGATGGGGTGTGGGTTGTTGGCGGGGAGGGTGGTAGGAGGGGGTTGGGCGACATCATCCACCGAAGTCAAAAAAAGGAAATTCCGACGAGAACATGAAACCCGAACAATAAAACCTATTACCGATCATCGAAAATTCAGTTGACTATCGGAGACAGGGCTTCACGTTCCCGCCCGTCCTCCGCCGCCCATGTCGCTCCGGCTGAAATATCAGCCCAGAATTGGTAAAATTCGCAAAAAAAAAAAAAAAAAATCATTAATATTTACACTCGAAATAAGTCTAAATGTTTTTTTGATGTTCGCCGAATATATCATCTGCTTGTCGGGAGATGTCAGACGCACTCGGGTAATCTGAAGCCAAACAGTTTTGGCTGTATTTTTTTGTTTTCATTTAGAAATTCAGAGGGCAAGTAATGAGTTAGGAATAGATTATGCACGCATATCTGTGTGTGTGAGTGTGTGTATATATATATATATATATATATATATATATATATATATATATATATATTGTGTGTGTGTTTATATGTATATTTATGTTATGTATATATGTATGTATATATATATATATATATATATATATATATATATATATATATATATATATATATATATATATATATATATATATATATATATATACTAATATATATATATAATATATATATATATATATATATATATATATATATATATATATATATATATATATATATATATATATATATATATATGTATATTAACATATATATATATATATATTTGAAAGATGATATTGATTATATTAATAATATAATTTTGTAATTTAACTTTGAAAGATCGTTGATTATATTGATAATATAGTTTTCAAAAGTGATATTTTAATTCAAAAGTAATATTAACTTATCCATGGTACTCCCCATAAATGTATAAAGAGGGTTATCTTTCAAATATTTAACCGTAAATACTACATAAATATCGAATTCGCTGTACTCTGGAACGGTTTTACTCAAAGGGAATTATACTGTACATAAGTGCACCTACCCTGACAAGGATTCGAACCAGTACCATCTTTGAGGATTGGTACAGTGGAAACAGTAACTTAGTGCACTCAGCCATCAAAAAATTCATATTAATAAAGTATAAAAATTTTTTTGTTTTAGTGAAACCTAATCTCCTGTTGTAATAAGAATATCAATCTTAATAACCCCAATAAAAACTGGATTAATCCTCTACAGGTTTATAACAATAAACTAAACCCAGCAATCTCAGTAACTGTAGTTGATCTTGAGCAAATTTATTCCAACAAACTAATCCACTTCTGCTCTTCAGGGATTTCTGGAATCCTGGTTGGTCTACCGGCAATTTTGAGTGATCGAGAACATAGGTAAGTACTAACTACTAACTACTACAATTTCTTAAGTATAGAATGAAGTTGATTTATCCATTTGAGATTAAAGACTATGCAATCTCCAGCAAAAAGAAAAAAGTATCAATTATAATCTTGTGACAAAGAACGTTTTAGGTGAATATTGAAATTTCTATTTGAAAACTTTTCTGTAAGAGGAGTAGAAGTTGATTTTAGGCGTTCAGCTTTTGAAAATGGTGTTTTTCGCCTGATCAGCTTTAAAATAATCTCCATTTTTTTCCTAAAAAAGGGGATGGGGTCGAACCAGAATTTTTTTATGCGTATTATACTATTCCAGATCGCAAATACATCACCTCATACAAAATTCAACTTTGTATCTTGAAAAATAAAGGAATTGGATGGGATTGAATTTCCAAAACTTTGATGGCTTATAACTAATTTTTTTTTTGTGGTGAGAGGCCCTTCTAATGCTGAATGTTTTGACAGCTATTATTGCTGTTTTTGACAACTTTTATTGCTCGTTTTGACAGCTGTCTAAGTTGTTTTTGACAGCTGTTATTGCTCTTTTTGAGAGCTGTCATGGATGTTTTTGACAGTTGTTATTGCTCTTTTTGAGAGCTGTCATGGATGTTTTTGACAGCTGTTATTGCGGGTTTGGCAGCTATTTTTGGCGTTTTTTGGTTGTTGTTATTGCTGCTTTTGACTGCTGTCTTGGCTGTTTTTGACGCTGTTATTGCTGTTAATGATAGATGTTATTGCTGTTTTTGCTCAACCTGATAAGTATAAATAACATACATACCACCACTACTAACACTACTGTTGCAACTTCTACTATTAGGTAAACCACTACTAACACAACTATTGCAACTTCCACTATTAGGTAAACCACTACTAACACAACTATTGCAACTTCTACTATTAGGTGAACAACACATATACACTTCATACATACTGGGGAGGGTGGGGATAATTGTCATGGGAGGAACGAAGGGGTGGGGGCGGGGGCTAATAGTCCAAGGAGGTTCGAGGGGGTGGAGGTTAGGATGTGGAAGGGGAACTAATAGTCATGTCCTTTGAAGATGACAGGCAACACAATTTGCAAAGATCTTTAGTTGCAATATCGTGACAGTGACAGTTTCAAGTGAATATTTGATAGGAAATTTTGCTCTTAGAAGAGTAGAGGAAATTATTTCACGAGTAGGGATGGGGCCAGTACTATTTCTAGAGATTTTGAGATGTAGTCTGTGCTCTCTCTAGAGATTTTGAATTGGTATCTGTGCTATCTGTAGAGATTTGGAGTTGTACTTCATGTTATCTCAAGAGATTTTGAGTTCTAATCTGTGCTATCTCTAGAGAGTTTGAGTTGCAGTCTGAGCTGTCTCTAGAGATTTTGAGTTCTTTTGAATTTTAATCTCTGCTGTCTCTAGAGATTTTGAATTTATATCTGTGCTATCTCTAGAGATTTTGGGTTGTAGTCTGTATTGTCTCTAGAGATTTTGAGTTATTTTAAATTTTAATCTTTGTTATCTCTAGAGATTTTGAGTTGCTATCTATGTCATCTCTAGAGATTTTGAGTTGTAATCTGTGCTATCACTAGAGATTTTGAGATATAGTCTGCTGGCTCTAGAGTGTTTGAGTTATTTTGAATTTTAATCTTTGCTATATCTTGAGATTTTGGATTGCCATTTGTCCCATCTATAGAGATTTTGAGTTGTATTCTGTGTTATCTCTAGAGGTTTTGAGTTGTAATCTGTGCTGTCTCTAGAAGTTTTTAGGTGTGCTATCTCTAGGGATTTTTAGTTGCAAAAACTGTAGTATGTGCTATCTCTGTGCTATCTCTAGAAATTTTGAGTTGTAATATTTGCAATCTCTAGAGATTTTGAGTTGAAATCTCGTCAAGGAGAACATTCCTGATTCTCATTTGATGTGGAATTTAGTTACTCCTTGTTGGAGAGAAGAGGAAATTTATTTTAAAAACTTAAAAACCGAATCTAGCCGAAGTTGACGTAGCATAGATGAAAGATATTAATTTAAAAACTTTAAAACAACCTAAATGAAAGCTGACGAAGAATAGATGAAAGGTATTAATTTTAAAAACTTAAAATGGAATCTAACCGAAAGCTGACGTAGAATAGATGAAAGATATTAATTTTAAAAACTTTAAAATGGAATCTAGTCCAAAAGTTGATGTAGAATAGATGAAAGATATTAATTTAAAAACTTAAAAACGCTATCTAACCGAAATTTGGCGTAGAACAGAATATAGAAACTCGAAAACAGCTTCAAAACTAAAAAAAGGGGACATTTCAGAATCACATCAACACCAATTTATATCCCAGACGATCCATCCACGAGTCTGTTATAGGCTAACCACTATAACTACAACATCGTCACAAAATACAACCGTAGTCTGGCATCGTTAGGGTTACCATGGCCTGCTTTGCCAAGAGATATTTAATCTGCCATTAACCACATCACCGAAATACGATCATCGTTTCAGCAAATCACTTTCGAGTATTTAGGCCCTGCATCCTGATCAGAGGGCTTATGTCCATTATTATTATTATTATTATTATTATTATTATTATTATTATTATTATTATTATTATTAATGAAGATATCAACAGTGGTGTAGATGGAAATATATGTTTTAGAAATATATATATATACATACATATTATATATATTTATTATTTTATTATTATTGCTAATAGATTCACAATCACGTGAAAAACAATCTGAGTAATAAAAATCTTTTACATAGTAGTATAATTATTATATAATTGTGGATTTTTATTATTATTATTATTATTATTATTATTATTATTATTATTATTATTATTATTATTATTATTATTATTATTATTGATGAAGATATCAACAGTGGTGTAGATGGAAATATATGTTTTAGAAATATATATATATACATACATATCTATATATATTTATTATTTGTATTATTATTGCTAATAGATTCACAATTTCGTGAAAAACAATCTGAGTAATAAAAATCTTTTTACATAGTAGTATAATTATTGTATAATTGTGGATTTTTATTATTATTATTATTATTATTATTATTATTATTATTATTATTATTATTAGTGAAGAAATCCACAGTGGTTAGATGTAAATTTATATTTTAGAAATATATTGTTATTATTATTATTATTATTATTATTATTATTATTATAATTATTATTATTATT
>NC_089781.1:93525487-93532987 GCF_040412425.1 Macrobrachium rosenbergii
TTTTGTAATTTTTTAATCGTTAACTGTTTTTTTTTATTTATGTGAGTTTAAAATAATTGAACTTATTTTGTTTTGTATTTTTTACTTATTTTATGTGAGTTGTATCTAGGAGTTGTTGGTGCTTTTAATGACTGGGAGATATTGCAGTTCATAATAATAATAATAATAATAATAATAATAATAATAATAATAATAATAATAATTATTATTATTATTATTATTATTATTATTATTATTATTATTATTATTATTATTATTATTATTATTATTATTATTATTATTACCGACTGCGTTGCTTGAGAAAGGTTCTTGTTATAATTATTACCTGCTGATTACCTAGAAAGGATTATTATTATTATTATTATTATTATTATTATTATTATTATTATTATTATTATTACTACTACTACTACTACTACTACCACCACCACCTTCTGCATTACCTGACAAAGATTATTACTACTACTATTACTACCATCTGTGTAATGTGACAAAAGTTAATATTACTACTACTATCATTACCCACTGCATTACCTAACAAAGATAACTTTCCCTTTATCTCTTAATAGCTTTCCAGAAGTCTAATAATCAGTTTCCTTCTGCAATAAATTTTGATATTTTGGGGGGGTGGGGTGGGCGAACAGTTGGCCCTCTGGGGAGATGGTCCATTTCAAAACTTTTGAGATTAATCTCTGTTATCTAAACCAACTCACGAACTGAGTTTTAGTTGTTGATAAGATGAAAAGAACAGGGTCTGCGTAATTTATTGAATAAGGAATAGGAATATATATAAAAAAAACGCTTGTTATGGCATTAACGAAATTGTTTTTTATTTCAATATATTTCAGAATTCTGTGTGTATTTTATTGAAATGTATATGTATATATAAAACACACACACACACACACACACACATATATATATATATATATATATATATATATATATATATATATATAAATATATATGCTATCAACAAAACTTTTCATTTTAATATATTTATATTCTGTATATAATTATTGAATAAGAATATATATATATATATATATATATATATATATATATATATATATATATATATATATAAATATATTATATATATATACAAAACTTTTCATTTTAATATATTTCAGTATTCTGTATATAATTATTGAATAAGAAGAAGATATATATATATATAAATGAATCATATACAAATATATAATAATATATATATATATATATATATATATATATATATAAATTCTCGCCGTGGCAACAACAAAATCGTTTTATTTCAGTATATGTTAAAAATCATTAATCTTGATTTCAGTTTTGTTGGTAGGATGTTAAGACATTTCTGTGCAGTATCTTAATTTTGTTAATTTCATACAGTCTTCCGCATTATTCACTGGACTACAAAGATACCCACGAGTGCCGATGCATATGAAACCATTTTTTATTACCTAGCTTTTCAAATTTATTGCGATTTTTTTTCTCTTCCTTATCGTCTTGTGCAAGTTAATTTAGATATGTGTATATTATCTAAGACTGACTGATTGATTATAAGTTATCTGGCGTAACAACCAGGATGGCTCATTCACTTCCCTCCATTCCAACTCACGCAAACCACATCAGAATAGAGTATAATCATCTTTTCATTCATAAAACAAAAAGGCGAGCAGACAGTTAGATCAAGTCATGAATGAAATATCACTCGTCCAGCGTAGTTCGATTTACGCTACAACTGCAAAAAAAAAAAAAAAAAAAAAAAACTATCCGTTTTTTACCAATAACGTGAGTAAATTGTTATCGAATAGAAATATTATTTTTTAGACTTTTGTACATTTTAAAACTTTTTTGATGCTGAAGCGGATTGTTCGCGGTTACAGGAATAGAGTAGTTGTTTTAGAATAGGGAGAGGTTTCTTCACTCTTGTTTTAATAGTACATGTGGACCGAAAACTCGGTTAGATGGTTTGTTAAGAGGAAATGAGAATTCTGTAGCGCTTAGTGCTTTCATTGATAATACAAAAATGTTTTCACATGTACACGTGCAGTCAGGCGGAAAACGAAAGAGAGAGAGAGAGGGGGGGAGAGAGAGAGTAGGAATAGACATAGTAAGTTGGTGTTCATACCAAAAATCATCTGTACCACACACACACCGCCACACACACACACACAGAGAGAGAGAGAGAGAGAGAGAGAGAGAGAGAGAGAGAGAGAGAGAGAGAGAATTTTCTGTAGGAATAGATACAGTAAGTTGGTGTTCGCACCAGAATTCATCTGTACCACACAGACACACACCCACAAGGAGAGAGAGAGAGAGAGAGAGAGAGAGAGAGAGAGAGAGAGAGAGAGAGCTCTTGGAAACACCAAGTCGGAAAATATCCAGAACAGGTGATTTTAAGATTTTTTTTTCGAATCAATTAAGGGATCGAAATCATGATTAGAACAGTATTGAAATATTTTAAGTAATAACGGTAAGAATACTATATGAAAACTCGCCATTATTTCTCGTTTTTTCAACATTTTGACATTCAGTTAGATGAAAAATTGCTTAGCAAGGCCGTAGGTCTTTGGATAGTTCCAAATGAACCTGTATAAATAAGAAACATAATTTTGATTATTATTATTATTATTCATTAATTTATTTACAGTTGCTAATAAGAATAAAGACAAAATCCACGAAGGAAAGAGAAACAATGAAGTACTGCAAGGCCTTTCGACTTCTCGTCTGCTCAGTAAAGGACAAGAAGTCGAAAGGCCTTGCGGTACTCCATTGTTTCTCTTTCCTTTGTGGATTTTGTCTTTATTTACATATTCATCACTTTCCATATTTTCGTGATTCAGTTATTGCTAATAAGAAATCTATTTTTATTTTTCCACACAGTGAGGATAAGCTGGTTATCACCACGCTCGCTCTAACCTTACCCATAGAGGAATATTGAAACGGTATGCAATCTCTCTTTGCCAACAAACAATGGTCTGAAATAGCGCCGCAGGTGGTGTTTAGTGGGTGGGTTGGGGGCGGGCGGGGGGTAGATGAGTGGGTGTGTGGGTGTCGGGCGTGAGGCAGAGGGGCTGGGGGGATGTGGGGAAGGGGTAGGGAGGGGAGGAATGAGGGGAGTGTGTGTGTGTGCGTGAAAGTATTTCACGTCAAAACGGATTTCAAAAGAAAATGCGATAAATTTTGAGGGGGGGGGCCCAGTTTTTGGGGCTCGCCCTAAAACGAAGGCTTAATTTAAACATAAAAGCAGGATGCCGACTGCAATATCAGAGTGCAGGCACCAACAGCGGCAACATTCGCTCATATTTGTGATTGTTATGTATGCATGAAGAGGCACCAGTGTTCGGCCCGGCCTGGGTCAACATTTCATCCCCCCCCCACCCCCCGTCCCCCGCCCCCGCAGCCGTCCCTGGTAGGTAGGTGCGACGCTCGCCCTTCGGCCGCTGCCTGTTTTGTCTCTCTGTCTGTCTGTCTGTCTCTGTCCATTTGCATCTTTGTGTTTTTTTTTTCATTCCTTCCCGATTTCTTTGCCAGTAAGATAATATACTGAGAATAATAATTATATTGAGCCTTTTTGTCCATTTGTATTTTTTAATTCTTTTATTTTCATTCCTTCTCGTTTTCTTTGTCAGTAAAATAATAATGAGAATAATAACAATATCGAGTCTTTCTGTCCATTTGTATTTTTATTTTTATTTTCATTTTCTGTCCATTTGTAGTCTTTCTGTCCATTTGTATTTTTATTTTTATTTTCATTCTTTCCCGTTTTCTTTGTCAATAGGATTAGGACTGAGAATAACATTCGTATTAATTGGTAATCTCACAGTTTCTTTAATAAGACCCTAATGGTCTTAGTAAGAGCTGTATTAACAGCTGCAATCACACTTGTGTTAATATTTGTTTCTGTGTTTTTTATGTCGACTTACAAAAGGTCATATTTTTATTCTAGTTGAGGAAGTTATAATTTACTAAATGGTTTATGTGTTATTCACAATTTTCTGCTTACCACAAGAAAAGGTCAGTAATTTCTAAGTATATTAAATTTTTTCCTCTTCATTTATATAATTTCAAGAACAGAGTTAGAATTTGTCATTCTTGGGTTATCAAATCCCCGTAGGGGTTAGTGCCGTCAGTCCACCTCATGCGGCGCGCTGTAGGCATTACTTTAGGATCTTTGCAGCGTGCCTTCGGCCCTAACTGCAACCCCTTTCGTTCCTTTTACTGTACCTCCTTCCATATTCTTTTTCTCCCATCTTACTTTCCACCCTCTTCTAACAATTGATTCATAGTGCAGCTGCGAGGTTTTCCTCCTGTTACACCTTTCAAACCTATCTATTTTCAATTCCCCTTTCAGCGCTGAATGACCTCATTGGTCCCAACGCTTGGCCTTTGGCCTAAATTCTATATCCGGTTCTAACCAGTACTTCACTAAGCCAGTAATGACACTTGAAACAAAAACATTGTGATGTTATAAGTTCTCGAATTTTCGTTAAATGAATGTATTGATTTTCTCTCATTTGCCCCAAATACTCGAACAATAATTTGCTGAGCATATTCTTCATTATTCCTCGTTTCCTTCTAATAGTCGAACTGTAATTTACCGAATATACTCTGCACCATTCCTCTTTTCTCCAAATACTCGATTTATAATTCACAGAGTATATTCCTAACTATTACTCCAACTATAATTTACCGAGTGTATTCTTCATAATTCCTCGTTTTCTCAAATACTAAAACTCTAATATACTGAGTTTATTCTTCACTATTTCTCGATTAATTTATTGAGTATACTCTTCACTATTCCTCGGTTTATCCACATACTCGACCTGTAATTAACTGAGCATATAATTCTTCACTATTGCTCGTTTTCCAGAAATACTCGAACAGAGTACATTCTTTATTATTCCTCGTTTTCACTAAACACTCCAGCTGTAACTTCCCGACCATATTCTTCATTATTCCTTGTTTTCTCTAAACACTCCAGCTGTGACTTCACGACCATATTCTTCATTATTCCTCGTTTCCTCTAAAAACTCCAGCTGTTACTTGCCGACCATATTCTTCATTATTCTCGCCAATCTTTTCATTTCGAAAGCAGCGTAAAAAAAAAAAAAGTATATCTTAGTTTAACCAGACCACTGAGCTGATTAACAGCTCTCCTAGGGCTGGCCCGAAGGATTAGACCTATTTTACGTGGCTAAGAACCAATTGGTTACCTAGCAACGGGACCACATTACGACGAGAAATGAATTTCTATCACCAGAAGTAAATTCCTCTAACTCTTCATTGGCCGGTCGGAGAGTCGAACGCTGGGCCAACAGCGTGCTAGCCGAGAGCTCTACCCACCCCTCCAATGAAGAACTGAAAGCAACGTCAAACAGTGGGGTTTGGGGGGTGGGGGCAACGAACATCATCTCCCGTTCTTTGTTTGTCGACGCTCGGATCCTGATGAAGCTAAATTCTTGATGATGCTTTCAGCGGGGCCTTTTGCATTTGCTTTAGCCTGGACGTCACTATCCAGGGGACATCATTATTTAGGGGACATCACTATTCGGGGGTCTTTGCTATACGTCACAATTCAAGGGACATCATTATTCAGGGGACGTTACTGTACGTCGCCACTATTCGGGGGACATCGCTATTCAGAGGTCATCGTTATTCAGGGGATGTCACTATACGTCACTATTTAGGGAAAATCACTATTCAGGGGACATCATTATACGTCACTATTATGGGCACATCACTATTCGGGGGGACATCACTATTCAAGCAGGGACATCACTATTCAGGGGGACGTCATGATTCAGAGGTCATCACTATTCATGGGACATCACTATTCAGGGGACGTCACTATTCAGGGGACGTCACTATTCAGGGAACATCACTATTCAGGGGGGAAATCACTATTCAAGGAGGGACATCACTATTCGGGGGGTCACTATTCAAGGGGCATCAGTATTCAGGGGGCGTCACTATTCAAGGGCATCACTATTCAGGGGACATCACTGTTCAGGGGACGTTACTATTCAGGGGACGTCACTATGCAGGGGACATCGCTATTCAGGGGACATCGCTATGCAGGGGACGTCGCTACTTGAGGGGGGGCATCCCTATTCAGAGCACATCACTATTCTGGCGGGACGTCACCATTCACGGGACATCACAATTCAAGGGGGACGTCACTATTCAGATGACATCGCTAGTCGGGGAACATTATTATTCTGAGAACATCACTATTCAGGGGACGTAACTATTCAGGGGATGTCACTATTCATGGGAGGTCACTATTCACGGGGACGTCACTGTTCAGGGGACATCTTTATTTAAGGGATGTCACTATTCATGGGAGGTCACTATTCATGGGGACGTCACTATTCAGGGACATCTTTATTCAGGGGATGTTATTCTTCAGGGGGGCATCACTATTCAGGGGACATCGCTATTCAGGGGATATCACTGTTCAGGGACGTCACTATTCAGGGACTTCACTGTTCAGGTGACATCACTATTCAGGGAACATCGCTGTTCTGGGGACGTCACTATTCAGGGGACGTCACTATTCAGGGGACATCGCTCTTCTGGGGACGTCACTATTCAGGGGACGTCACTATTCAGGGGACGTCACTATTCAGGGGACATCACTATTCCGGGGACATCGCTGTTCTGTGGACGTCACTATTCAGGGGGGACATCACTATTCAGGTGACATCACTATTCAGGGGACATCGCTATTCTGGGGACGTCACTATTCAGGAGACATCACTATTCAGGGGACATGACTATTCATGGGACGTGACTATTTAGGGGACATCACTGTTCAGGGGACATCGTTATTCAGGGGACGTAAATATTCAAGGGACATCACTATTCAGGGAACATCACTATTCAGGGGACGTCGCTATTGAAGGGACTTCACTATTCACGTGACGTCACTGCTCAGGCGACATCACTATTTAGGGGACATCACTATTCAGGGGACATTGTTTGACATATCACGAGGTCGGCGTTTTACGAACGCTTCTTAGAAATAAATAGGACCGTGTCCTGTCTTATCTATCTTTGGCAACGGTGTCATATTAATAGAATGGAGTTCATGAAGAATTTAGGACATAGCATGTTTTTTAAATGTAGAATAGTGATTAATGGGCGGACTTTTTGAATTATGAAGAATTTAGAACATAGCCTGTTTTATTTTTTTAGTTTAATGGGCGGACTTTTTGAATTATGAAGAATTTAGAACATAGCCTGTTTTTATTTTTTAAAGCAGAATAGTGTTTAATGGGCGGACTTTTTGAATTATAAATGACTCAGGACATAGCCTGTTTTTTTAATGTAGAATAGTGATTAATGGACGGACTTTTTGAATTATGGAGGATTTAGAACATAGCTTGTTTTTTTATGAAGAATGGTGATTAATGAATGGACTTTTTGAATTATGAAGGACTGAGGACATAACCTGTTTTTATGTGGAATAATGATTAATGAACTTGATTTTTGAATTATAAAGAATTT
>NC_089781.1:93540487-93542987 GCF_040412425.1 Macrobrachium rosenbergii
AATTATATTTCATCATTGATAATGCAAACTATCCACATTCACCGCACTTGAGATAGGTTATTGGGCAGTTGAATTATAAATTCTTGAATATTACGCTATTACGGACGAGTCAAATAAGTTCTGCTGTTATCTACTGCCTAGGTGAGGTGTGGCTGGAAAGCCAGCGCGAGGCTCTCTCTCTCTCTCTCTCTCATAACTTTTCATTTAAAATTAAAAGGAAAGTATTTAAATAATAAACATATTGAAATATTAGCATATAATTATCCATGTATGTATGCATATATATATATATATATATATATATATATATATATATATATATATATATATATATATATATATATCTATATATATATATATATATATATATATATCTATATATATATATATCTATATACATATATATATATATATATATATATATATATATATATATATCTATATATATATCTATCTATATGTATATATATATATATCTACCTATATATATATATATATATATATATATATGCACATATATATATATATATATATATATATATATATATATGCACATATATATATATATATATATATATATATATATATATATATATATATATACATACATATATATATATATATATATATATATATATGCACATATATATATATATATATATATATATATATATATATATATATGCACATATATATATATATATATATATATATATATATATATATACATACATACATATATATATATATATATATATATATATATATATATATATATATATATATATATATATATATATATATATATATATATGTAGCTTCAACAGTAACATAAATTCACTGTTGTGATTCACATTTATGAAAATAGCAATGAGTCATTCTTTATTCCCCAATCCATCCAAGTAGGCTAACATGCCCAGGGCCTCGTGATCATGGTGGTGTAAAAACAACAGTCAAGCCAAAACCAGCATATTTAATCCATACCTATATCATAAGATTTAAGTAAAACACAGAAAACCTATAGCTCAGCAATCTTATAGGAATTAAGCTGATCATGATAAAGACTATTTGAACATACACCTATGAGATAAAATCACTGATAATCAACTACACCACACCTTAAGATATTAACACAAGAATGTTGCGTTGGGTTCAATATTTTCTTTCTCTTCTGTAGCTATTGGGCGAAAGAAGACTCTCTCTATCTCTCTCTTTCTCTGTAGTAACTACTGAATTTCGCCATATACAATAATGATCAGAATTATCTAAAACTAATGAGTGCCGCAAATAAGGTCAGCTATTCTGACTTGTTTCAGAAAATAATTATTCATCTGAAATTTCGGTTATTTTGTAAAACTTTTGCTTTTTATTTACTAGCAATTATCGATGTGAATTACAAGCTTTCGTTATTAAACAAAATAATCTCTTCTTTGGGCTTCATGATATTGTTAGTGGGATCCATTAATTACACAGTATATGAATACTAGGTATTTCGTTATTTGTAACTAGTTTCAAGTAATCATCAATATTTAAGACAAGAAAACCGAGGTAATGTTGTAGCAGGTTCAGCCTTGGGTGTCACAGAGCACGTGGTGTCCACAACAAACGAGCAGTATGAATCGCAGGCCTGATAATATGGAAAGCAAATCGTCGCCGCATTGAGAGGGCAACATCTAGAAGCATTATAGTCGGAATGTCCATGGGCGGACGCAACCCCACCGAAATTGCAGCACTATTAGGAGTGTCTCGAAGCACGGTTTACCGATGGAAAAATAGGTGGGAGGAAGAGGGATATCTTGGCGACAAACCCAGATCTGGCTGCCCGAGGTCAACCACACGCGATCAGGACCGACAAATCCTCGGAAATAGCTGAAAGGGACCACTTCACAAATGCCGAGATTATTAAGGAGCAACTGCATCTTCAAGTAACACCCCAAACTGTGAGAAGACGCCTTCACGAAGAAGGAATCCACCATCGAACTCCTTCAATTAAGGATAAATTGACGGAGGCACACAAACGCTTAAGACTGCTGTTCGCTGAGGAATACGTTGATGAGGACCTTGACTTCTGGGGGCGAGTCGTGTTTTTCTGACGAGAAGACCTTCTCCTCTACTAATCACGGCAGAATCCATTGCTGGAGAAAGAACAATACAAGGCAAGTGATTGTGATATTTTCTATTAATCAGTGTTCCTCAGCAAAGAATTCCTTATGTTTTATTTTTCACTGACCCCCTTTATGGAACTGGAATATCTATCCCTTTGATGCTTACCCTCATGCGTATAAAAATAAAAATGTATGAAGTTTTACTTAGTTCATGGAGTCCAACACGTCCCTGAACCCATATTGGTAACTACTGGTATAGGTCATATTAGCATTGCTACCTTTAAATGAAAATTACCGTTTTGTTTTAACCTAAGTTCACAAATGTAATGGTGATCGTAAATTTGTGCATCATAATTCTCTTCAGAATGAAGTAAGAACACCACATAGGATGTATG
>NC_089781.1:93547987-93550487 GCF_040412425.1 Macrobrachium rosenbergii
TCTATATATCTTTTACCTCTTTCATTTTTTTTATTTTTTTTTTATTTGGGTATTACAACAGAGAGAGAGAGAGAGAGAGAGAGAGAGAGAGAGAGCTTCGCTCGGGCGCCTCGAATTTCACTAATTCTTTAACTGTAATACGGCGTCGTCTTCCATTTCAGGCTCGTGATGTCCCGCCTCTCCAAGTTGCCGAGTTAATTGGAAAATTTTGTTATTTCAGCGATGCATCGAATTTCCTTAGCCCCTCTCCCACCTCCCGCACCCCTTTCCCTGCCCCCCACCTTCATCCGCCCTCCCGCCCGCCGCCCGCCCGTTGGCTGAATGAATGCGCTACCGAAAAGGTCGGTATTAATGATATCCCCACCGACCTTTTTCGGGAAGGATTTCGGTAAAATGTCGGCGGCGCGGGAGGACGGCTTCGGTTTTATCCTTAAAAGTGAGCCATTGGGTTAATGAATGCTAGGTTTTCTTTTTTCCTTTTCTTTTTTTAAACATGGACGGGGAAATGTATAACTTTCATTTTCCATTACGCTTTTAATGAGTGCGACTTTTATTAATTTGACTTTGCAATTTACAATTTTCCTTTTCCGGCGTACGCTTTTAATGGATGCGGGTTTTTGTACTATATGGACCCTGCAGTGTATAATATATTCCGAGTTTGTTTAATTTGGTGATGAGCATGAAATATACTTGAAATATTTCATATATTTATGTATATTTCATTTGTGTTATGAGTTGACTTTAAAGTACTTATTCCATAAAGATAATTCAAATGTACTTCACCTTATCTTCACTTGAGATTCCTCCTCTATCTGTTCCATTTTTAATTATTTATTATGTCATAATTCATGACTCCTGTCTGTAAACAACAGGTAACTACCCACCTGGATAAGTAGGGGCAGTTGGGTGGCGGGGGCCTTATGCTAGCGCTTGGAATGATGGTGATTGAAAGACTTTTCAAACTCTTCGTTCTCATGTGACAAGAGAACCGGAATTCGAATCGCTTCCCAGGACGGAACGAACGGGCTCGTTCCTTTTAAATCCTTCGTTCCTCTGTTGACCTAAGACAGCGAATCGGACACCTGGTAAGTTGTGGAGTGGGATCGGTGGCTGCTAAAGTGGGAAAGAAATTGGGTTAGTGACCTTATCTTGACTTGATTGTTAAGAAGCAAAAGAGTAATCGCATCTGGAACCAAAGCTATGAAGAAGGGATTAAAGTGAAATACATGCAAGTACAAATGCACACACATGTATGCATGTATGTATATATATACATGAATATATATATATATATATATATATATATATATATATATATATATATATATATATATATATATATATATATATATATCAAATATAAGGGAGAGAAAATATTTTAGTCATATATATATACACACATATACATACTGTATACGTATACATATACATATACACAATGCCCCATGAAAGAAACACCGCCTTCTAATCAGCCCAAAACAAAACACCCTTTGTGTTAGCAGTTCCTCAAACGTCCGATGCTTGTTGGCGCTTGTTATTTCAAGAGATTACTCCTCCTTATCTCCTGCAAGATCTCCACCAGCTGATATATTAAAATCTCCTGATTAGGACCATTTTTTTTCTGGTCTCTGTGACATGGCCCCATGGTGACTGGATAAACGCCCTTCTTGTTCTGACCAATTAGGTACAATTCATCGTGTAAACGGTGCTTTTAAAAGAGGTTTTAATGTTTGAATGCAAGCAGCTAAAGAGAGAGAGAGAAAAAAAAATTTGCAAGCCACAGGAAGAGAGAGAGAGAGAGAGAGAGAGAGAGAGAGAGAGAGAGAGACAGAGAGAGAGAATTTGCAAGTGACAGGTTCGTCATGCTTAACAAGCAAGTTGAATGATGAGAGGTTAAGTTAGAGAGAGAAAAAGAGAGAGAGAGAGAGAGAGAATCCTGTTTGGTCATTATGTTAAAATTTAGGTATGTCTGAGAGAGGGAGAGAGATAAGCTACTAGAAAGAGAGAGAGAGAATCCTGTTTGGTCGTTATGTTAAAATTTATCTAAAGCAGTTGATCATTACCGTGGCTTTGACCCTAAGTTTATGTATGTAAGAGAGAGAGAGAGAGAGAGAGAGAAAATGAAATCCTGTTTGGTCTTTGTGTTAAACTTTAGCTGAAGCATTTGATCATTACCGTGGCTTTAACCCTAAGTTTATGTATATAAGAGAGAGAGAGAGAGAGAGAGAGAGAGAGAGAGAGAGAATGAAATTCTGTTTGGTCATTATGTTAAACTTTAGCTGAAGCATTTGATCATTACCGTGGCTTTGACCCTAAGTTTATGTATATAAGAGAGAGAGAGAGAGAGAGAGAGAGAGAGAGAGAGAGAGAGAGAGAGAGAGCATTTTCTCTCTTCGTCCTTGGGGCGTAGTATGAAAGGCGGTATACAATTAGAGAAGGACTAAAGGATGTTTGCAGGAGGGCCGGCACCCGGTGTCGAGTTACACCTTGGCTAAAGTTA
>NC_089781.1:93562987-93587987 GCF_040412425.1 Macrobrachium rosenbergii
TGTTTCTGAAACAAGGAATGGGAGACCTTGGGGTACCAACTGTTGGCCAAGGGTGTTTCCCCATTGGGGTAAATGTGGTGGGCATTTGCCCCATTGGGAAACAAGGCTAAAACACTTCACCCTTGATTGTTTCTGAATCACCCTTGATTGTTTCTGAGTGTTTCCCCATTGGGGTAAATGTGGTGAGCATTTGCCCCATTGGGGAAACATTTCACTAATAGTTGAATCAGCCTTGATTGTTTCTCTGGGGTTAAAAGGGTACCAACTGTTGGCCAAGGTGTTTCCCCATTGGGGTAAATGTGGTGGGCATTTGCCCCATTGGAAGGGAAACACTTGGCTAATAGTTGAATCAGCCTTGATTGTTTCTGAAACAAGGAATGTGGGAAGACCTTGGGGTATCAACTGTTGGCCAAGGGTGTTTCCCCATAGGGGTAAATGTGGTGGGCATTTGCCCCTTTGTGGAAACACTTGGGCTAATAGTTGAATCACCCTTAATTGTTTCTGAAACAAGGAATGTGGGAATAACTTGGGGTATCAACTGTTGGCCAAGGGTGTTTCCCCATTGGGGTAAATGTGGTGGGCATTTGCCCCATTGGGGAAACACTTGGGCTAATAGTTGAATCACCATAATTGTTTCTGAAACAAGGAAAACAGGAATACCTTGGGGTATCAACTGTTGGCCAAAGTGTTTCCCCATTGGGGGTAAATGTGGTGGGCATTTGCCCCATTGGGAAACACCAAGGCTAATAGTTGAATCACACTTGATTGTTTCTGAAACAAGGAATGGGAAGACCTTGGGCTCCCAACTGTTGGTGGGTGTTTCCTCATAGGGGGTAAATGTGGTGGGCATTTGCCCCATTGGGAAAGCACTTGGGCTAATAGTTGAATCAGCCTTGATTTTTCTGAAACAAGTAATGTGGGAAGCCCTTGGGTGACCAACTGTTGCCAAGGGTGTTTCCCCATTGGGGTAAATGTTGTGGGCATTTGCCCCATTGGGAAACACTTGGGCTAATAGTTGAATCACCCTTGAGTGTTTTCTGAAAGAAGGAATGGGAAGACCTTGGGCGACCAACTGTAGGCCAAGGGTTTTTCTCCATAGGGGGTAAATGTGGTGGGCATTTGCCCCATTGGGAAACACTTGGGCTAATAGTTGAATCACCAATTGTTTCTGAAACAAGGAATGTGGGAATACCTTGGGGTACCAACTGTTGGCCAAGGGGTTTCCCCATAGGGGTAAATGTGGTGGGCATTTGCCCCATTGTGGAAACACTTGGGCTAATAGTTGAATCTTCCTTATTGATTGTTTCTGAAACAAGGAATGTGGGAAGACCTTGGGCGACCAACTGTTGGCCCAGGTGTTTCCTCATAGGGGGTAAATGTGGTGGGCATTTGTCCCATTGGGAAACACTTGGGCTAATAGTTGAATCAGCCTTGATTGTTTCTGAAACAAGGAATGTGGGAAGACCTTGGGCGACAAACTGTTGGCCAAGGGCGTTTCCTCATAGGGGTAAATGTGGTGGGCATTTGCCCCATTGGGGAAACACTTGGGCTAATAGTTGAATCACCCTTAATTGTTTATGAAACAAGGAATGTGAAATACCTTGGGGTACCAACTGTTGGCCAAGGGTGTTTTCCCATAGGGGGGTAAATGTGGTGGGCATTTGCCCCATGGGAAACACCCAGGCTAATAGTTGAATCACCTTTGATTGTTTCTGAAACAAGGAATGTGGGGAAGACCTTGAGCTCCCAACTGTTGGCCAAGGATGTTTCCTCATAGGGAGTAAATGTGGTGGGCATTTGCCCCATTGGGGAAAACACTCGGGCTAATAGTTGAATCAGCCTTGATTGTTTCTGAAACAAGGAATGTGGGAAGACTTGTTCCAGAAACAATGAAGGGTGACCAACTGTTGGCCAAGGTTGTTTCCCCATACCCCAATGGTGGTAAATGTGGTGGGCATTTGCCCATTGGGACATTCCTTGTTTCAAAACACTCAAGGCTATTAGTTGCTCACCACATTTACCCCAATAAAACACCTGTGGCCAACAGTTGGGTAATCACCCTTGATTGTTTCTGAAACATGTGATTCAACTACTGCCCAAGTGTTTCCCCAAAGGGTGATTAACAGTTGGGAAAGGTCTTCCCCATTTCTTTGTACCAACTGTTTGAAACAATCAAGGGTGTTTCCCCATAGTGGTAAATGTGGTGGGCATTTGCCCCATTGAGAAACACTTGGGCTAATAGTTGAATCACCCTTGATTGTTTCTGAAACAAGGAATGTGGGAGTATTCCTTGTTTCAGAAACAATCAAGTGTGGGGTACCAACTGTTGCCAATGGGGTGTTTTCCCCATTGGGGGTAAATGTGGTGGCATTTTCCCCATTGGGGAAACACTTGGGCTAATAGTTGAATCACCCTTAATTGTTTCTGAAACAAGGAATAGCCCAAGGAAGACCTTGTTTCTGAAACAAGGAATGTGGGAAGACCTTGTTTCAGAAACAATTAAGGGTGATTCAACTATTAGCCCAAGTGTTTCCCCAATGGTGCAAATGCCCACCACATTTACCCCAATGGGGAAAAACCCTTGGCCTACAGTTGGTCGCCCAAGGGCTGCCCATATTGCTTCTTTCAAAAGCAGTCAAGGGTGATTAAATTATTAGCCCAAGTGTTTCCCCAATGGGGCAAATGCCCACCACATTTACCCCTATGGGGAAACACCCTTGGCCAACAGTTGGTACCCCAAGGTCTTCCCACATTCCTTGTTTCAGAAACATTCAAGGGTGATTCAACTATTAGCCCAAGTGTTTCCCCAATGGGGCAAATGCCCACCACATTTACCACTATGGGGAAACACCCTTGGCCAACAGTTGGTCGCCCAAGGTCTTCCCACATTCCTTGTTTCAGAAACAATCAAGGTTGATTCAACTATTAGCCCAAGTGTTTCCCCAATGGGGCAAATGCCCACCACATTTACCCCTATGAGGAAACACCCTTGGCCAACAGTTGGGAGCCCAAGGTCTTCCCACATTCCTTGTTTCAGAAACAATCAAAGGTGATAAGACTATAAGCCCAAGTGTTTCCCCAATGGGGCAAATGCCCACCACATTTACCCCTATGGGAAAACACCCTTGGCCAACAGTTGTTACCCCAAGGGATTCTCACATTTCTTGTTTCATAATCAATTAAGGGTGATTCAACTATTAGCCCAAGTGTTTCCCCGATGGGGCAAATGCCCACCACATCTACCCCTATGAGGAAACACCCTTGGCCAACAGTTGGGAGCCCAAGGTCTTCCCACATTCCTTGTTTCAGAAACAATCAAGTGTGATACAACTATTAGCCCAAGTGTTTCCACAATGGGGCAAATGCCCACCACATTTACCCCTATGGGGAAACACCCTTGGCCAATAGTTGGTACCCCAAGGTATTCCCACATTCCTTGTTTCAGAAACAATTAAGGGTGATTCAACTATTAGCCCAAGTGTTTCCCCAATGGGGCAAATGCCCACCACATTTACCCCCACGAAGAAAAACCCTTGGCCTACAGTTGGGAGCCCAAGGTCTTCCCACATTCCTTGTTTCAGAAACAATCAAGGGTGATTCAACTATTAGCCCAAGTGTTTCCCCAATGGGGCAAATGCCAACTACATTTACCCCAATGGGGAAACACCCTTGGCCAACAGTTGGTACCCCAAGGGCTTCCCACATTCCTTGTTTCAGAAACAATCAAGGCTGATTCAACTATTAGCCCAAGTGTTTCCCCAATGGGGCAAATGCCCACCACATTTACCCCAATGGGGAAACACCCTTGGCCAACAGTTGGTACCCCAAGGTACTCCCACATTCCTTGTTTCAGAAACAATCAAGGGTGATTCAACTATTAGCCCAAGTGTTTCCCCAATGGGGCAAATGCCCACCACATTTACCCCAATGGGGAAACACCCTTGGCCAACAGTTGGTACCCCAAGGTCTTCCCACATTCCTTGTTTCAGAAACAATCAAGGCTGATTCAACTATTAGCCCAAGTGTTTCAACAATGGGGCAAATGCCCACCACATTTACCACTATGGGGAAACACCCTTGGCCAACAGTTGGTCGCCCAAGGTCTTCCCACATTCCTTGTTTCAGAAACAATCAAGGCTGATTCAACTATTAGCCCAAGTGTTTCCCCAATGGGGCAAATGCCCACCACATTTACCCCTATGAGGAAACACCCTTGGCCAACAGTTGGGAGGCCAAGGTCTTCCCACATTCCTTGTTTCAGAAACAATCAAGTGTGATTCAACTATTAGCCCAAGTGTTTCCCCAATGGGGCAAATGCCCACCACATTTACCCCTATGGGGAAACACCCTTGGCAAACAGTTGGTACCCCAAGGTATTCCCACATTCCTTGTTTCAGAAACAATTAAGGGTGATTCAACTATTAGCCCAAGTGTTTCCCCAATGGGGCAAATGCCCACCACATTTACCCCCATGGGGAAAAACCCTTGGCCTACAGTTGGGAGCCCAAGGTCTTCCCACATTCCTTGTTTCAGAAACAATCAAGGCTGATTCAACTATTAGCCCAAGTGTTTCCCCAATGGGGCAAATGCCAACTCCATTTACCCCAATGGGGAAACACCCTTGGCCAACAGTTGGTACCCCAAGGGCTTCCCACATTCCTTGTTTCAGAAACAATCAAGGCTGATTCAACTATTAGCCCAAGTGTTTCCCCAATGGGGCAAATGCCCACCACATTTACCCCAATGGGGAAACACCCTTGGCCAACAGTTGGTACCCCAAGGTACTCCCACATTCCTTGTTTCAGAAACAATCAAGGGTGATTCAACTATAAGCCCAAGTGTTTCCCCAATGGGGCAAATGCCCACCACATTTACCCCAATGGGGAAACACCCTTGGCCAACAGTTGGTACCCCAAGGTCTTCCCACATTCCTTGTTTCAGAAACAATCAAGGCTGATTCAACTATTAGCCCAAGTGTTTCCCCAATGGGGCAAATGCCCACCACATTTACCACTATGGGGAAACACCCTTGGCCAACAGTTGGTCGCCCAAGGTCTTCCCACATTCCTTGTTTCAGAAACAATCAAGGCTGATTCAACTATTAGCCCAAGTGTTTCCCCGATGGGGCAAATGCCCACCACATTTACCCCTATGAGGAAACACCCTTGGCCAACAGTTGGGAGGCCAAGGTCTTCCCACATTCCTTGTTTCAGAAACAATCAAGTGTGATTCAACTATTAGCCCAAGTGTTTCCCCAATGGGGCAAATGCCCACCACATTTACCCCTATGGGGAAAGACCCTTGGCAAACAGTTGATACCCCAAGGTATTCCCACATTCCTTGTTTCAGAAACAATTAAGGGTGATTCAACTATTAGCCCAAGTGTTTCCCCAATGGGGCAAATGCCCACCACATTTACCCCAATGGGGAAACACCCTTGGCCAACAGTTGGTACCCCATGGTACTCCCACATTCCTTGTTTCAGAAACAATCAAGGGTGATTCAACTATTAGCCCAAGTGTTTCCCCAATGGGGCAAATGCCCACCACATTTACCCCTATGGGAAAACACCCTTGGCCAACAGTTGGTACCCCAAGGTACTCCCACATTCCTTGTTTCAGAAACAATCAAGGCTGATTCAACTATTAGCCCAAGTGTTTCCACAATGGGGCAAATGCCCACCACATTTACCTCTATGGGGAAACACCCTTGGCCAACAGTTGGTACCCCAAGGTCTTCCCACATTCCTTGTTTCAGAAACAATCAAGGGTGATTCAACTATTAGCCCAAGTGTTTCCCCAATGGGGCAAATGCCCACCACATTTACCACTATGGGGAAACACCCTTGGCCAACAGTTGGTCGCCCAAGGTCTTCCCACATTCCTTGTTTCAGAAACAATCAAGGCTGATTCAACTATTAGCCCAAGTGTTTCCCCAATGGGGCAAATGCCCACCACATTTACCCCTATGAGGAAACACCCTTGGCCAACAGTTGGGAGCCCAAGGTCTTCCCACATTCCTTGTTTCAGAAACAATCAAAGGTGATTCAACTATAAGCCCAAGTGTTTCCCCAATGGGGCAAATGCCCACCACATTTACCCCTATGGGAAAACACCCTTGGCCAACAGTTGGTACCCCAAGGTATTCCCACATTCCTTGTTTCATAAACAATTAAGGGTGATTCAACTATAAGCCCAAGTGTTTCCCCAATGGGGCAAATGCCCACCACATTTACCCCTATGAGGAAACACCCTTGGCCAACAGTTGCTCGCCCAAGGTCTTCCCACATTCCTTGTTTCAGAAACAATCAATGCTGATTCAACTATTAGCCCAAGTGTTTCCCCAATGGGGCAAATGCCCACCACATTTACCCCTATGAGGAAACACCCTTGGCCAACAGTTGGTCGCCCAAGGTCTTCCCACATTCCTTGTTTCAGAAACAATCAAGTGTGATTCAACTATTAGCCCAAGTTTTTTCCACAATGGGGCAAATGCCCACCACATTTACCCCTATGGGAAAACACCCTTGGCCAACAGTTGGTACCCCAAGGTATTCCCACATTCCATGTTTCAGAAACAATTAAGGGTGATTCAACTATTAGCCCAAGTGTTTCCCCAATGGGGCAAATGCCCACCACATTTACCCCAATGGGGAAAATCCTTGGCCTACAGTTGGTCGCCCAAGGTCTTCCCACATTCCTTCTTTCAGAAACATTCAAGGGTGATTCAACTATTAGCCCAAGTGTTTCCCCAATGGGGCAAATGCCCACCACATTTACCCCAATGGGGAAACACCCTTGGCCAACAGTTGGTCACCCAAGGGCTTCCCGCATTCCTTGTTCAGAAACAATCAAGGCTGATTCAACTATTAGCCCAAGTGCTTCCCCAATGGGGCAAATGCCCACCACATTTACCCCTATGAGGAAACACCCTTGGCCAACAGTTGGGAGCCCAAGGTCTTCCCACATTCCTTGTTTCAGAAACAATCAAGGCTGATTCAACTATTAGCCCAAGTGTTTCAACAATGGGGCAAATGCCCACCACATTTACGACTATGGGGAAACACCCTTGGCCAACAGTTGGTCGCCCAAGGTCTTCCCACATTCCTTGTTTCAGAAACAATCAAGGCTGATTCAACTATTAGCCCAAGTGTTTCCCCAATGGGGCAAATGCCCACCACATTTACCCCAATGGGGAAACACCCTTGGCCAACAGTTGGTCACCCAAGGGCTTCCCACATTCCTTGTTCAGAAACAATCAAGTGTGATTCAACTATTAGCCCAAGTGTTTCCCCAATGGGGCAAATGCCCACCACATTTACCCCAATGGGGAAACACCCTTGGCCAACAGTTGGTACCCAAAAGGTCTTCCCACATTCCTTGTTTCAGAAACAATCAAGGCTGATTCAACTATTAGCCCAAGTGTTTTCAACAATGGGGCAAATGCCCACCACATTTACCACTATGGGGAAACACCCTTGGCCAACAGTTGGTCGCCCAAGGTCTTCCCATTCCTTGTTTCAGAAACAATCAAGGCTGATTCAACTATTAGCCCAAGTGTTTCCCCAATGGGGCAAATGCCCACCACATTTACCCCTATGAGGAAACACCCTTGGCCAACAGTTGGGAGCCCAAGGTCTTCCCACATTCCTTGTTTCAGAAACAATCAAGTGTGATTCAACTATTAGCCCAAGTGTTTCCCCAATGGGGCAAATGCCCACCACATTTACCCTATGGGGAAACACCCTTGGCAAACAGTTGGTACCCCTGCTGTATTCCCACATTCCTTGTTTCAGAAACAATTAAGGGTGATTCAACTATTAGCCCAAGTGTTTCCCCAATGGGGCAAATGCACCACATTTACCCCCATGGGAAAACCCTTGGCCTACAGTTGGAGGCCCAAGGTCTTCCCACATTCCTTGTTTCAGAAACAATCAAGGCTGATTCAACTATTAGCCCAAGTGTTTCCCCAATGGGGCAAATGCCAACTCCATTTACCCCAATGGGGAAACACCAATTTGGATTAACAACAGTTGGTACCCCCAAGGGCTTCCCACATTCCTTGTTTCAGAAACAATCAAGGCTGATTCAACTATTAGCCCAAGTGTTTCCCCAATGGGGCAAATGCCCACCACATTTACCCCAATGGGGAAACACCCTTGGCCAACAGTTGGTACCCCAAGGTACTCCCACATTCCTTGTTTCAGAAACAATCAAGGGTGATTCAACTATAAGCTGATTCAAGTGTTTCCCCAATGGGGCAAATGCCCACCACATTTTACCTCCCAATGGGGAAACACCTTGGCCAACAGTTGGTACCCCAAGGTCTTCCACATTCCTTGTTTCAGAAACAATCAAGGCTGATTCAACTATTAGCCCAAGTGTTTCCCCAATGGGGCAAATGCCCACCACATTTACCACTATGGGGAAACACATTTTGGCCAACAGTTGGGAGCCCAAGGTCTTCCCACATTCCTTGTTTCAGAAACAATCAAGGCTGATTCAACTATTAGCACAAGTGTTTCCCCGATGGGGCAAATGCCCACCACATTTACCCCTATGAGGAAACACCCTTGGCCAACAGTTGGGAGGCCAAGGTCTTCCCACATTCCTTGTTTCAGAAACAATCAAGTGTGATTCAACTATTAGCCCAAGTGTTTCCCCAATGAGGCAAATGCCACCACATTTTACCCCTATGGGGAAACACCCTTGGCAAACAGTTGATACCCTGTTTCCCCAATGGTATTCCCACATTCCTTGTTTCAGAAACAATTAAGGGTGATTCAACTATTAGCCCAAGTGTTTCCCCAATGGGGCAAATGCCCACCACATTTACCCCAATGGGGAAACACCCTTGGCCAACAGTTGGTACCCCATGGTACTCCCACATTCCTTGTTTCAGAAACAATCAAGGGTGATTCAACTATTAGCCCAAGTGTTTCCCCAATGGGGCAAATGCCCACCACATTTACCCCTATGGGAAACACCCTTGCCAACAGTTGGTACCCCAAGGTACTCCCACATTCCTTGTTTCAGAAACAATCAAGGCTGATTCAACTATTAGCCCAAGTGTTTCCACAATGGGGGCAAATGCCCACCACATTTACCTCTATGTGGGGAAACACCCTTGGCCAACAGTTGGTACCCCAAGGTCTTCCCACATTCCTTGTTTCAGAAACAATCAAGGGTGATTCAACTATTAGCCCAAGTGTTTCCCCAATGGGGCAAATGCCCACCACATTTACCACTATGGGGAAACACCCTTGGCCAACAGTTGGTCGCCCAAGGTCTTCCACATTCCTTGTTTCAGAAACAATCAAGTGTGATTCAACTATTAGCCCAAGTGTTTTCCCCAATGGGGCAAATGCCCACCACATTTACCCTATGAGGAAAACACCCTTGGCCAACAGTTGGGAGCCCAAGGTCTTCCCACATTCCTTGTTTCAGAAACAATCAAAGGTGATTCAACTATAAGCCCAAGTGTTTCCCCAATGGGGCAAATGCCCACCACATTTACCCCCAAGTGTTTATGGGAAAACACCCTTGGCCAACAGTTGGTACCCCAAGGTATTCCCACATTCCTTCTTTCAGAAACAATTAAGGGTGATTCAACTATAAGCCCAAGTGTTTCCCCAATGGGGCAAATGCCCACCACATTTACCCCTATGAGGAAACACCCTTGGCCAACAGTTGGTCGCCCAAGGTCTTCCCACATTCCTTGTTTCAGAAACAATCAATGCTGATTCAACTATTAGCCCAAGTGTTTCCCCAATGGGGCAAATGCCCACCACATTTACCCTATGAGGAAACACCCTTGGCCAACAGTTGGTCGCCCAAGGTCTTCCCACATTCCTTGTTTCAGAAACAATCAAGTGTGATTCAACTATTAGCCCAAGTTTTTTCCACAATGGGGCAAATGCCCACCACATTTACCCCTATGGGAAAACACGCTTGGCCAACAGTTGGTACCCCAAGGTATTCCCACATTCCATGTTTCAGAAACAATTAAGGGTGATTCAACTATTAGCCCAAGTGTTTCCCCAATGGGGCAAATGCCCACCACATTTACCCCAATGGGGAAAAATCCTTGGCCTACAGTTGGTCGCCCAAGGTCTTCCCACATTCCTTCTTTCAGAAACATTCAAGGGTGATTCAACTATTAGCCCAAGTGTTTCCCCAATGGGGCAAATGCCCACCACATTTACCCCAATGGGGAAACACCCTTGGCCAACAGTTGGTCACCCAAGGGCTTCCCACATTCCTTGTTCAGAAACAATCAAGGCTGATTCAACTATTAGCCCAAGTGCTTCCCCAATGGGGCAAATGCCCACCACATTTACCCCTATGAGGAAACACCCTTGGCCAACAGTTGGGAGCCCAAGGTCTTCCCACATTCCTTGTTTCAGAAACAATCAAGTGTGATTCAACTATTAGCCCAAGTGTTTCCCCAATGGGGCAAATGCCCACCACATTTACCCCTGGGGGCTGCTGGATGTTCAGTGTCATGCCAAGCAGCAACTGATATTGTCCGAGAGTGCAGTACGATTATGTCATGCATTATTTACGGTGCCAGGGAAAGGGGGCGTGGCCGAGTGAGATTCTTAAAATGCGTCGACTGTAATTTCCTTTCCTGTAATATAGTCTCAACTAAGTCATATATGTAAATCTGTAATTTAAACTTACATGGTGAATGAATGCTTTCTCATTATCGTTCAGAGTGTTTGATATGTTCTCCTCTCTGTTGAAATGGTGTTGCAAGGTGAAAAAAATTTATAATTAGAAACGAAAGATTAATTATGGCCACACTAATGAGAACGGCTGTATCTCTTGAATAATTATTTTCTTGATTCGTAAGCTGCGTAATTTACCAGAATATTCAACATTTAACTAAAATATGTGGGTGTAAATAAGTAAAATGAATTATTAATTTGCATTTCAGGGGAAAATAGACTTTTATAGTTAACTCATGATGATAATTCATTTACTGTATGATCACGAATAAGTAATTTCATTCAGTCTTTCGAAACTATTCGCCTGTCCGTTAACCAGATGAGTTAGGTATGAGTTAATCCTTCAATATTGAATGTGCTCGAAAACGTAAGAAAAAAGAAAAAAAACAGAACTCCAGATAAAAAAACTAAACGATCAGCGTTCGAAAACGCAAATATAGAACTCCTAACAGAATTCTGAATGCGTACTTAAGATAAAAAAAAAAAAAACGCAGAATTAAAAAAATCGATATACAATCAGCGTTCGAAATCCCAAACACAGAAAAATTCAGAACTCGTAAAAGAATTTAGAATGCGTTCGAATACCTGAGATTAAAAAAAAAAAACTAAAAGATCAGCGTTCGAAAACGCGAATACAGAACTCCTAACAGGATTCTGAATGCGTACGAACGCGTAGAAAGATCGAGAACAGAACAATTGAACTTAAGAAGAAAATCATTATAGAGCGACTTACAAACGAGTCAGCCGTTCGAACACCTCGACGATTTCGGGAGACGGCTGTGGCTTCGAGGGTTCCACCTGGGCGTTGTTCTCCTCTCCTCGTCCCGTTCCTCGTCTGTTGGAGGAGTTGAAGAGCAAGGATTGAATCCTGGGACTTAGCGCTCTATCAATGTATATTTCCATTTGCACTTGTTATTAGATATTGAATCCTATGGCTTATTTCTGTTTAAACCTAATTTTTTATTAGGTATTGAATCCTATGATTAATATCTCTCTTAATGAATATTTCTATTTATATTTAATCGTTATCAGATATTTAATCCCATGATTTATTTGTCTGTTATCGTAGATCTCTATTTACACTTAACTTTTACCAGATATTGAAACTTGTGATTGATCTCCTTATTAATTTATATATTATCAGATATTGAATCCTATGATTTATTTCTCTATTTGATTTATATTTCTATTTCCATTTACTGGTGATCAGACTTGTTTATTTTGACTTAGTTCTATTTTCAGCAGTATTTTGCCTTACTTCTTATTATTAGAATATCAGAAAACGAATTGAGTAATCTGCCTTATTGGCCCACTAAAGTATAACTTTATTTATATTTAAATGTACCTTTTTATTTCGTTTTTATTCTTAGTACTGTTGCACTATGCTTCTTAACACCTAAAGATATTAAGCAATAGTAATGAAATCCTCAGACTTTTTTTCAATATTATTGTCAATATGTATATACTATTATTTGTTTGGTGACTTCCTTACCTTTTTATTATTTTCTATTTTTGGCAGTGTTGTGGTATACCTTTCGTCTACCGGCTTATCTTTTTCACGTGGTAGTAGTAACGCTAGATAAGTTGATAACTCAAACAGCCAAGTGAAGAAAACTTCCTCAGAGCGTCAACTTTTTTTTGACGTGGAAACTAAGAGTTAGGTCGGTTTGGGTGAAAAAAGTTAAGTGTACCTTAGTTTTTCCAGACCACTGAGCTGATTAGCAGCTCTCCTAGGGCTGGCCCGAAGGATTAGACTTATTTTACGTGGCTAAGAACCAATTGGCTACTTAGCAACGGGACCTACAGCTTATTGTGGAATCCGAACCACATTATAGCGAGAAATGAATTTCTATCACCAGAAATAAATTCCTCTAACTCTTCATTAGCCGGCCGGAGACTCGTTCGCGGGCCTAGCGTTTGGTGTGAAAACTCAGCGTAGAGTACAAAGATATCATCGCCTAATCTCCATTTTAGGTTTCTGCACTGCACTGCACTTGCTCAAATTTGTTTCAATTGGAAGCATGTCTGACGCTTTGGGAGTTTCCAGAATATGCAATGAGTTCTCCTTTTCACTGATCTTACGAATACTCCGCCCAAGTAACTTGTTCAGTTCTCGTCAGTAAAATGTAAAGAAAAGCTCATTCCTTTGTAAGTCTTTTGCACGAAATTATTCAAAAAGCCTTGGACCTTACAAACTTTCTTTGTAGTCAAAAGTCATCAAAGGAAAACTGCACTTTGGAACTTTCTACGTTCGCTGAATTTAACAAAGAAAACTGCCTTGAGTAACCGTCTTCATTTGCAGAATTTCACAAGGAGTATAAAAATGAGTCCTTTGTAACTTTCTCTTTTCTAAAAAATTTCTAAATAAGTCGTAACTTAGTGACTTTGTTCTCGAAACTTCCCTAAAAATATCAGACCTCAATAATTATTTTCTTGAAACTTCTATTGAAAAAAAAAAGAGGCCATATGAATATAATTACTTCAGAATATTCCTCGTTAAAATAATTTCTCGACATCTCATCAATTTAACTACGCACCTCCGTTATTGGAATGGAATATAAAATATAGGCCAAAGGCCAAGAACTGGGACCTATGAGGTCATTCAGCGTTGAAAGGGAAACTGAGAGAAAAGGAGGTTTTAAAGGTGTAACAGGAGGAAAACCTCAAAGCAGTTGCACTGTGAAACAAATGTTAGGAGAGGGTGAAAAGTAAGATGGAAGAAAGAGAATATGAACGGAGTTCCAGTAAAAAAAGAATGAATGGGGTTGCAGCTAGGGACCATAGGGGCGTTACAGAAAACCTTATCAAGTAATGCCTACAGCGCACCGCGTGAGGTGCACTGACAGCACTACACTACGAGGGGTTACGTCTGTTATCAACTTACCTTCATCATCCCGACTTGGGTTAACGGAAGAATTTTCTCACGGCATAAACTTCTTCTTCAAAATCCTGAAGTACGAATAGAGACTCCAGGGGGAGGGGGGGAATCCCCGGCCGGGTCTCGTACTCGCGGATGAGTCGATACATGTCAAACTTCCAGTGCTCGCTGCTCTTTTCCTGGACGTACTGGAAGACGTTACTGGAAAAGGAGGAGGTGGTTTGGAATTATGGAAAATTATGCGTGTGAGTTTGGGACAGACTTCGTGCGTCTCTGGATTGGACAATGTTCTCTATTTAGTAACACTATTAGTTGGTAGATTTCGTGGAATTCAGTTTAATTCGGGTAATGAGTTTTAGTTGGGTCAAATAAATCTTGGTTCATATAGACACACATACACACACACACACACACACACACACACACACACACACACACACATATATATATATATATATATATATATATATATATATATATATATATATATATATATATATATATATATATATAAAATAGCCACAATGCCCTCTTAACTTGTCGAATTCTTCGCGCTTTTTGGATACGCTTGTCACTATAAAGCCTTAAGATGCCAGTGCAAGAAATATGAAGAAATTATGACGTCCGGTAGCGGGGAGCAAACCCGGGTCCCCTAATCAGAACGAGGTCCCATTGTCGACAAAAGAGAAAAAAATTGATTAATAAATTACTTAGGATGTATATTTTAGTGACCTTGGAAGTGTGGCATGTGCTTGTTAGAATATTGTTATGTAAGTTTTTGTACCATCAATGAACATGAGACAGTGAAAAATAGGAAAGAAAGCAAGACAGAAACGACTAGGAGAAAGGCTTATTGAAAACAGCGACCCCGACCAGGGATGAAGCTGAAAGGAAAAGCATATTTAATTCATTTTAAGTCACGGATATTTGAGCTCGAAAGACATAAATTTACAACATCCTACAACTCAGGAATAATAATAATAATAATAATAATAATAATAATAATAATAATAATAATAATAATAATAATACCCACCCAGAAATAAAGATCCTAATTGAGAACATGAAATCCATATCTTCTTTCTTTTTTCTTTTTCGTTTTATTTTTTATCCGGAATCCTTATAATAATAATAATAATAATAATAATAATAATAATAATAATAATAATAATAATAATAATAATAATAATAATAATAATAATTATTATAATAATACCCACCCATAAATAAAGATCCCAATTGTGAACATGAAATCCATATCTTCTTTCTTTTTTCTTCTTCGTTTTATTTTTTATCCGGAATCCCTATAATAATAATAATAATAATAATAATAATAATAATAATAAGAAGAAGAAGAAGAAGAAGAAGAAGAAGAAGAAGAAGAAGAAGAAGAAGAAAGATCTGAACTGAGAACACGGAATCTATTTTATTTATTTTTTTATATTTTTTCAAAATAATAATAATAATAATAATAATAATAATAATAATAATAATAATAATAATAATAATAATAATAATACCAACCCACAAATAAAGATCCTAATTGAGAACATGAAATCCATTTTCCTTCTCTCTTTTTCTCTTTCTTTTTATTTTTTTATCCGGAATCCCTATAAATCTTCTTAACGACGGGCGCCTGCGAAAGGCAATGAGATATATAAGTGGTAATTAAATACTCAGATCTAAGAGCGGTGGTACCCCCTCCCCACCCTTCCCACTCCCCTCTCCCTCTCCCTCCCCCTCTTCCCATCCTTAGCCCAGAACAAGTTCTTTTTTCTTTTTTTCTTTATTTTCTCTTTTTCTTCTTTTCTTTGTCTTTATGAAAGGGGCTCTTGGGGGGGAAGGAAAATTAAATACAGTTTGTTGTGATCTAGATCTTATACTAGACTTCTTGGATCATGGTTGTGTTTGTTTGTTTGCGTGTGGGTTGTAAATAGTGGTGAGGTTGTTGAGGCAAATAGAGGGGAGTTGGGATGTATATCTGCGTCATACACATACACACGCACACATGTACACACGTGTTTATATATATAATATATATACATATAATATATATACGGTATATATATGTATGTATGTATGTTTATCAATGTATGTGTGTGTTTGTGTATGTATAGTTGTCCATTCTCATTTGCAGAGGGGGAACACAGAAATGGAAAAACCTATTTTTTTGGTAAGTGCAGAAATCCTGGCGCAGTTGTGTTAAATATATTGATACTGAATACTGAAGACTTAAAAAAAAAGAAAATGTTATATAACAAACCCAGTGTTATAAATAAAGGTAAATTCCTTACTGATTTATGCCGTGAATTCTAGACGTGGGTATTCATATTCTGGTATTCTTAAGAAGAGAATACCCAGTATTCCCCTGCTTATTCCTCCCTCCCTTCCATCACTTGGAAATTCCTCACTGGTTGTCGTGGTCACAAAAGAAATTTTACAATATTTAGTAATTTAAAGCGTTTTGTTTATTTCTTTTTTTGAAGAGTAACAAATGCTTTCCATTTAGGTATAGTGTATTTTAGTTTTCTGTAAAAGAAAACTATTGTGCCGGCTTTATTCTGTCCGTCCGCACTTTATTCTGTCCGCTCTTTTTTCTGTCCACACTTTTTCTGTCCGCCCTCAGATCTAGAGGGCTGCAAATTGGTATGTTGATCATCCATCCTTCAATCAACAAACACACCAAATTGCAGCCCTCTAGCCTTAGTAGTTTTTATTTTACCTAAGGTTAAAGTTATCCATAACCATGCTTCTGGTAGCAATATAGGCCAGGCCACCACCGGGCATAGGTTAAAGTTTCATGGGCCGCGGCTTATAGAGCATTATACCGAGACCACCGAAAGATAGATCTGTTTTCGGTGGCCCTGATTATACGCTGTAGCGTCTGTACAGAAAACTCGATTGTGCCGAAGAAACTTCGGCGCATTTTTTACTTGTTCACTCTTGTCACGAACATTAATTAGTCGGTTGAACTTCCTCAACTCTCATTCATTTACAATTTCTATTTTTATTGCAGTATCTTTAAAGTACATTTTTATTTTTCCTTTCCAAACAAATCACAGTAGCTCGCTAAAAAGCTTCAGCAAAGAGCGCTTGGTAACTGGAACACAAACAGATAGACAGATAAAAAAAAAGGAAATAAAAAAAAAAGGAATAAAAAGATAACCCTGCTTCTATTATGGCAGCCGTGAAAAAGGTTCAGTTGACAAAGGACGCTCAAAGGCAACACTTCCAGCGCCACCTGGAAAACCTATTGGCGGCTTCCAGACTTCCAGGAAGACGCTCGATGGGGCGTGATATGCAAGTTCGGTTCCAGCGAAAAAGTTGTGGTGTGTATACCTAGTTTTTTTTTTTTTTATTTTTTTTTTTGTTTTTAATCGATAAATACGACGAACTACGTTAATGCTTTTAGTTTCTTTGACGTGTTAGGTGCGTGTTTTTTTCGTTTTTTTTTTTACATTTTTCTTCAGAATGTATTTGGTAGGTGCTACTAGGTGGTATGCTAGAGGGGGCTTCTTTTTTTAAAGCTTTATATTGATAGAGAAGATTAGAGTGTAATGGGTTAAGCAGTTTCGTAATTATCATGTTTTAGAATAGATTATTAATAAGGTGGTTTAATCAGGTTGTTGTTAATAAGTAATGAATGAATGGAGAAGACATAATGAAGGGCAGGTAAACGATATATATATATATATATATATATATATATATATATATATATATATATATATATATATATATATATATATATATATATATATATATATATATATATATATATATATATATATACATATATATATATATATTATATATATATATATATATATATTATATATATATATATATATATATATATATATATATATATATATATATATATATATATATATATATATATATATATATATATATATATAGACACATAGATAGATAGATGGATTCAGCTTGTAAGGAGATAAGATTGATGATGGGGAGCATGAATATTTAGCGTTTCAGTAATGACAATGATATGTTGAAAATGGCACTGGAAAGAAGAGGGACCGTAATATTTATGTATGTGTAAGCAGGAACCTTTAAAATGGACAAAGCTGAAATGTACAAAAGTATTATGCAGTCGGTTAGGGATGCGTGGTCCAAGGCTAAAGTGTCTAAAGTACGTAGGACATAAACTCAAGCCCCTTTTGTTGTAAGAGAAGGGAGACTGCCATAAAATACTATTTATAAAGCGGCCGTCACAGCTGGCTTCATTATCATAAAGCAACCCTTTAAGAGTTATATTAGCGATCGTACTGCATGCCATAAAAGTGTTTAGCAATCACAGAGCAACTCTTAAAAAAAAGTGGTAAGATTTCAAAGAGCTCAGCTTCATTGCTCTGTCATAAAATTGGCGTATACTTCACAATGACCTTTGCGAATACTTGCGCAGAGTTCATAGACCGACCTTCAGAAACCCCTTAACTGCAAAGAGTGACCTTTATGGATGCTAGAGATTCATGAAGCGTGAGAGTACATGGTAAGGGAAATGCAATTGCTCAGGGAATAATAATAATAATAATAATAATAATAATAATAATAATAATAATAGTACGTGACGTGGTTCGTGCAAAGTAGATTCAACGTAAACTTAACAGTTGAATAAGTGGAAGTTTGATCTCAAATGTTTGCATTTTAAAACCAGCATCTTTTTTTGTTTTGGGGGGGGAGGGAGTTATTCTCTTAGTAAACAGAATTCGACATTAATTACTTATTTGTGGTTTTATGTTATAAACACTCATATATATGAGAGTGTTTACATATTGTATACTTTATTTTGAATGTGTCAACACAAAAAGTCTTGTCGATTTTGCTAAATCTCTTCTTATATTTCGCTGAGACTTAAGAATCTCACAACATTGAATATTGTCCAAGAGGGTCATTCTCGGCCCCCTTTCTTGCCCAGCTAAGGCAAAAAAAAAAAAAAAAAAAAAAAAAAAAAAAAATAATAATAGATAAAAACTCGGCTTCGTTATCATGCATCGATCAGTATGGTATCAAAAGATAATTATCTTGCTAAATGTTCTCATTCATACGAGATCAATAAAGCAAACCCTTGTCCGTTTATTCTTCGGAAATAGAAATTGAAATTTATAGTGAATTTACATCATGAAAATGGCCTCTATTTAGCCGAAGTCAAGGGTGAGGGATCCGAACGCTCAGGTGAAGTCTTTTCATGGTTTTCGCAGAAAGGAACAAAACCTCTCGGTAGCCAAGTAGCTCATAAAGAAATTGGCTATTACTGTTGGAAAGAGAGAGAGAGAGAGAGAGAGAGAGAGAGAGAGAGAGAGAGAGAGATATTTCTAATTTTGTCCATATATAGAAAGAGAGACAGAGAGAGGATTTCTAATTTTCTCCATATAAGTTTATGAGCTTAGAAAAGAATGTGCAATAAGAATTGTATTGCTCTCTCTCTCTCTCTCTCTCTCTCTCTCTCTCTCTCTCTCTCTCTCTCTCTCTCTTCATTAACAAGTAGTTGGTGAAACCAGGATGAAAAGTTTAACTAAATAATTAAATCATTATTACCTTAGTAAATGGTTGCCTTAAATCAGGATCTTGTATATTTGAAGCTAGATCACTTTCCCTTGAAGTCTGACCCAACCACCGAGGTATCTCTCTCTCTCTCTCTCTCTCTCTCTCTCTCTCTCTCTCTCTCTCTCTCTCTCTCTCTCTCTCTGTACTCAATGTTTGGTTAATGCGAACTTCCTGTGAATCAGTCCTTGACAGTCATGCCTCAGCTGATGGTCTTATTTTCCCAAACTAGATCTCCAGTCCCCTGTGACGTCATCATTAATGATAAATCTGTAACCGCTTTATAACTCGTTTTCAGTGAAGATTTTATATTTTTTCCCCACCTGGCTAATACTTTGAAGTTTATATAATATAAACTTCAAAGTATTAGCCTTAACTAGAGAAAAGCGTTTACTGGGCTTTGAGCTAATAATAATAATAACAATAATAATAATAATATTAATAATAATAATAATAATAATAATATCGGATTGTGTTTTGTTTGCCCTTCCCGGGTGACAATAGGGGAGACATAACACGTCCACCCACCCCCTGCAAACCGGTTTGTCCACCCCGGGAGGGGGCTGGGTGGGTATGAAAGACTTTCACCCTCCTCCTGCAAACCTGTTTGTCCGCCCCGGGTGAGGGCGGGTTAGGTAGGGGGATCGTAATAATAATAATAATTGCTCGTAATAATAATAATTGATGTTTCAACGGCATTTACCTTGTAGAAAGACCTCTCTATTCCTCTTATTATATTTTCCTCGTATAGTAAATTTCCAATGGACGTGGACAGATATTCTGGTTTTATTGTTTATTTTGCTCTTGTTAATGAGAGAATGTATATGAAATTAAGAGGTGGAAAGGTGCTTGCAGCAGGAAGACTGCATTGATGTCGTGTCAGGTCTTCTTAAAGTTTCTATAATATATATATATATATATATATATATATATATATATATATATATATATATATATACATATATATATATATATATATATATATATATATATATATATATATATATATATATATATATATATATGTGTGTGTGTGTGTGTGTGTGTGTGTGTGTATGTATATATATATATACTGTAAATATACATATACACACATATATATGTATGTATATGTGTATATATATACATACATACATTCACATATATACATATGCATATATATTTGTATATATTTATGCATACATAGTGCGACCTGTTCAATATACGATTTAAGATTGGAGAAAAGTCCATAGCAAGCGGTGCGACCGGGAGAGTTTCCATAAATGGCTTAATTTGTACAGGCACCATGAGCAGTAATGCTTTCTGGAACCATTAATATATACGCTTGTATACTACATGTATGTGTGTGTATATAAGTCTGTTTTTTTATTAAATAATGGGATCTGTATAGACTTATAAAAGCGTCATTGCATTGGGAATTAGGGAATCTGTTAAAAAAAAGAATACTAGCAAACCTTCTCCTCTAAGATTCCATCGACAATCTTGACTGTTAATACCGTTTGGGTAATGATGTTGATGATGACAGTGATAATAATGAGGAACCAGGATAATAAAGGGGGCTGAAGAAAGTTTATTACTAAAAGGAAGAATCAAGTTGGAGGTGGTAATGTATATTGGGAACGATATGAAGGTTCCTATCAAGGCGTGTCTCAGTAAGGAAGAAGAAGAAGAAGAAAAGATGATGAAGAAGAAGAAGAAGAAGAAGAAGAGGATGATGATGATGATAAGAAAGAAGAAAAAGATGATGATAGGTAAGAATAAGTAGAAGAAGAGGATGATGATGATGATGATAAGGAAGAAGAAAAAGATGATGATAAGTAAGAAGAAGAAGTAGAAGAAGAAGAGGATGATGATAAGGAAGAAGAAAAAAGATGATGATAAGTAAGAAAAGAAGATGATGATGATGATGAAGATGATGGTGATGATGATGATGATAAGGAAGAAGAAGAAGAAGACGAAAAAGAAGAGGATGATGATGATGTTGATGATAAGGAAGAAGAAAAAGATGATGATAAGTAAGAAGAAGAATTAGAAGAAGAAGATGATGATGATGATGACGATGATGACGATGACGAGGAAGAAGTAGAGGAAGAAAAAAAAAGACCAACAAGGAAGGCAAAGAAGCAAAGAGTTCGTACAAGAGAGAGAGTAAGGAGTAAGATGCGAGAGAGAGAGAGAGAGAAGTGATGATGAGAAGAAGGGTGAGGAGGAGGAGGAGGAGGAGTAGGAGGAGGAACATTGGGGAAGTAAGGGGTTTTGGTGGGTATAAAGGGAAGGGGGTCGAAGGTTTAGGTGGGGAGGGGGATGGAGGGGGAGGGAGGAGGGATGAAGTATGACACCCTACACCATCATATTGGATTACCCGAGTTCTGTTTGTAGTGGGGGTTGGAAAGTCGACAATATACAACTGATATATGAGAAATATCAAAAGAGAGATGGAAGATGAGAGAGAGAGAGAGAGAGAGAGTAGGTCGCTCCCCAGCATCATGTTGATACAGGCGACTTTCTGTAGGCACTTATGCTCAAAGCGAGTAATTACTTATATAATTTATTCAGTCATTTCTTTTTTTGACTGATGTTTTTATTTCTGTTCTTCCTTCTTTTCGTATATGGATAATCTCTTATGTGAAGAGATTATAAAAAAAAACCATTGTCTTTGTTTTTTGGTTCATCCCATAAGAACGAATATGTATTGTGTGTGTAAAAAGCTTGAGAAATATATATGCGCTGGATTAGCTAAACTGTCATTGAAGAGAGAGAGAGAGAGGGGGCGTGCGTGAGGGAGGAATAAACTGAATTATAATACAGAGAAAGAGAGGAAAAATTTGGAATCAGTTTCAATTTTTTATTCGCTATTTGTTATTCGCATTGAAAGACTTGGAGAGAGAGGAGAGAGAGAGGTTTTCACATTGTGATATTCTTGGATTTTTTTACATGAAGTCCATTTCTGTCAGGGACGGATTTAAACAAGCGGTGTTATCCCTGTGCTCAGAATGCATTCCGGGTAATTCGGTTATGGACAAATACTTGCAAAATGCTGATGATTGTAAATTCCGGGGTAGAATATTCTCTCTCTCTCTCTCTCTCTCTCTCTCTCTCTCTCTCTCTCTCTCTCTCTATCTGTAAATTCCGGGGTGGAATATTCTCTCTCTCTCTCTCTCTCTCTCTCTCTCTCTCTCTCTTTCCAATTGAAAAAAAGTCGGAATCAATTTTGATTTGTGATTCACTATAAAATTTAGCATTGGAGAGAGAGAGAGAGAAGAGAGAGAGAGAGAGAGAGAGAGAGAGAGAGAGAGAGAGAGAGAGAGAGATGTTTTAACAAATCAGGAAAATTTCGTAATGTCAGCACCAAACGTTTAGAACCATTTTCAAAAACTATCACACTGAGGCTCAACAGCTCAATATAATTAACTCCTTATGACTAATAATCATATTAAATAACTGCCAGAGAAGGAGATCCCACATCTGCTGCCATTTACACCACTGTACTCTCTCTCTCTCTCTCTCTCTCTCTCTCTCTCTCTCTCTCTCTCTCTCTCTCTCTCTCTCTCTCTCTCTCTCTCACGTCTCGGATTCCGTAAAAGTTATTAATACAAGGAATATCTGGCCCTTGATATACCACTCTCGATGAGGAAATCCTTCTCCTGTGTTTATGACTGGTTAGAGTTAGTGAGGGGTGATCATTTTGATTCGCAAATCAGATTGACAGGATTGGAAAATGTTAGGGATTGTGTAAAGCCTTCTTGAAATAGGAATGCATGGATAGATAGATAGATAGATAAATAAATAAATAAAATATGTTTCTGTCAGGTCAGAGTTAGTGAGAGATGATTATTTTGAATCGCAAATCAGATTGGCAGGATTAGAAGATTTTAGGGATTGTGTAAAGTTTTACTGGAATAGGAATGAATGAACAGATAGATAGAGTAATAGATTAATAACTCAATTGTTTATATCAGGTCAGAGTCAGTGAGGGAAGACCATTTTGAATCGGAAATCAGATTGACAGGATTGGAAAATTTTAGGGATTGTGTAAAGCTTTATTGAAATGGGAATAAACGAAGAGATAGGTATAGATAGATAAAATAGTAAATAAAAGAATAAATGAATAAATATGTTTATGTTTGGTCAGAGTTAGTGAGGGATGACCATTTTGATTTGGAAATCAGATTGACAGGATTGGAAAATCTTAAGGATTGTGTAAAGATTTATTGATATAGGAATGAGTGAGTAGATAGATAAAATAATAAATAAAAGAATAAAAAGATAAATAGATAAATATGTTTATGTCCGGTCAGAGTTAGTGAGGGATGATCATTTTGAATCGCAAATCAGATTGACAGGATTGGAAAATTTTAGGGAATGTGTAAAGATTTATTGAAGCAGTGAGAAATAAATAGATAAATAAATAAATAAATAAATAAATATATTTATAGATAAGTGGATAACTAAATATAAAAAAATATATATATATATATGTAAATATATATATATATATATATATATATATATATATATATATATATATATATATATATATATATATATATATATATATATATATATATATATATATATAATATATATATAAATTGATAGACCAGTGGATAAATAAATAAATACGTAAATAAATAAATCTAGTAATTGTAATTTTTTTAAGAGCCATTGACATATTTCTGATTTTAAATGAAGTTGACGGGTTGAATAAAAAAATAATGAATGACTGTGTAAATAAATAAATAAAGTAAATAAAAAAATTAAATGTCATAGATATATTTCTGATTTAAAATCAAGTTGTCGAGTTAAGATAAAGAAAAATGGGAATTCTGGGGTAACCGAATTAACCAGCTTTGATTTCTATAGCAGTCCAGGTTCTGTGGCAAAAAAAAAAAAAAAAAAAATAGTCCCTCGTAGAAAAAAAAAGAGCAGAATAAAAATAGTAAAAAATATAAAAAAGGATGAAAGTTAAAGCGTGTCTCAGTATGTATGTTTTTCAGTAATTTATTCAAATTCAAATTCAAAACTTTATACCTATGAATACAACTAGTATGCATGTACAAAAATATAAAAATAAAAGTACTGGTAAAATAATTTATCTCTTCGCTCCAACGACCTAATACACAATTAAATACAAGTGAAAAATGCGCCGAAGTTTCTTCGGCGCAATCGAGTTTTCTGCACAACCGCTACAGCATATAATCAAGGCCACCGAAAATGGATCTTCTTTCGGTGGTCTCGGTATAATGCTGTATGAGCTGCGGCCCATGAAACTTTAACCACGCCACGGTGGTGGCCTGTCCTATACAGTTGCCAGAAGCGCGATTATGGCTAACTTTAACCTCAAATAAAATAAAAACTACTGAGGCTAGAGGGCTGCAATTTGGTATGCTTGATGATTGGACGGTGGATGATCATCATACCAATTTGCAGCTTTCTAGCCTCAGTGATTTTGAAGATCTGAGGGCGGACAGAAAAAGTTCGACCGGACAGACAAAGCCGGCACAACAGTTTTCATTTACAGAAAACCAAAAGAGATAATTTTCATGAATCTGTGCGATAATTATTGACAGAATGCAACAAAATCTTCGGCAAAAGTGAGAGATGACTTCTGTCACATCCAATTGAGGACTCCGGCATACGGAAGTCCTTTCCATTATATCCTATACATTCCTTATACCCTCCTTTTATCGGCCTATCCTGGACAATGCTTCATGCAAGGATTTTGCAATGGATATCCGAGGAAGAAGGAGATAGGATGAAGAGACCTCAGGGATTGTAAAGAACGCTCCTCCCCAACTTTTTTTTTCAGTGGTGAGGGTTTCGGG
>NC_089781.1:93592987-93610487 GCF_040412425.1 Macrobrachium rosenbergii
CTTTTCTGTTTATCTATATTTTCTTCCAGCAAACTGGAATATTTGCAAGCATTGAAAGTTGCAATTCCAGAACTCAATACGCGGAGATGAAACTCCTCTCTGGCTATATTCAATATTGATTGATTGAATACGATGAGCGACTATGGCCATCGCCACCTGTCTGAAGAGGGAACTCGGCTCTCTTATTATTGCTTTAACAATAGACGATTCGTAAAGCAGCTTCGGCAGATCACATACCACACATGCACACGCGCACAAACACACGTGCTCGCGCACACATACACACACACACACACACACATTCACACCAATTACCACATGCAACTTAATTTGATAATGTTCAGGAAATTCATTTGGATAGTTTCCTGTAATCTCCCTTTTTCTTGCACAGGTATTGGACAAATTTTTGACACATTTCCATGATGGGACCTCTACACAAAGGGAAAGTATTCACCATCGTTCCATCAGTGATAAAGACCATTTCAAACCGTTTTCAAGGTCAGCTTGTTTTATAGTTAGATTTACAAGTAATTAAAGAATGTATTAAACGATGCTTATTTCTTTTAAAGTATTAATATTCCATTTGAACGGTCTTTTATAGAGTCCAGAATAACAGTGACGCAATTCCTGCTGAAGTTTTATCTATAAATCTAGTGATTTTTGGTCATGGAAGATATTCCAAATTGTATCTTTTCTTAAAAAAAACCGCTAAAGAGCCCTTGATGTAAGTAAGGTATGGTTTGTAACCTCACAGTCTATAGTATTTTGAAAAGATATGATTATGCTTTTTATCAATCAATGTGATATTGATCTCTGGCGGCCATTGCCCAGTTCCAAATGTCATGTCAGGTCAGGCCTTAACAATAGGTCAGTTAGCTATAGTCAGTTTGGTCATTTTCATCATGATTGCATGTTGTGTATTGTGTGTATAAGAGAGAGAGAGAGAGAGAGAGAGAGAGAGAGAGAGAGAGAGCACCTCAGTCCTCACGTATAAATGATGTTAGGCCAGGTCAGGTCAGGTCGTGATTTGTTGGGTTATTGCAGACATGCATAGCGTAATCACATTTCGTAAAACAACGGATACATGCAAGATCATTTCTTCCCAAAGTTCAAGAGAGAGAGAGAGAGAGAGAGAGAGAGAGAGAGAGAGAGAGAGAGAGAGAGATGACCTCAGTCATCATGTGCAAATGATGTCAGGTCAGGTCATGATGGATCATAGCTTTATATCACATTTCTCAAAACACCCGGTACATATGAGATCATATCTTCCCAAAGTTCAGAGAGAGAGAGAGAGAGAGAGAGAGAGAGAGAGAGAGAGATGCAGCATGCATGTGTTCTCTCGAATCTGAAACAGAAACAGTGTCAGTAGTGGACTAGCTGTCGCGGTGTGAGGACGTGCTGTCGGCAGCTCCGCTCACCCCTCTGTGTTTTCTCGGCGCTCTCGAATCGGACCGCGAGTTACAGTGGCTGTGTTCGCTACCCACAAAAATGCAAAATTATGTCGAGACACCGCGAAGATTTCGCGTGAATTTTGGTGTGAAGGCGTGAATGAATGTGTCGTACGTTGCAGTATATGATAAAAAAGTTCGTAAGGTATTAGCCAACCGGAGGAAGGTACGATATCTGTTACTCTGACGAAGGATGATATGCCTGAGTAAAGACTGGTTCTGAATTCTGCAAAGTTTTGTGGAAAAGTCAAGCATAAGTCTTTTATGTAATTAACTCGAAATCTCCTGATATTATAATGTACAGTACTTATATAATATTTAAAGCTATAGATGCTGTTTTTAAATGTAAACACAAAAGTTAACAAAATAATTTTAGTTTGAACTTGACCATGCTTGTCAGACAGATTGAAAACTTCAGATTGTAACAGAAGACTCAACGCGAATTCTGCTAGATTTATCTTCAGTTTTAGAAAATAAACATGAGAAGTTAGAAACTGCTACTCAAGCAATGCAATAAACTTTATTCACTTACGTCATCAGACACAAACTTTCAAGTTAATCTTCCCTGCAACAAACTTTTATTTCGAAGTACCTGCCTATACAAACTTTTCTAAGATTTTTTTTAACCGAATAGTTCAAAGTCTTTGGCTGGAAACGATATACTTTATCAGCCTGTTGATGATATTAATTTTTCATAGTTAATTACTTGAATTACCAATGAACTAAAGAAAAGTGATACATAGCAAACTTGGAATTCATTGACTAATGAGTTCGTTTTTGAAAATCTGTGAAATAAAACTGCAAATTTTCAGTATTGTATTGGAGGACCTATGAAATATATGCCATCTTACGTATCAAAATTAAGGAAATAAGATTAATGGAAAATTGAGGAAATAAGGTTAATGATAAACTGAGGAAATGAGATTAATGACAAAGTGAGGAAATAAGATTTGATGACAAATTGAGGAAATAAAGTTAATGTCAAATTAAGGAAATAAGATTAATGACAAAATAAGGAAATAAAGTTAATTACAAATTGAGGAAGTAAGATTAATGACAAATGAAAAAGGGAAATATTTTCGTGAAGAATGAATCAGTAAGAAATGAATTGTCAAGTAGCAGGAAGAAATGAAAAAACAATAATTATGATAATGAACTATCAATGAGCCTCGATTATTACCTGCTATTTCCTGTACCAAGATTGCGTTAATTATTCGTTCAGTAATCCGTAAGGATCAAAATCCTTTGATATATTTACTGAATTTGAGCTCATTAACCTTTTATACAACATTTATTCTTAAGAATAGTTGGATAAGAGTACAAAAAGTTGAGTGAAAGACAAGAGATTGAATGGAAATGAAAAGAAATGAACTACCTAAGGGGAAAATTTAATAAAAATCCATACTTTCCGTTTTTTATGTTAAATTAGACTCAAACTGTGTTTATGAGTTCCACGAAGTGCAAAATAAGCTTAAGGTAAAACGTATTCCCCGACGAAACCGCAACCTTTAGTACAAATTTGTACATAAACTGAATAAAAAAAGAACAACGGGTTCTGAAAGTAGTACAAATAAAAAAAAAAAAGAATAAAAAAAAAACTGAACAACCCGCCCATTTACACTTATGCGCAGCATACCTGTGCGGAGAAAACAGAAGACGATCGCGGAGGTAAACAACTCTCTCTCTCTCTCTCTCTCTCTCTCTCTCTCTCTCTCTCTCTCTCTCTCTCTCTCTCTCTCGCCCTTTGATAATGAAGATGAAAACTCGGGGCCGTGAGGAGGAATGGCGCGCGAGAGAGCGAAAGATTAGACCCAATTAATATGGATAGAGGTGACTGGCGTCCCGTTGCGGAAGAAGAAGAAGAAGAAGGAGAAGAAGGAGAAGAAAAGAGAGAGGAGAATCAGGAGGAGGAGGAGGAGGAGGCGGTAGAGGATAAGAAGAAGAAGAAGAGACGGAAGACTGAAGGAGGGGAGAATAAGAAGAAGAAGAAGAAGAAAAGGTGAAAAGGAGAAAGAAGAAGAATCTCGATTACAATTACCAACTCTCCCCTCCCCTCCCTCCCTCCCTCCCTCCCTCTCTCCCTCCCTAATCCCTATTCCGTCGACCTCTACCCCTGCCCCCTTGCCCCCCCTTCTCTCTCTCTCTCTCTCTCTCTCTCTCTCTCTCTCTCTCTCTCTCTCTCTCTCTCTCTCTCTCTCTCTCCTTCCTGACGAAAAGAGGGGGCCCCGTCGGACCTTCTGGAGAGGAGATTGAGTCGTGAGTTACGATGAACGACAAAGAAGACCCCAGCACGACCAACGCGACCAAGAGAAAGACGACCAGAGCTACTTCGTCAGGAAGCGACCGTCAGCAGCCCCAGCAGCCTCCTCCTCCTTCTCTTCGTCACCACCGTCGTCAGCAGCAGCATCAGCCTCAGTCTGACGACCAGACGATCAAGGTGAGTGCGGAAGTTCGCTCTGGCGTGATTTTGGGTGTCCGGTTGTCGCTGGGAAGTGTCCGGAAGTGATTTGGGCAAGCGGCGGCGACTGGGAAGTGTCCGGATGTGATTTAGGTGCTCGGTAGCGACCGGGAAGCGTCCGGGTGTAACTGGGAAGCATCCGGACGTGATTTTGGTGCTCGGTCGAGAGTGCGAAGTATCCGGACGTGATTTGGGTATCCAAATGTTACTGGGAGTGTTCGGATGTGATTTGGGAATGGGAAATGTTCTGATGTGATTTAGGTATCCGGATGTAACTGGGGAGTGTCCGGATGTGATTTGGGTATCCGGCTGACACTGGTGAGTGTCCTGACGTGACTGGGAAGCGTCCGGTTATAACTGGGGATCTCCGGTTGTGAGCGGGGGCAGATCCGGCCGCGATTTTGAGATGCCTGGGTGTGAGTAGGAGGGAGGGGGAAGGGCCGTGGGCGGCATCCGGACGTGATTTTGGGAGAAGGGATTGCTGGCACCTTTTTGCAGTGACTGTGACGTGAGAGATGGTTAATTAGAGCTTGCACAGTTTTATTTTATTTTTTTTGGCGGGGGGGGGGTTTATTTAACACTGGTTAACAAGAATGCGCTTGATCGCCATGGCGTTCGTTAATTACAGGATTTTTTTCAAATTACGGAACGATGATCAGTTTTTGGTAATTTTGGGAATATTTTATTTACTTAATGTGTAATTGATTGACCATGACTATTTAAATGCCATGTAAATAATTAATGAATATTAATTAATTAATTAATATTTTTGACTAATTATAGAAGTTTTTCTAATAGGCGAATCGTTATCCAAAGCAAAAAAATAAATAAATAAATAAAAATAATCGAAAAAGTGTTCTGTTTGCAACTGGATAATCATTATTTATTTAATTTTATGGCTGTATTGGAGGGAATTGGTAAACACTTAGCCCCCGGAAAATAATTGGAATAGACTAATTGAAAAAAACCCCATTTTCATATTTTTCATAAACAGCAGCGCTAGACCGCATCTAAGTGAAAACTGTCCAATTTATTTGTTATTGTTTTTATTTTAAGTAATTTGCTGTTTAACTTATTCAATGAAAGGAGAGTTGTGGGTTTCAAGGCCATATTTCAGCGAGCAGAATATTTCTGGCTTGCGTTGGTAATCTATAAATGGGCCTGTCTAATTTTATTACCGAACCGCCGATCTGTAATTAAGCTGTAATCATATACTTTTCTTTTGAAACGCTAGAAAATGCTTCATTACGTGAAAAATATTGGTGGCATTTGTATTACTTGTCATTTGATGCAGTTGATTCTTCCAAGGTTAGATTCGTTGTTTGCAAAGTGAAAAATTTCTGTTGATTTTATTGGTTTTGTTACAGAATTATTTATTTCTCATGTTTTATTATCACATAATTATTGTTATCGATTATTAGATATTTAGCAAGTATTATTTATTATTTATTATTAATTAATTAATTACTATTATTAAGCAATAAATAATGAATTATTGTTTTTGTTATAGAATTTTTTTTTATCATGTATTTAATTTATTTTTTATATATTATTATCACATAATTATTATTATCGATTATTTGACATTTAGCAAGTATTATTAGTTATTAAGCAATAAACAAGCGATAATAATATACAAGAATATAGATGAAATTTCCGCAACATCCCCCTTCCTCTGTTTTCCCTTATTCTTCCTGGTTCCTTTTTTCTTTAGACTTTCGCTAGCCAACAGCAAATAGCCAAAAGCTAATGTTAACCTTTGTCTGTCCGGGTCAGCAGATCTCTGAGATGTATGCTAGTATTGCACCAGCCCCGGTTTTTTTTTCCATTTCCCTAGGTTAGTTAGTTAGGTTAGGTTCCGGTTAGGTTAGTTTAGTGTTAGGTTAGACTAGGCTAGGTTAGGTTAGTTTAGCACCTCTTCGGTAATTTGGGTTAGATTAGCTTAGATTATATTAGATTATGTATCATTAATTTGGGTGTGGGAAACATAATGAGATTATTTTCAAGAAAATTATATGGTTAGTTTTTAAGATATGGCGTCCCGCTTTTTTCAGGGAAAGGTCCCGGTACTCGGTTACATGTCGGGAAAATATGTCAGGTCAAACATTCGTAAATTCTCAATTTTCAGGTTATGTGAAAGGTACCGTAAGGTCACTGAATAACCTTGTGAATTTGAAACCTTCGATATTGGCAAAATATTTATTCAAAATGTTCATAACTCATTCAAAATATGTTTTTGCATAATGATAAATTTACCCAAAAATAATTTTCTTTTTTTTATATATAGGCTAAAGGTTGTCAAAGTAGACTTTTTAGTTTTCTGTTAAAGAAAGCTATTGTGCCATTTTTGTCTGTCCGTCCACACTGTATTCTGTCCGCCCTCAGATCTTAAAAACTACTGAGGCTAGAAGGCTGCAAATTGTTATGTTGATCATCCACCCTCCAATCATCAAACATACCAAATTGCAGCCTTCTAGCTTCAGTAGTTTTTATTTTATTTAAGGTTAAATTTAGCCATAATCGTGCTTCTGGTAACAATATAGGCCAGACCACCACCGGGCCATGGTTAAAGTTTCATGGGCGGCGGCTCATACAGCATTACACCGAGACCACCGAAAGATGGATCTATTTTCGGTGGCCTTGATTATACGATGCAACGGTTGTACAGAAAACTCGATTGCGCCGAAGAGCCTTCGGCGCACTTTTTAATTGTTAAATGCCGTTTTTCAATCCCTCGATGAATATTGAATGTTCAGGCTAAAATTTTATTCAGCACCTTTTCCGCGCTCTGTAGTACTTCCTGAATCATTTGATTTCATCTGTAAGTTTAGTCTATAATGATTTAAAATGAGAAGCCCATTGACCTTTCTTTCCTTCAAGATTCAACCTTGACATTGGCAGGCCACGCACTAAAGCCAACGTCTCTACACCCTAGACTCTAATATTAATTTCCTATAAACTTATAGGAAATGTATATTCCTCTAGGGTCTAGATGAATTTACATTTCCCGTAAGTTTATAGGGAATCATTATTTCCTATAATCATTCCTATAATTATTATTTCATATAATCTTATGATTATGGGAAATAAATATTCTCTATTAATTTTTGTCGGGTAGGTTGGGTTTGTTCCAATAGCAGGTGTTCTATAAATTAGCAAAACTCGTAAACTTACTAGAAACTGCTTGAAAAAATAGGTGGTTGCATGAAAATGTTCCGTAACAAGGATGTTCCTTTGAAAAGTTACGTAGCAGTGACTTATTTTGGGAAAGGTTGCTTTTAAATGTTATCGGACAGCTCAAAAATATAGTGAGATCGTACCGCATTCTTTAATAATATTTTTAGGGGAAGTTGCCATAATAGACTGGGGGGATAGTTGGGGGTTGGAAAGGGGGCTTCAATAGAAAATTCTGTGAAAGAGCAAAACTATGAATAAATATTATGCAATTTTTTTGCATCATAAATGTGCTTCAAAATGCCTTACAAAAGTGTCATAGTATTGCCATTTGATATACCTACTATATCTCCCTATAGGGCTATAATGTCGTCAGTGCACCTCACGCGGTGCACTGTAGGCATTACTTAAGCTGCTTTCCGGCTTCTCTTCGGCCCCTAACTGCAACCCCATCCGTTCCTTTTTGCTGTACCTCCGTTCATATAATCTTTCTTCCATCTTACTTTCCACCCCTTCCAATAATTCTTTTCCTTCTGTTAAGCCTTTAAAACCTTTTCACTCCGTTTCCCTTTCAACGCTGAATGACCTCATAGGTCCTAGCGCTTGGCCTTTGGCCTAAATTTTACATTTCATTTATTCAATCGATTATCTATATTTATATCGCGCTAAAAATTACTAGAAAAATTAATTAGATTTGTGATTCGAGATCTTAAACTGTTCTTAAGTTTCTTTATCGTAGTTTGCAGAAAAAAAATAATATATCAGAACTTGTAGTCTAAGTACAAAAGGGAATAAAATTGATAAATGAGTAATTATTTTATCAGATTAATAATTGTCCAAGAAGTGGACGTGCCTAAATAATAATAATAATAATAATAATAATAATAATAATAATAATAATAATAATAATAATAATAATAATAATAATAATAATATTATTATTATAATATTATTATTATTATTATTATTATTATTATTATTATTATTATTATTATTATTTACCATACCCAGCTGAACCCTATACGTCAAGAAATTATTATTATTATTATTATTATTATTATTATTATTATTAATTATTAACTTGTAATAACAATACCAGTAATAAGTACAGTAATAAAATTGTCTGCTTTATTCTACATATTATGAATTATAACTCCAATAATGATAGTCATATGATAATTAACATTAATTATTATTATTATTTATTATTATTATTATTATTTATAACAATTAACTTTATTATTATTATTATTATTATTATTATTATTATTATTATTATTATTATTATTATTATTATTATTATTATTATTATTATTATTATTATTATTATTATATATTAATTTACCTAGCTGAACCCAATGCGTCAAGGAACACCCCCCTGTGCTTTGATATCCTACACGAAGTTGAAAAAGGATACCTCGTCCTCCACTTAGGACGCAGCCCTCAGATGGGGTCATCCTCCGGCGGGAGGGAAGAGAGAGGAGGGGGTTAGAAAGGGCAGGGCTGGCCAGTGCCACGCTGTTTCTAGGACTTCAGGATCCTCGTGGGTGGGATGGTGTCATGTTCCTCGGAGCCTCGTCCTACGTTAGAGAAGAAAGTCACCTTCAGGAAAAGGGGCGGGGGTTGGGGGGGGGGGCTGTGGGGGAAGGGGAACTTGTCACTATTATTATTATTGCTTGAAGGATCGAGTGGGTGCGTTCTTTTCCTTTCTTTTTTTACTTTTTATTATTAGGTTTTTGTATATTTTTATATTATTACTAGGTTCTATATTTTTTATATTATCAGGTTTTATATTTTTTATGATTGATTAATAATTGGGAAATTGAATTTACTTTTAGATTTTAAAGGTGTGGTTGGTTTTTAGGCTGAGAATTATTGAACCTCGTTCTTTTGGGTATTAAAATGTTTTTTCTTTTTGAATTGGAAAATAAGCAACAGATTTTTTTTATTGTTTTATATTAATTTTCGTGAAATTTTTAAGAACAGTTGTAATTTCATACTTGTATTGAAAATAAATAGATCTTATATTTGGCAAAACGGAGATATATTATTTTTTTTTATTAGGTGGAAAATGTAATTTCCTTTAGATTTTAGAAATGTTATTAGATTTTAAACTGGGAAATAATCAGGCTTCTATTCGTTATTGTATTTTATGGTTGGTACGTTCTTTTTGTTCGTTTTATGACGTTTTATATTTGACAGAAGGCGATCTACTCTTTTGTTTATAATTGATTAATAATTGCGAAATTAAATTTATTTTAAATTTTAAAGATATGATTGGTTTTTAGATTGGGAATTCCCCGCAGGTTGGCGGGGGTGGGGTGGGGGGGGGTTAGTTAGTGGCGTCAGTGCACCCCACACGCGATGAACTGTAGGTATTACTTAAGGTTCTTTGCAGCTTTCCTTCGGCCCCTAGCTGCAACCCCTTTCATCCCTTTTACCGTACCTCCATTCATATTATCTTTCTTCCATCTTAATTTCCACTCTCTTCTAACAATTGTTGCATAGTACAACTGCGAGGTTTTCCTCCTGTTACAATTTTGTAACCTCTCACTCTCAAATTTTCCTCTCAGCGCTGAATGACCTCATAAGTCCCAGCGCTTGGCATTTGGCCTAGATTGTATATTCTTTAGGTTGGGAATTAAATTTAAAATATTTAATACCGAAAAGAACTAGCCTTATTAACTCTCAGCTTATAAACCAATAATATTTTTAAAATCTAAAGAGACATTCGGTTGTAGTTTTGTTTTGAAAATAAACAGATCTTATATTTGGGAAAAGGGGATAATATACTCTCTTTTTTTAATAATTGGCAAATCAAATTTCTTATAGGTTTAAAAACATTAATGGATTTTAGGCTAGGAATTAATTAAGCTTCTTTTCTTTAGTAATATTTTATTGGTGGTACGTTTTTTGTCCGTTTTACTAGGTTTTATATTTGGGAAAAGATCAACTCTTTTTTTTTATTATTGAATAGTAATTGGGAAATCAAAATTTCTTTTAGGTTTTAAAGATATGATTAGTTTTTAGGTTGAGAATTAAATTTTAAAAAATTAATTTAAAAGATATTGGATTTTAGTTTTGTTTTGAAAATTAATAGATATCATATATGGAAAAAAGGGGATGCACTTTTTTTATTAATTGCCAAATCGAATTTCTTGTAGATTTTGAAAAATATTAACGGATTTTAGGCTGGGATTTAAATTAGGCTTCTTTTTTTAGTAGTATTTTGTGGTGGGTGCGTTCTTTTTGTTCGTTTTGTGTTTTATTAGGTTTTGCATTTGGTAAAAGGGGATATAATCTCTTGTTTTTTTTGAATTGAAAGTCGATTTTTCTTTTAGATTTTAAAAGTATTATTAGTTTTTTTTTTTGGTTAAAAATGAATGAGGCTTGTTCTTTTCTTTTCGTTAGTAGTATTTTATGGTGGGTGCGTTCTTTTTGTTCGTTTTGCGTTTGATTAGGTTTTGTATTTGGTAAAAGGGGAGATAGTCTCTTTCTTTATAATTAGAAAATTGAATTTCTTTTAGATTTTAAAAGTATTTTTGGCTTTTTTGGTTGAAAGTGAATGAGGCTTTTTCTTTTCGTCATTAAATACTTGTTTTTTTTAACAGAAAAGAAAGCAACAATTTTATTTTCGTTTTCCTTAGACTTGGAGAAACGTTATAGTTTTTACGTTTGCTTTCGTTTTTAGAAATAAATAGACCTGTTTTTTTTTTTTTTTTCAATAAAAGAATCGAATATTTGTTATGGCTTGTTTTCATTTTGTTAATTTTCAGGTTGAGAATTAAAAGGGCCTTTTTCTCTTAGTTCTTAATACTTGGTTTTAAAAACCTATACTTATGTTTATACTTTGGTTTATTTTCGGTCTTTTCAAATTTTTATGTGTTGTTGTTAGATGAAAAATCAGCTATATATATATATATATATATATATATATATATATATATATATATATATATATATATATATATATATATATATATATATATATATATATATACAAACACATAAATAATATATGATTATATATATATATAAATAATATATATACATTTATATGTATATATATATATATATATATATATATATATATATATATATATATATATATATATATATATATATATATATATATATATATATATATATATATATATATATATATATATATATATTATATTTTATTGTTTTTGGGTTTTGCATATAAAAATCTGCATCCATTTTTTCTTGTTTTGTTTTGTTTTTGATATAGAAATAGCTTCATAGTTACACTTTTTCCTCCTTTTAAAGTGGAAATAAAGATGCTCTGCTCTTTTCGAGGCTTTATGTGGTTTTTGAATTTGAAATAAAGCTTTTCTTTACATTTTGGCTTTAATTCGTGGATAATGTGTCTAGTCTTTATAGCCTTGTGTTTTGCAACAGGTTACTATGATTCTTTATTTCTGCACTGGAAGAAAGATTATATTCTGTCCGGTTTTGGGGATTTTATTTATTTATTTATTTTTTTAATTTCTAATCAAATGGTCCATTTTTCTGTATTTGAAGAAAGAGTGTGCACTCTCTCCGTTTTTTATTTTTTTTTTTTTGGGGGAGCGGGGGCTTTAAGTTCTGATCAAAAAGTTTCATTTTCCACATTTTGGCGTTGAGGTCGAGTGAAAGTGGCCTTGCTACACAGTATGTTTTGTGTTCGTGCTTCTGTTACGGTACCGAAATTCCGAGAAAGCCATTTATCGTCGATAAAATTAAGAAGAGCATAATGTTTTCCCAGTGAATAAGGACAATTTTTTTTATAGTAGAAAAAACAATATCGGCGTTTTCCAATTCAACAAGTAAAATATGCGCCGAAATTTCTTCGGCGTAATGGAGTTTTCTGTACAGACACAGCCCATGAAACTTAAAGCAGTGACCCTTGAAACTTCAACCACGGCCCGGTGGTGGCCTGTGTTGTTGGCAATTATAGCGGTGCCAGGTACACGATTATGGCTAAATTTAACCTTAAATAAAATAAAATCTACCGAGGTTAGAGGGCTGCAATTTGGTATGCTTGATGGTTGGAGGGTGTGTCATCAACATACCAGTTTGCAGTCCTCTAACCTCAGTAGCTTTTAATATCTGAGGGCGAACAGAAAAATTGCGGACGGACAGACAGTGCCGGCACAATAGTTTTCTTTTACAAAAAAAACTAAAAACCGAAGGATAAAGAAAATCTGTTTTTCCCAGTTTAAAAACCGATACACAGAAATTAAAAGACGAAACTGAAGAACGAGGGGAATTAGAAATGACTTCCAATTAAAAACGACATACAGAAAATAACGGAAAGAATAAGGACAATTTTTTATAGTAGAAACAAATTCATATCCGCGTTTTTCAGTTTAAAAAGTGTGTGAAACGTAATAACGACGTATTTATTACAGATGGTTTTAATCCGTGCTTTGGATTTGGAAAAGTTCCCGCAGTTCTTGTCGTTGCTACGTTTCAAACAGTTTTTAAACTGGAAAACGCGGATATGGCTTTTTTCTACTATAAAAAAATTGTCCTTATTCTTTCCGTTATTTTCTGTATGTCGTTTTTAATTGGGAAACATTCCTAATTCACCTCGTTCTTCAGTTGCGTCTTTCAATTTCTGTGTATCGGTTTTTAAACTGGAAAAAACGGGTTTTCTTTATCCTTCGGTTTTTAGTTTTCTGTAAAAGAAAACTATTGTGCCGGCTTTGTCTGTCCGTCCGCACTTTATTCTGTCCGCACTTTTTCTGTCCGCCCTTTTTCTGTCCGCCCTCAGATCTTAAAAACTACTGAGGCTAGAGGGCTGCAAATTGGTATGTTGATCATCCACCCTCCAATCATCAATCATAGCAAATTGCAGCCCTCTAGCCTGAGTAGTTTTTATTTTATTTAAGGTTAAAGTTAGCCGTAATCATGCTTCTGGCAACGATATAGGACAGGACACCACTGTCGGCTGAGAGTTTCATGGGCCGCGGCTCATACAGCATTATACCAAGACCACCGAAAGATAGATCTATTTTCGTTGGCCTTGAGTATACACCGTAGCGGCTGTACAGAAAAATCGATTGCGCCGAAGACACTTCGGCGCATTTTTTACTAGTTTATTGTTAGTCAACGCTGTGAGAAAGTTGATCTGTTGTTTGCACTTTTTTTATGTAGTTTTGTAATATTCCCAAAGCGATTGCATAAGATATTTCATATTAAAGGACAGTTCTACGCCAGCTTTAATTCTCTTCATCTTTCACCATAGATGTTTTTTTTCTAATATCTTACTCGCCTCTGTTTGTGAGCTTTAGAATTCTCTCATGTATTTTGTATTCCCTGATTTATGTAACTTTTTTCATTCATTCCTCGGGTTAGGCATCACACCTTTTCTTGGAATATTTTTTTCCCAGTGTTGCATTTTCTCTTGCTCATTTAAAATATTGTTCTTTATTATTATTATTATTATTATTATTATTATTATTATTATTATTATTATTATTATTGGTCTAGACTTGATTAGGACATTTTAATGTCCCTCAGTCTAAATCATTTTGAGTTAAATGCTCGAGTTGTAATTGTAAAATTTTTATATACATCTCCGTTCATAACTCGTTGATGTATATTATCGTCAACTAGAATTCACTTTTCAAAAACTAGATTTGATTCTACTCAAATATATATAATATATATATATATATATATATATATATATATATATATATATATATATATATATATATATATATATATTTACATATATATATATATATCTTTGTGTGCGTGTATTCCCAAAACTTATTTATTATTATTATTATTATTATTATTATTATTATTATTATTATTATTATTATTATTATTATTATAAGTGAGGGCATCAAACTCCTTCGTAAGGTTACCTAATGATAAGGTATTAGAGGTTCATCGAGCCCTTGTCAGAAATTATTCATTAAAACGATATGTCCCCTAAAACTCAGGTGAACATGTCAAGAATATAACATTAGGATATTCGAGGGTTTCAAAACTGCTTCATAGGTACTTTTGTAAGTTTTATATTCCTTGAATTGGATTAATGTTTTTATTGAGGTTACTGATGATTATATAATCATTTCCTGATTTTTTTCACTACCTACGAAAGATATCAATTATAACTTGGAATTTGCAATTTAAAAGATCATATATCTAATGTAATGTATTATTATCCTCCAGCCGGTTTCGACCAATAACAACGGTCTGGTTCTCTTATCAAAAATCTTATGCAAATATACCCCGTAGGGGTTAGTTCCGTCAGCGCACATCATGAGGTGCACTGTAGGCGTTACTTAAAGGTTCTTTGCAGCGTGCCCTCGGCCCTTATCTGCAACCCCTTTCATTCCTTTTACTGTATCTCCGTTCATATTCTCTTTCTTCCATCTTGTTATCCATCTTTTCCTAACAATTATTTCATATTGCAACTGCGAAGTTTTCTTCCTGTTACACCTTTCGAACCTTTTACTGTCAATTTCCGTGGAGGCGCTGAATGACCTTACAGGTCCCAGTGCTTGGCCTTTGGCCTAAATTCTATAATCCATTCCATCCATCCAATACCATTAAACAGAGGCCGTAGGAGAGGAAGATTAGCTTATATTCCTGAAACAAAGTCCTTCTCACTTGCCTTGTAAAGAGTAGGACTCAGGCGGCCGACCCAATATTTTATTTTACATATTTATTGTTAGTATGAAAGATATTTTCCCATTCTGTTTTAGTTCCCATGGAAAATTAAATGAGAGTTCCGTGAGTTACGGTTTGCAATATTTATAACTTGGGTATGGAATTATGAAAAAAAAGTTAATATTTTATCTCTAGTTCCAACCTTTATGTAGTGGATTTATTGTATATATTCTGTTATCATTATTTATTTTGATATGATAGCAAATTTTAATCATTCATTTAGTTCCTCACAACCACACACCCCCTTTCACCCCACCTCAGGCCTACCCACGTTCCAGTAACTTTTGAACAGCGTTCTTATATATATATATATATATATATTATATATATATATATTTTGATAGAAAGCTTGCGTCGGCATAACACTTCATTGACATTAATATTCTATGGAAATGTCGAACGCATTATGAATAAAGTAAGTATCGAATTCTTGTTACGGGTTTTGCGGATAAAACTTCTGATTCGCGACTGTAATTATCCACCGATTTTTTTACACTTCCCATCGTCCAATCAGCGCGAATAATCTCGATTATTATTATTATTATTATTATTATTATTATTATTATTATTATTATTATTATTATTATTATTAAAGGAAGAGACGTCCATAGCCCATAATAATAATAATAATAATAATAATAATAATAATAATAATAATAATAATTATTATTATTATTATTATTATTATTAAAGGGGAGAGACGTCCACAACCCAGAATATCGAAATTGAGACTTTCAATCCCCTTTACGGTTATACCATTCGGCAACAGCGCTTTTTCTCCTGAAAGTGGGGAATTGTATTACAAAGCTTTGTCATTCTCTTCTTACTTAAGTTTCCCATATCCCTCTATTTCATAGCGTGTATCTTTTGGCCATAGAAAAATTGGCTCTTGATATTCTGCTATTCATGTCTTTCTTGCGTTTTATCGTCTACAAATCTCCACTCATCTCCATCTCTCTCTCTCTCACAGCTCTCATCTAAGTAGGTCTGGGTCTTCCAGCAATTCTGGACTCTTCTGGTGCTCTCCTGACGTTCTCACTTCCTGTCCAAGCCATCTCCATCTCCTTTTTATCTTTATCTCATATACATATTAAGCTTACGTAGTTTAATTTATGGTATAACTTTTAACCGTATCTTGCACTAGCGGATCCAGAAAAATTTCACATTAGACATACACACACACACACACACACACACACACACACACACACACACACACACACACACACACACATATATATATATATATATATATATATATATATATATATATATATATATATATATATATATATATATATATATATATATATTTATACACAGACACACTATTTAAGTAGAAATTATGAAATGGACAGCAATTGCCTGTTCTATCAGGAAATACCGATTCCATTATTATTATTATTATTAAGATTATTGTTATTATCATTATTATTATTTTTTCTCAAAATTTTATTACTATTTCTATAATAGATTTTTTATTTTTTCCCATTTCATTTCTCATTTATATTATTATTATCCAAATCTTCAATATTATTATTTTGTCATTATTTTTCATGGGGGAGAGGGGGGGAAGCCACGTGCCCAGGTGCCCTCACCCTAGATCCGCTATTGGTATCCTGTTGCCCGACTCCGAATTTGCTCCTAAAAGATCTATTTACAAACCCACGAACTCTTTTGTTTATAGTTTCAATGTCATATTATGATTCATTTTAAATCATTGCATGTTGTACTAGACTAATATATAATCTTATTTTCGTCTCTCTACAAACATAGAAATTCTTTTAGATATAGTTTCATCGTCATATAATGACTCGTTGTTCGTATAGCTATACACATTGTACTAGAATGATATATAAAATTATTTTCGTATGGAATTTCAGTCTATTTGATTTCCAAATTTGTATTAAGTCTGAACATGTTTAATTTGTCTTTTTTGTAGACTCACTAATTTCCAATCGAGAGAACCTGCATTGCATATTATAGTTACTGCACAAACATTGACTCTGTAAATTTTAATTTAGAAAAATATTCATTGACATTATGAATTATATTACAAATTTATTGAAATCCTTATTATAAGTTCCATTTTAAAAATATTGAATTACTTTTCGTAAGTTTTATTTGAAAAGTTTTGAATTCCTTTTGTAAGTTTTATTTAAAAATGTATAATTACTTTTTGTAAATTTTATTTAAAAATATTAAATTGCTCTTTTTTAATTGCTTTTTAAAAATATTGGACATCATTTTAAGTGATTTATTATTATTATTATTATTATTATTATTATTATTATTAATGCATGTTTGATCATTTAAATATCGGTTCAACGTATGCTAATACATTCATCTCATCACATTTCATGACGACCAGATACAATATGGATCTCTTCATGTTACCCGCACTTCATCTGTATATAAGTGCTGAAGCCTTCAGCTGATTCACTCTCTCTCTCTCTCTCTCTCTCTCTCTCTCTCTCTCTCTCTCTCTCTCTCTCTAGATCATCGAGACATCTCCTTTGATTCTGGGAGTGACTCACTCTCTCTCTCTCTCTCTCTCTCTCTCTCTCTCTCTCTCTCTCTCTCTCTCTCTCTCTATAGATCATCGAGACATCTCGTTTGATTCTGGGAGTGATCACTCTCTCTCTCTCTCTCTCTCTCTCTCTCTCTCTCAAGATCATCGAGACATCTCATTTGATTCTGGGAATGATCTCTCTCTCTCTCTCTC
>NC_089781.1:93612987-93615487 GCF_040412425.1 Macrobrachium rosenbergii
CTCTCTCTCTCTCTCTCTCTCTCTCTCTCTCTCTCTCTGTACAGAGTGCCAGAACAATTGACGCTCGTATTTAAATATATATATATATATATATATATATATATATATATATATATATATATATATATATATATATATATATATATATATATATATATATATACACAATAATTTAGTTTTCTTGCCTTTATCTTTGTAACTTTTATTCATTTCGTTTTGCTATCTGCATTATTTAATTGACTGTTTTTGTAACTGAATACAATCTCTTCAATGAAATTTTAATACAATCCGGTCAAGGACATTTTAATACAATCCGGTCAAGGAAGTTTTAATGCAATCCGTTCAAGGAAATTTGAATACAACCGGTCAAGGAAATTTGAATACAATCCGGCCAAGGAAATTTGAGTACAATCCGGTCAAGGAAGCTTGAATACAATCCGGTCAAGGAAGCTTGAATACAATCCGTTCAAGGAAATTTGAATACAATCCGGCCAAGGAAGTTTGAGTACAATCCGGTCAAGGAAATTTTAATACAATCCGGTCAAGGAACTTTTAATACAATCCGTTCAAGGAAATTTGGATGCAATCCGGTCAAGGAAATTTGAATACAGTCCGGTCATGGAAATTTTAATACAATCCGGTCAAAGGACATTTTTATCAGTTGCGAAATTGACCGTCTCGACGAATGTTCTCAAGATTTGGTCATTTCTTTTAACAGTTCTTAGTATCGACAACAATTCTGTAGGGCAGGGGTTCCCACCTGTTTTGAGAATAACTGTGAGAGCACCACAGTAAATTTGTAGTTTGGGAATTAAGAAGCAGTCTAATTATGAAGAAAAAGTCTAATATTTAAAGGTAACAAAAATGTTAAACATTGAAGAATCAAATATGAATTTTTACTGCTTGGATGTTAAAGTTACGGACATTCACCAGTCAGGTAGTTGGGCCTACGAAGAGTTGGCGCTCGCGAGCACGATTCTAACAACTTCGAAAGAGCACTGCCAGACCATCAAAGAGCTCAGAGGTGCTCGCGAGCACACCAGGTTGGGAACCCCTGCTGTAGGGGAATGCTCCTAGCCAAAAAATAAATAAATAAATATATAAATAGATAGAGTGATTCTCCACGGGCTCTCGAACGGTTTCAGTTTCCGTATTATTTTCACTGGACGCGTTCTTGTAGATATAATTTCGAAAAATTTTCTCAGAGCAATATATAATATATATATATATATATATATATATATATATATATATATATATATATATATATATATATATATATATATATATATATATATAACACATAATACGTAGTCTTCTAAAAAGTATTTCAAGGAAAAGTTACAAGCAACTTGCCAGCGATTTCTTGTTCCAAAAATTTTTTTATAATAATTTAAAACAAATTCCTCCTAATTTTTCCTTAATCCTTGACTTGCTATCTGTTTCATCTTCCAAAAATATCTTAAATGACATCAGTCTTATATAGACAATTCCTAGAAATATATCTATGGAAAAGGCTCTTTTTGACCTGTTAATTATTTCAGCTTTTTGATAGCAGTCCCGTGGTGTCATTTTTCATGAATATTTAGTGAATAAGTGACCTATGTTTTTATAACTACTTGACCTTACTATGTTTTAGTTTTTGTGAAAGAAAACTATTGAGAAGGCTATTTGTCTGTCCGTCCGCACGTTTCTGTCCGCCCTCAGATCTTAAAAACTACTGAGGCTAGAGGGCTGCAAATTGGTATGTTGATCATCCACCCTCCAGTCATCAAACATTCCAAATTGCAGCCCTCTACCCTCGGTAGTTTTTAATTTTTTAATGTTAAAGTTAGCCACGATCGTGCGTCTTGCACAGCAGAGTCCAATTCAGGAGACGTCGCCGACGCACCTTTACTTGACCGAATATGGGGAGCAACTGAGCGATGCCGGGTCGTAGCTGAGCCTGAGACCTTCAAACTGCAGCACACCGAGAGTTTCATACAGCATTATACGCTGTACAGAAAACCCGATTGCGCCGAAGTTTCTTCGGCGCATTTTTTACTTGTTTTGTATTGAAAACAGTTTATCAGAACTAACCACAACAAAATAAACCTTTATTTATAATGATGATTTGTTCGTGATTTGCTAAAGATTTTATATTTTAAGATATTAATATATATATATATATATATATATATATATATATATATATATATATATATATTTTTTTTTTTTTTTACCACGGTCCTCTACAGGTCATTTCGAAAAATAATTGACGAAAAACTTAGAGCTGACGTGCATGTTGAGGTAAATTTTTATTTCTTGTTACGTTTATTTAGAACTTTTGTTGATATATTGTATAATGAAGTGTCTAACGATTATATGTATATAAATATATATATATATGTGTGTGTGTGTGTGTGTGTGTGTGTCTTCAATTATTATGTACGAATTTATGTACATTACTGAAGACAGTACGTACAGGTAATTTTGATATCAATCATTTCCAAAACAAACA
>NC_089781.1:93617987-93627987 GCF_040412425.1 Macrobrachium rosenbergii
TACACGCGCAATTCTTTCAGAATAAAAGTTATATTGTTTGTTATTTTGCAGTCCGATTAGAATTTTGATGGAAGTGCACTTATGAATTTAAATTTCCTGTTTATGCAATTGAAAAAAATATTAATCAGTTTGCAAGATACAGATATAAGCTGCAAAGGTAGGACACAAAAATAATGGTTTTGATAATGTTAACAATAGCCCCTAAATGTATAAGTAAGCTGTTGATACATTTACTCTGTTATAAGCCTTCCCTAACTAAGATGTATGCTCGTGATTTAACATAAAATCAATTAATACAATGCTGATTATATTTATAGCAATGGAAAGCAATCTGTCAACATTGCATGTTTTATATGCGTTATATCGGTCGCTGTCAGGAGATATCCGTGGATCATCCCCTTACAATTTAGGCCAAGGATCAAGCACTGAGACCTATAAGGTCATTCAGCGCTGGAAAGGAAAATGAGAGTAGGCAGGTCTGAAAGGTGTAACAGGAGGAAAACCTCGCAGTTGCACTATGAAATAATTGTTAGGAGAGGGTGGATAGCAAGATGGAAGAAAGATAATACGATTGGAGGTACAGTAAAAGGAATGAAGGGGGTTGTAGCTAGGGGCCGAAGGGACGCTGCAAAGAACCTTTAGTAATGCCTACAGTGCACCCCGTGAGGTGCACTGATGGCATTAACCCCGCTACGGGGTATCCCCCTTACGGATGCCATTAACATTTGAGTGAGAGTCACGGATATATATCTCATTAATTTATGGCACCCTTTGGTCGTGGAGATATTTTTATCTGTTTGCGTCGCACCGTAGCTATTTTTCGTGACCTTCCTGATGCCGGGCTAGAGATATTGTAGAGTTTTGTTATCTTGCAGATTGTCGTTCTCGGTAGAAGTTGAATGTTGAAAACAAGGATGCTTTCAATCCTAAATTTGTAACTGAGAAATCAGAAAAAATCATGTCAGTCCTGAGAAATCAGACAATTCAAGTCAGTACTGAGAAATCAGACAAATTGAAGTCAGCACTGAGAAATCAGACAATTCAAGTCAATCCTGAGAAATCAGACAATTCAAGTCGGTACTGAGAAATCATACGATTCAAGTCAGTCCTGAGAAATCAGACAATTCAATTCAGTCTTGAGAAATCACACAATTCAAGTCAGTCCTGAGAAATCAGACAATTCAAGTCAATCCTGCGAAATCATACAATTCAAGTCAGTCCTGAGAAATCAGACAATTCAATTCAGTCTTGAGAAATCACACAATTCAAACCAATCCTGAGAAATCAGACAATTTAAGTCAGTCCTGAGAAATCATACAATTCAAGTCAGTCCTGAGAAATCAGACAATTCAAGTCAATCCTGAGAAATCATACAATTCAAGTCAATCCTGAGAAATCATACAATTCAAGTCAGTATTGAGAAATCAGACAATTCAAGTCAGTATTGAGAAGTCAGACAATTCAAGTCAGTATTGAGAAATCAGGCAATTCAACTCAGTCCTGAGAAATCAGATAATTCAAGTCAGTCTTGAGAAATCAGACAATTCAAACCAATCCTGAGAAATCAGACAATTCAAACCAATCCTGAGAAATCAGACAATTCAAACCAATCCTGAGAAATCAGACAATTCAAGTCAGTTCTGAGAAATCAGACAATTCAAGTCAGTCCAGAGTAACTCGAGACTAAAAGCCATTATACTTTGCGTGTGATGAGGCATCTTACAGGCAATGTCTGATGATCCACGGCTCTTGATATTTTGCCTCGTTTTGAATATGGGGGTGGGGGAAAGGAGGGAGGGGGCTTGGTGAGTGGTGAGATGGAAGGGGAAAGGGAAAGAAAAAGGCAAAGTGAGGAAGGGAAAAGAAAGGGAAACGAGGGAAGAAGATACTTGAAGGTAAAGATTCTGCCCTCTTTGGAAAGGGTGGGAATTATTTCGTCCTCTTTGAAAAATGTGCCAAAGATTGAAAAGAGAAAGAGAGAGAGGGAGAGAAGGGGGGAAATAGGGAGGGGGGAATAAGCCAGAAAGAAACAGGGAGGAAGAAGAGTTGAGTGTTACAATTACAGCTTCTTTCATTAATGATCTTCATTATGAAAACCAGATGTAACCGGAAACTCAGTTTCTGTTTTGACGATTGAGCTTCCGACGTCCATTAAACTTCTCCCATTTTTTTTTCTAGAGAGAAGAAGAAGAAGAAGAAACAGATGATATTGTTATATTTGTTTTTATATTTATTTAATTGAGGTAATCTCAATCCTGTTTCTTAGTAAATAATGAAGGAGGCAATGACACTTTCGATTGTACAATAAACCCAGTCTTATTTCCTGATAAAAATGAGAGAATTCATATCAAATAGTGTCAGTAATTCAAATCTTGATTCCTAATGAAAATGAGAGATTTTATATTTAAATAATGTCAGTAATTCAAATGTCGATTCCTAATCAAAATGAGAGAAGTAAGGGCACTTTCTTTTGTATAATAATCCCAGTCTTGTTTCCTGATAAAAATGAGAGAATTCATATTCAAATTATATCAGTAATTCAAATCTTGATTCCTAATAAAAATTATAGAATTCATTTTCAAATAATGTCAGCAGTTCAAATCTCGAATCCTAATAAAAATGAGAGAACTCATATTCAAATAACGTGAGTAATTCAAATCTTGATTCGTAATAAAAATGAGAGCATTCATATTCAGTGTCAGTAATTCAAATATTGATTCCTAATAATAATGAGAGAAGTACACTTTATATTACTTAGTAATTCAAATCTTGATTTCTAATAAAAATGAGAGAGTTAAGGACATTTTATATTACATAGTACTCCCAGCCTTGCGTCTTAGTAAATATGAGAGATGGAATAAAGGCAATTTATATTATTTAGATTTTAAGCTTCTCAGAATTCGATTTCCTTAGAGGAACCGATATCTTTGAAGATAGTTTCAGTAAGGAACCTCAGCGTTAGAAGTTTCATTCTTAGAGAAGGTTACGTTGTATGAGGTTCCATTCCAGAATGGAACCGATGTATCAGTGGTTCATAGACACTGTCAAGAGATTCCATTTCCTTTAGAAATTGTAGTTAGGTGATCCACTCTCAATGGAAGCCACTGTCAGCGGCTTCCTTTCTAATGGAAAAGAATATTAGAGGTTCCATTTTCAAAATGAGCGACGCTTCGAAAGGTTCCATCGTCAAAAAGAATCACAGTCAAAGGTCCCTTTCTTCCGAAGGGGGTTAGTGCTGCAACCCCTTTCCTTCCTTCCACTGTACCTCCATTCATATTACCTTTCTTCCATCTTGCTATCCACCCTCTCCTAACAATTATTTCATAGTGAAACTGCGAGGTTTTCCTCCTGTTACACCTTCGAACCTACCTATTCACAATATCGTTTCCAGCGCTGAATGACCTCATAGGTCCCAGTGCTTGGCCTTTGACCTAAACTCTATATTCCATTCCAAAGGTCCCTTTCGAAGAAGGAACCAAGGCGCTAGAGGTTCCACTTTCGAATGGGAACCACGCGGTTAGGGGTTTCACTTTCCACAAGAAACCGGAGTTAGGGGTTCAGCTTTTGAAAGGAAACCACACAGTTAGAGGTTCCATTTTTCGCAATGGAACCCCATAACTAGAGGTTCCGGGAACCAGAACCACATAATTAGAGGTTCTGGTTTCGAGACGGAACCAAAGTGTTAGGGGTTCCTTTTCGCAAAGTAATTACATTAACAAAAGCGATCGTGAATGCCATTTTCAACCTTATCAGTCCGGTAAACAAACTTACTGAGGACTCCAGCGTTTCAAACTCGATAAGAAAAGGTTCCGTTTATTTATTATTTTTCCGAAGCCACACTTCGTTCGGGTAGACATTTTCCTTTGAATTATAAATAATGATTATATATATATATATATATATATATATATATATATATATATATATATATATATATATATATATATATATATATATATATATATATATATGCACTATCCGAAAGTGTATAATGTATGCATACTCACAGTCATACACACACGCAAATTATATATATACAGTATATATATATATATATATATATATATATATATATATATATATATATATATATATATATATATATATATATATATATATATATATATATATGTATGTAGTACTAAGGGGGTTCCGTATTCTGTGGAAGCTTGCTGTGTGTAATTATGATGATCATAATGTATGTTTTTATTTCTTTGAGTTTATGTGCATTTCACTGCATGCAGTGAAAAGAAAGTTTATACAATATTATTCAAGTAATAATTAAACAAGTAAAAAACGCGCCGAAGTTTCGTCAGCGCAATCGAGTTTTCTGAACTTCGTCTAATGAAACTCTCAGCTACGACCCATGACACTCTCAGCCGCGGCCCATAACACTCTCAGCCACGGCCTGGTGGTGGCCTGCCTTGTTAGCACCTATAGCTGTGCCAGACGCACGATCATGGCTAACTTTAACCTTAAATAAGATAAAAACTACAGAGGCTAGAAGGCTGAATTTGATATGTTTGATGATTTGAGGGTGGATGATCCACATACCAATTTTGCAGCCCTCTAGCCTCAGTAGTTTTTAAGATCTGAGGGCGGACAGAATAAGTGCCACGGACATATAAATAGCCATCTCAATAGTTTTCTTTTACAGAAAACTCAAACTCATTTAGTTAAAGACAGTGGTGGATAGCGCAGATGATAATTATATTTCCTAGTATTTAATCACAACGCATGATAATCTCAACACCTAATGAGGAACAATTTACGGGGGCAGATTGCTGAGATGTATGCTAGTATTGCACCAGCCCCGTTGTTTTTGCCATGCCCCCAGGTTAGGTTAAATTGAGTTAGGATAGGTTAGATGGATGAGTTTACTGTAATTTGGGTGTGGGAAACATAATGAGATTATTTTCAAGAAAATTCTATGGTTAGTTTTTAAGATATGGCGTCCCGCTTTTTTCAGGGAAAGGTCCCGGTACTCGGTTACATCTCGGGAAAATGCGGCTAACAGATCAAGCTGCATTTAATCAACGGCACAAGTCCTGGTTTGTGACGCATCTTCCAGAAGTTGTGACTATGATCTCGGGTTACATTATTCTCGCAGGAGGAGTTTTCCGATTATTGCGCGGTCATCATACCCTTTAACGTTTCTCCTTGCGAGATCTTCGCAAAGTTCTCTCTTGTTCTTTTAGGTTAAATCATGGAATTATGTTCTCTTTTTTTTATTTACCTCAGTTTCTGATTTTCAAGTCCTTACAATATTTTTTTCCGATTGTGATTTGATTATTAATTCAAAATAGTTAGGTGTACATAGTCGAACAGGATTATTTGTTGCTAAAGGAACTTTTAAATGTGAGAAGCGGATAACATTATTATATAGAATAGAATATAATATTGAGGCCAAAGGCCAAGCGCTGAGACCTATGGGGTCATCCAGCGCTGAAACGGAAATTGACAGCAAAAAGGTTTGAAAGGCGTAACCGAAGGAAAACCTCCCAGCTACACTGTGAAACCATAGTTAGGAGAAGGTGGAAAGTATGATGGAGAAAGAGAATATGAGCGGAGGTCCAGAAAAAGGAATGAAAGGGGTAGCAGGTAGGGGTGTTTCAAATGCAAAAAATGTCTAGCAAATCTGAGGCTCTGTAGTTTCAAGCGTAACCAAAAAGTGTGAAGAATTCGAGAAGTTAAGATGGCATTGTGGCTATTACATTTGCATACGTATCTGGGAAAAAGTGACCAGTAGAATCCATATATATGAAGCTTAGTATTTTTTCTTCATCCTCTATCACAACCCCAATAATTATTACGAAATGTGGTGGTCTGCTGGGGCGCATGCGCTTGGCGGTAGTCTTTACCTCAGTGTTTTGATTACTTAATTGCTAAGCTAAGGTACTGGCCTGGGTCAAGTACCTTTACATGTCAGTCACCTCAATCTTTTGATTATAATTTTCACATTAGTTTTCATTTTATTATTGACAAAAGGAAACATTTCTGTCTGTTATGAAAATGAAAGCTGAAATCCCGTTCACATTAGTTTTCATTTTATTATTGACAAAAGGAAACATTTCTGTCTGTTATGAAAATGAAAGCTGAAATCCCGTGTTTTGATAGTAAGTGCATATCATGTGTATATTATTAGTTTTCTGAAAAGAAAACTATTGTTCCGGCTTTGTCTGTCCGTCCGCACTTTTTCTGTCCGCCCTCAGATCTTAAAAACTACCAAGGCTAGAGGGCTGCAATTTGTTACGTTGATCGTCCACCTCTAGCCTCAGTAGTTTTTATTTTATTTTAGGTTAAAGTTAGCTATAATCGTGCTTCTGGCAACGATATAGGCCAGGCCACCACCGGGCCGTGGTTAAAGTTTGGTGGGCCGCGGCTCATACAGCATTATACCGAGACCACAGATAGACCTATTTTCGTTGGCCTTGATTATACACTCTAGCGGCTGTACAGAAAACTCGATTGCTTACTTGTTATATATTAATTACTATATTTACCAAGCTGACTGCGCATTGAAACCGATACAAAATGCTTTATGTTTCAGGAGTTAAAAAGACATTAGATAGATATTGCAAAACGTACATATTTGTGTACGTATCCAGGTGTATAAACATACCCTTGCACGTCCTCGTGTGTACGTATCAATGCATAAACATACCTTTGCACGTCCTTGTGCGTACGTATCCACGTATATGAACATACTTTTGCACGTCCTTATGCGTACGTATCAACGTTTTTATAAACATACTTTTGCACGTCCTTGTGCGTACGTGTCCACGTCCATAAACATACCTTTGCACGTCCTTGTGTGTGTACGTATCTACGTATATAAACATGCATTTGCACGCCCTTGTGTGTACGTATCTACGTATATAAACATATTTTTGCACGTTATGTGTACGTATCTACGTACATCAATCCACGTACGTAAACGTATATGCAACAAGAGAGGAAAATTGATACATACCAGAAAAGCCTTTCAAATATAGGAGGAAAAAAGTGGAGAGAGGTGATGATGAGGAGGAGGTGGAGGAGGAGGAGGAGGAGGAGGTGGAGGAGGAGGAGGAGGAGGAGGAGGAGAGGAGGAGGAGGAGGGCCTGGGTAGCGACTTCTGCGGAGGAGTCATCATCTAAGTATAGGAAATTGTTTATGAACTTTTCACCTCCCCGCATCTCCTACGCTTTCTTAACTTTTTTTTGCACCTTTCCCCCGTGTTTTCTTTTTCTCTTTCTCCACTCTGTATTCTTGTTTACTTATGTTTGTGTTTGTTTTCCTGTCGGTTTCGTATGTAAGTTTTCCTCTTATTTCTTCCTGTCGTTATTCATAATTTTTTAATTTTCTTAAGATAGTGCTGTTTTAATGTACGCTACGATTTTAGTGTAAGTTTTTGTTTTTATTTATTTTTGTTTTTTATTTATTTTTCTACTTTTTATTCTAGTTTACTTCCGCTTGTGTTTGTTTTCTGTACTGTTTCTCTTTCCTTTGTATTTTATACCTGTCTTTATTTGTAATGTTTTTTCTGTTATTAAAATAATTATGTTTGAATCTTCAACCACAATTTTAGGGACCGAAGTGGAAAATTATAATTTTTATAAATTTTTTTTTCACTTTTTAATCTTGTTTACTTATATTTTTGTTTGTTTTCTCTACGGTTTCGTGTATAAGTTTTCCTTGCATTTTCTTCCTGTCGTTATTTGTAATTTTTTGTTTCTCTCTTAAAATAATCATGTTTTAATCTTCAACCACAATTTTAGTGACTGAGGTGGCAGATAGTAATTTGGTTTTATTTTTCTGTAAAAGAACACTATTGTGTTGGCTATCTCTGTCCGTCCGCACTTTATTCTGCCCGCACTTTGTTTCTGTCGGCACTTTTTCTGTCCGCTCTCAGATCTTAAAAATTACTGAGGCTAGAGGCCTGCAAATTGGTATGTTGTTCACCTACCCTCCAGTCATCAGACATACCAAATTGCAGCCCTCTAGCCTCAGTAGTTTTTATTTTATTTAAGGTTAATGTGAGCCATAATCGTGCTTCTGGCAACGACATAGGCTAGGCCACCACCAGGCTGTGGTTAAAGTTTCATGGGCCGCGGTTCATATAGCATTATACCGAATCCACCGAAAGATATTTTCTCGGTGGCCTTGATTATACACTGTAGCGGCTATACAGAAAACTCGATTGCGCCGAAGACACTTCGGCACATTTTTTACCTGTATTTATTTGCAATGAAATACTAAGGGTGTAATCTATATCACATTTATATTATAACTGCACTTAAGTGATATGATATAAGCTCAGAATTTCCTTCAGAACAGTCAGCTACAATTGCCGCTTTGGACTGACTGCGTTCCTCTCCGTAGGTGGTGGTGCCGTCAGCGCACCTCACGTGGTGCACTGTAAGCATTACTAAAGGGTGTTTCGCTGCGTCCCTCCGGCCCCTACCTGCACCCACTCTTTTAGCCTTTTACTTTACCTCCATTCCCTCCCATTTTCTTCGCTATAGCAGTCCAACCTCTCTAACTGTTACTGCTTGGTGCGACTGTAGGGTTTTTCTCCCAGTTCCTCCTATGGAACCTTGTAATTCAAATCCTTTATTTTCTGGACAGCCTGAATTTCATGAAGTCATATCAACTTAATTAACCTATTTGTCTTGACGTATTGTTCTTAGGTTAGGAAGTAGTGATTTTCTTAAATTATCTTTTAATTAGCTGTCCCAAAGATTGAAATGAACACAGGCGTTTCAAGAAGTAATGATTCCCTTAAATTATCTTTTAATTAGCTGTCCCAAAGATTGAAAGAGACACAGCTGTTTCAAGAAGTAATGATTTCCTTAAATTTTCTTCAAATTACCTGCCCCAAAGATTGAAATAAACACAGATATTTCAGGAAGAAATGATTTACGTAGATTATCTTTTATTTAGCTGTCCGAAAGGTGGAAATAAACACAGTTATTTCAGAAGTAGTGATTTCCTTAGATTATCTTTTAATTAGTTATCCCGAAGATTGAAATACACACAGATTTTTCAGGAAATAGCGATTTCCTTAAATTATTTTTTAATTAGCTGTCCCAAAGATTGAAAGAAACACAGCTATCCCAAGAAGAAATGATTTCCTTAAGTTTTCTTCAAATTTGCTGCCCCAAAAATTGAAATAAACACAGGTGTTTCAAGAAGAAATGACTTACTTAGATTATCTTTTATTTAGCTGTCCGAAAGGTGGAAATAAACAGAGCAGTTTCAGAAGTAATGATTTCCTTAGATTATCTTTTAATTAGTTGTCCCAAAGATTGAAATACACACAGATTTTTCAGAAAGTAGCGATTTCCTTAAATTATTTTTTTAATTAACTGTCCCAAAGATTGAAAGAAACACAGCTATCTCAACAAGAAATGATTTCCTAAAGTTTTCTTCAAATTAGCTGCCCCAAAGATTGAAGCAAAACAGTACCTTCAAATCATTCTCGATCTCTCTTGTCTGATGCGACCTGGTATTCTCCAAGGGTCCTGTTTAAATCAGACAGTTGACAAAAACAACAATAACAGCAACAGTTGCAATGCCAAGAGATGAAGATTCGATAAGGGTCCGCAAGTAACGACAAAAACAAACAAGTATAAAGTGCGCCGAAGTTTCTGCGGCGCAGTCGAGTTTTCTGTACGTCGTATAATTAAGGGCACCGCACTTTTTCTGTCCGCCCTCAGATCTTTAAAAACTACTGAGGCTAGAGGGATGCAAATTGGTATGTTGATCATCCACCCTCCAGTCATCAAGCATACCAAATTGCAGCCCTCTAGCCTCAGTAGTTTTGATTTTATTTAAGGTTAAAGTTAGCCATAATCGTGCTTCTGGCAACGATATAGGATAGGTCACCACCGGGCCGTGGTTAAAGTTTCATGGGCAGCGGCTCATACAGTATTATACCGAGACCACCGAAAGATAGATCTGCTTTCGGTGGCCTTGATTATACGTTGTATAGAAAACTCGATTGCGCCGAAGGAAT
>NC_089781.1:93630487-93647987 GCF_040412425.1 Macrobrachium rosenbergii
GATTTCCTAGAGCAATATTTATTTTATTTTGAGATTAAAACTGAACGAGATCTAGAATTTCATTTTAAGGTGCAATATAAGTTAAGGTTAAAGTAATATTTATTTTCATGAGATCTAGAATTTCATCTTAAGATGCAATATTAGTAAAGGTCACAGTAAAATTTATTTTAATGGGTAATTAAACCTGAGCGAGATCTTGAATTTAATTGTAAGGTGCAATATTAGTTAAGGTTAAAGTAATATTTATTTTCTTGGGTAATTAAAACTGGATGAGATCTAGAATTTCAATATGAGTTAAGGTTAAACATAAGAACATTAATATTTATAATTGAAATTTAGTGTCCTAATTTAATCTTTATTTTCTTGTACAATCGAATGAAAATATAATGTAGGTTATAAGGAAAACTCATCTAATGATGCTATAGTTAGAAGTAAAAGAAAAAATAAGGCAAAATATAGCTAAATATACTTGATTTCCTAAAGAAATATATTTCATAAAAAATAAGCCAAGTAGATTAATATTTTAAGGGACATGTTCGGCTTTGATACTTTAATTAAAAGTTAACCTCATACTTACAGGTGTTTCTTGTTAAGTTAAAGTGTCCTAAAAAAAGTATTTTTTCCGGGTAATGCAGTCAGTGCACCTGACGGGGTGCACCGTAGGCATTACTAAAGGTTCTTTGCAGCATCCCTCCAAGGCCCCTAGCTGCAACCACTTTCATTCCATTTACTGCACCTCCGTTCATATTACCTTTCTTCCATCTTGCTATCCACCCTCTCCTAACAATTATTTCTTGGTGCAACTGCGAGGTTTTCCTCCTGTTACGTCTTTCAAACCTACTTACTCTCAATTTCCTTTCCAGCGCTGAATGACCTCATAGGTCCCAGTGCTTGGCCTTTGGCCTAACCTCTATATTCCATTCCATTCCATTCCATTCCGACAGAATGAGAATCAATTTAAGGTCAACCTATCTGCTGATTATTTATTTATTAGTTGATTTCAAATCTACAGATATCCTAACTAATATTTTTAAATAAAATTAGGAAAATTAACGAAGATACTGATGGACAGGTTTGTCTTTTAAGCATACCTACGCAACTCGATTTTAGGTTTTTCGGAATTATGAATTTTATTTTAATTGTAACAGATATTCCATCTCTTCAGTTATAATGATTTTTTTTTTTTTAATGATTTGGAGTCATGAAGTCATGGGTATATGTGGTGTCTCATGTCAGCAGCTGTAATACAATAATCATTTAATTGATTCTCTATGTATTTCTTTTGTATAATGATCTCTCTCTCTCTCTCTCTCTCTCTCTCTCTCTCTCTCTCTCTCTCTCTCTCTCTCTCTCTCTCTCTCTCTCATACAAGATATGTGACACATGTGAATGAACAGTAAAACCTACTCGTAGAGATAAGTGAGAACATGATGTCTCCTCGGATGGACTAATAAGTCTTTGAGACATCCTGATCCTTCTAACTCCTTCTCTCTCTCTCTCTCTCTCTCTCTCTCTCTCTCTCTCCCCTACTTTCTTTAACTCTCTCTTGTCTGTACTGATGATATTTTTCCTTTCATATGACCTCTTATATCCTTGTTCTCTCTCTCTCTCTCTCTCTCTTCTCTCTCTCTCTCTCTCTCTCTCTCTCTCTCTCTCTCTCTCTCTCTCTCTCTCTCTCTCCTACTTTCTTTAACTCTCTCTTGTCTGTACTGATGATATTTTTTCCTTTCATATGACCTCTTATATCCTTGTTCTCTCTCTCTCTCTCTCTCTCTCTCTCCTCTCTCTCTCTCTCTCTCTCTCTCTCTCTCTCTCTCTCTCTCTCCCTACTTCTCTTTAACTCTCTTTTGTCTGTACTGATGATATTTTTTCCTTTCATATGACCTCTCATATCCTTGTTCTCTCTCTCTCTCTCTCTCTCTCTCTCTCTCTCTCTCTCTCTCTCTCTCTCTCTCTCTCCTACTTTCTTTAACTCTCTCTTGTCTGTACTGATGATATTTTTTCCTTTCATATGACGTCTCATATCCTTGTTCTCTCTCTCTCTCTCTCTCTCTCTCTCTCTCTCTCTCTATCTCTCTCTCTCTCTCTCTCACACATATATATTATATATATATATATATATATATATATATATATATATATATATATATATATATATATATATATATATATATATATATATATATATACACATATATACACATATATACCTACTTCCTAACCAGCGATTCCTCTACTCTGGACCACATCGTAAACATTCTGTCGAGCTGTTAAAAGAAGGGCATTCTATGATGTTTACGTAAATGTAATCCTACCCATGAGAATGACAATACCTCCCATTCAAAAATTCCTCGGCAGAATTCCTTCACCGTTCTGTTTATTTATATTAATGTTGTCTCGTTATTCAGAGGGATTATTGCCGTCTTCGTACACGTACTTTTTTTATTTTTCGTTCGTTGATCTAGTTTCATTAATTCGAGGATTTATTTATTTTCGGGGGCTTTTATATTTTTCTTTGTTGATCGAGTGACACCAGTTAGATGATTTATTCCTATGAGTTGGTCTCTTTCATCGTATGTTTTCCATTGTTTTCTGTTTATTATGTTGTTGATTTGATGTTGAACATTAATGTTGAACATTAAATGTTGTAACATTTAATTAACATGTTTATTATTTAATTATACACATTAAATGCGTAATATTGGATCAGCATGTTGATTTACTGTTGACATTAAATGTGTAATATTAAATGTGTTAATTTAAATCTACATGTTATATTATTGTTTAAATGAAATGTTTAACATTAAATCAAAATGTTGATATAATGTTCAAATTAAATGTGTAACATTTAAGCAAGATGTTGTTAATTTAATGTTGACGTTAAATGTATAACGTTAAATTAACATGCTGATTTAAAGTTAACATTAAATGTGTACTATTAAATCAATATGATAACTGATTTGATGCTACACATTAAATGTGTAACATCAAATTAACATGTTCATTTGATCTTAACATTAAATGTGTAACATTGAATTCAATGTGTAACACTGAATTAACATATTCATATGATCCTAACATTAAATATGTAACATTAAATTAAAATTTCGCTTAATGTTACACATTAAATGTGTAACATTAGATTAACATGCTCCTTTGATCCTAACAGTAAATGTGTAACATTAAATTAACATTTCATTTAATGTTACACATTAAATGTGTAACATCAAATTAACATGTTCATATAATCATAACATTAAATGTGTAACATTAAATTGACATATTAGTTTGAGCTTAACATTAAGTGTGTAACATTAACATGTTCATTTAATCTTAACATTAAATGTGTAACATTAAATTAACATATTAATTTGATCTTAACATTAAGTGTGTAACATTAAATTAACATGTTCATTTAATCTTAACATTAAATTTGTAACATTAAATCATCAACACTGAAATAGAAAGTAATGAAATATTCTCATGATTAATGAGACCTTAATATGGAATAATCTCCCAGTTGATGAAATTTAACCCATTCATTAAGCCTCATAATTTAGAAAATTATTACTATCATCTTCGACATGACTGTCTACAGTAATTGTATCTCATAAGAAACCTCATTCTTTGTAAGTTTTTTCTTCTGCCCGCACTTTTTCTGTCCGCCCTCAGATCTTAAAAACTACTGGGGCTAGAGGGCTGCAAATTGGTATGTTGATCATCCACCCTCCAATCATCAAACATACCAAATTGCAGCCCTCTAGCCGCCGTAGTTTTGATTTTATTTAAGGTTAAAGTTAGCCATAATCGCGCTTCTGGCAACGATATAGGATAGGCTACCGCCAGGCCGTGGGTACAGTTTCATGGGTCGCGGCTCATACAGCATTATACCAAGACCACCGAAAGACAGATTTGTTTTCGGTGGCCTTGAGTATAGGCTGTACAGAAAACTCGACTGTGCCGAAGAAACTCAGGCGCATTTTTTACTTTTTTTTTTCATTGATCGAGTGTCAGTACCAAGAAGAATGTCTTTTTTTTTTTTAATGTTGATTGAGTTGTATAAGTGAGTAGTTTTTTATATTTGTGTTTTTTATTTTGATAACAGCGTTTTTTTCCTATTGACTGAGACTTTGTTGTGTTTTAGCATTAATTATGGAATCAATATAGTGAAATTGTGGATATAGATTTACATGTTATCATATGAAAATGGATAATGTAAATAAGTGAATAATCCCTTAATAAAACAATTAAATAAAATACATTTATTGAGAGATGAGATCCAGATCACATTCTGTACATGCAAACATTGATATAAAAACGTACACACAGACGTACATAAAAATGTGCACACACAAAATCTAAATAAATGTACATTGATAGAGAAATTGGTAAGTTAATACGCATATGAAAAACAATAATTACATATTCATATTTCCCATACACGCACCTTTAAGCATCATTGAACACACACACTTACAGAGACGTACACATGAACGTCCTCACGGGGCCATAAATACGTACACGAGCACGCGCAGACCACCTCAGCGCGACGCTTATCTTGGGAAGACTATAAATAACATATACCCGGGTAGTCTGACAGTCTTAAGGCGTCCGCTTAAATATGTCACTATATATATATATATATATATATATATATATATATATGAATTTATATATATATATATATATATATATATATATATATGTATATATATATATATATATATATATATATATATATATATATTTAACTACTGTATATATATATATATATATATATATATATATATATATATATATATATATATATATATATATATATATATATATGTATATATATATATATATATATATATATATGCATGTATGTATACATATGTGTAAATATATACATACATATATATATGTGTGTGTGTGTGTATGTGTGTACCCATACTGTCCTTTGCTATCGTTACACCTTTATGCACAAGTTCTTCATATGGTATACTGTCCACCACTATGAGGTCCCATTACACTCACCGAGAAATTCCAGCAGTGATGTGGTAGAACAATTGACTGAATTTTCTTTTCCTTTGATGTTTTTATGTGAAAGAAACATCTCTCTCTCTCTCTCTCTCTCTCTCTCTCTCTGTTGAGTCTACACTTCCTTCTACCAGTATCGTCCATACAACACCACCTATGGTATTTTTAGTTTCCGAAAAACTTATTGGTATCCTCTATATATTATGGAGGGGCGAGGAGTGGATTGGAATATAGTTTAGACCGAAGGCCAAGCACTGGGACCTATGAGGTCATTCAGCGCTGGAAAGAAAATTGATAGTAGGTAGGTTTGAAAGGTTGTTGCACTTTGAAATAATAGTTAGGAGAAGGGGGGAGATAGCAACATTGAGGAAAGATAATATGAATGGAGGTACAGTAAAAGGAACGAAAGGTGTTGCAAAGAACCTTTAGTACTGCCTACAGTGCACCCTACAGGGATATGGAGGGTTGAGGTAATCGTTGTCACTGTGTTTGTAACCTTTGAGTTACTGGCAGCATATTTTATCTGATGATCAATGATATTCTTCTTCTCTTTTTTTAAAACGTTTTCATCTTTTAATTCTTATTTGACCGTTCTTGCTCTTCATTAATCCGGTCGTTGAAATATGTGCACTTTTCTTTTTGTCTGCCTATGGTTAAATCTTACGTGCTTTCACTTCCTTTTTTATCTGCCTATGGGTAAATCTTATGTGCTTTCACTTACTTTTTTTTATCTACCTATGGTTAAATCTTATGTGCTTTCACTCTCTTTTTTTCATCTACCTATGGTTAAATCTTATGTGCTTTCACTTACTTTTTTCATCTGCCTATGGTTAAATCTCATGTGCTTTCACCTCCTTTTTTTATCTGCCTATGGTTAAGTCTTATGTGCTTTCATTTACTTGTATTTCATCTACCTATGAGTAAATCTTATGTGCTTTCACTTACTTTTTTTCATCTATCTATGGTTAGATCTTATGTGTTTTCACTTACTTTTTTCATCTCCCTATGGGTAAATCTTATGTGCTTTCACTCACTTTTTTTCATCTACCTGTGGTTAAATCTTACGTGCTTTCACTTACGTTTTTCACCTGCATATGGGTACATCTTATATGCTTTCACTTACTTTTTTTCATCTGCCAATGCGTAAATCTTATGTGCTTTCACTCACTTTTTTTCATCTACCTGTGGTTAAATCTTTTGTGCTTTCACTTACTTTCTGCTTGTAAGATTTCCAGGGCTCTTGCTCCCCTAGCACCAAGCAGGGAATGCCTTAAACGTTTTTCAGGTCCATGGGCTCTTGCGCTTCTTAGCCTGTTTAGAGTGGTTTTCAATCGCTTTCGTTACCTTTGGTCTTGGTAATGTTTGACTCAATTCTAGCGATGTTTCTCAGGATTTATTCTCTCTTCACCCTTTTTAGTTTTCTGTAAAAGAAAACTGTTGTGCCTGCTGTCTGTCCGTCCGCGCTTCATTCTGTCCGCACTTTTCTGTCCGCCCTCAAATCTTAAAAACTACTGCGGCTATAGGGCCGCAAGTTGCTATGTTGATCATCCACCCTCCAGTCATCAGACATACCAAATTGCAGCCCTCTAGCCTCAGAAGTTTTGATTTTATTTAAGGTTAAAGTTAGCCATTATCGTGCTTCTGGCAACGATGCAGGATATCCCAACACCGGTCCGTGGTCAAGTTTCATGGGCCGCGCCTCCTACAGCATTATACCGAGACCACCGAAAGACAGATCTATTTTCGGTGGCCTTGCATATACGCTGTAGCGGCTGTACAGAAAACTCTACTGCGCCGAAGAAACTTCGGCGCATATTTTACTTGTTTCTTTCTCATCATTGCCCTTTCTAATTTTCAAGCGTTGGTCAGTGTTTCAGTCCGTTATTATCCTTCTTTATTCACCTCGAAGCGAGCCAGTCTTTGCTATACACTTTTGGATTATTGATGAGTCATGCAATGAATCGGTCTTTCACTTTGGTCTTTCAAAAGCTTGTCTAAATCAGGATCAGTAATTATTTATGTTCTGACCTCTCATAGCAGTTCCGATTTATTTTCTCATTATTTCCACTTCTCAGTTCTGAGGTTCCAGTAATGACAATGACATTATTAGCCATCACTCCTTGGTCAACAATTCCTTTTTCAGGTTATCATAAGATAATAATATTGTCTTCGATGAATAACTTACCTAAGATCATTAAATCTACTTCTAAATCTACTTCTGCATCTGTTATGATGTCATGTCGTTCCGTCGTGTATCCCAATGTTTTTACGTTTTCATTTAACTTGAATTCTGCGTTTGTCTGGCTGTTGGGGTCAGATCTTGCAACTCAATTTTCGACCTCTTCCCTTCATCCCATGGACTTGAAATTTTGCATGGAATTTTTTTTTTTTTTTTTTTTTTTTTTTACTTTTTAGTACATTTTGATAAAAGCATGTTTAATTTTTTTTTTTATTGCTGCATCTATCCCATTTATTACAACATTGCTTCTATATTTAGGGCATTTCTTTGCTTTCTTCTTGACTGCATTGAATCAATGGCAGTCAGTCAGATGACTCCACGATTGCTTTTACCGCAGACGTCCTATCTGCCTCCTCTGCAGGTAGTATTTTGGCCACTGTGCCGTTCAGATGAAGGATGGACTTCCTTTCCCTCTCAGCCATTTTCTCAACTTACATTTTGGCGATCAGGATGTTTGTTGATGGTTTTTCCTCCTTTACTCTCTTCCAACTTTCAATATCAATGGTGCCTACAGTATTCTTTCTTATGAGGGGCGTACAGTATACATATATATATATATATATATATATATATATATATATATATATATATATATATATATATATATATATATATATATACATATATACTACTTTGATGCTATTCCTTTTACTCCTTCCTCTTGTTTCCACTTCCTGTGATGCGTAAGAGCATCGTTTAAATATTCTACAATGGCATATTGCATAGAAAATACAATGATCATTTAAATATGTAAATTAAAAATAAAAACAGATTTTGTAGGGAAAGTGTTATTGTTTAGAGAATCATAAATTTTTTTAATGAATCTGAATGTTGAAAAAGTTCATTTAAGTAAAAGACAAGATGTATGTGTATATATATAAATATGTATATATATATATATATATATATATATATATATATATATATATATATATACATACATATATATATATATATATATATATATATATATATATATATATATATATATATATATATATATATATATATATATATATATGTGTGTGTGTGTGTGTGTGTGTGTGTGTGTGTGTGTTGTATATGTATGTCTTCATTTAATAACAGGACCTCATTTAAACTGGGTGGTATCTAGCGGAGATATTTAATCATGAAAAGTTACAAGCTTTTCAGGACCAACATTTCCTGATTAAATATCTCCCCCGGATATCGTCCAGTTTCAAATGGGGTCCTGTTATTAACTGCATTAATGCACAAAACAATTGTGTAAGTGATAAAGTTTATATAAAGAGATACATATGTGTGTGTGTGTGTGTGTGTGTGTGTGTGTATGTACTCCTAATTCCATCAACGAACGTTGGAAACTCCCAACAAAATAATATCCGTCTATCTATCAAGTATTGGCTATTAAAAGACAATGGAGAGGCCCACCTCTCTAGCGACCCCTGGCAACCCCAGAGTCGAACCATGACGCAATGTTAGCGGATGTAAGGAAACACCGGTGTTTTCACCAGCTCTTTCTTGCCCGTCTTAAAATGAAATCATTAAATTAATAAAGGGAGAGGAGGTTTCGAATTTCCAATCGCTCCTTCTTCTTCTTCTTCTTCTTCTTCTTCTTCTTCTTCTTCTTCTTCCCGGGCCGCCTCGCTGTTATTTTAGCTTCTTTGCTACGTCAGATCAGCCGTGAAATATCTACTTGGGATCTGGGAAGGAGAGGAGGAGTTGTGATGCGAGGTAATGTCATGGGTTGGGGTCGTGATAAGTCGACGTTTAATGTTGGTCATATGAGGTCGAGGTTTCATCTTTTATAAGAACTCGAAGCTTGATCTTCTTGGTCGTAAAAAGTCGATGTCCCATTTTGGTCATAAAAAGTCGAGGTTTCATCTTGGTCATAAGAAGTCGAGGTTCCATCTTAGTCATAAGAAGTCGAGGGTTCATTTGGTCAAATGAAGTGGAGGTTTCATCTTGGTCATAAGAAGTCGAGGTATCATCTTGGTCATAATATGTCGAGGATTCATCAAGGTCATATGCAGTTGAGGTTTCATCTTGGGCATAAGATGTCGAAGCTTCATGTTGGTCATAAGAAGTCGAGGGTTCATTTTGGTCATATGAAGTCGAGGTATCATCTTGGTCATAAGAAGTCGAGGATTCATCAAGGTCATATGCAGTTGAGGTTTCATCTTGGGCATAAGATGTCGAAGCTTCATGTTGGTCATAAGAAGTCGAGGGTTCATTTTGGTCATATGAAGTCGAGGTATCTTCTTGGTCATAAGAAGTCGAGGATTCATCAAGGTCATATGCAGTTGAGGTTTCATGTTGGGCATAAGACCGAAGTCTCATGTCGGTCATAAGGAGTCGAATGTTCATTTTGGTCATATGAAGTCGAGGTATCATCTTGGTCATAAGAAGTCGAGGTTCCATCTTAGTCATAAGAAGTGGAGGGTTCATTTTGGTCGTATGAAGTCGAGGTTTCATCTTGGTCATGAAAAGTCGAGGTTTCATCAAGGTCATATGCAGCTGAGGTTTCATCTTGGGCATCAGATTTCGAAGTTTCGTGTTGGTCATAAGAAGTCGAGGTTTCATTTTGGTTTCTCATGGTGGTGTAAAATTTTACACATGTGTTCTATTCCCCGTCAATCTTATTCTTTATGCAGTTATTTACAGTTATGTAGTTAATTAACTGAAACTTTAATTTTCTTTCGTTTTTCATTGACTTCTGTCCAGAAGTCGAGGTTTCATCTTCTTTTGTAAGTGATGGTGTTAAAGTTTGTTGTTTACCATTCCGTTCGAGGTTATTGTCCAGTTATTTACAATCAGGTAACGAGTGAATTACTTTATTACTTTTCTTTCGTTTGGCATTGACTTCTGTACTTATTTACGCTTTGTGCTTACATATTTCTAAATTTATTTCTTACTGATCGCCGCATAGTGTCTCTATCATCATTAATAATTATGGCTGACGAGTTTGTACACGTGTTTGCTTTATGTCGTATCGACCTACGCGTGCAGGATGTAATTACATACATACACTACAGACAGATACCATTTGTTATATTAAAACAAATAACATATATTTCCATATGTTTCAATTGACAGCACTTCGTTCTTGATCACTAGTGAATATATTGCTACTGACACCTGCGGAAAGGAGAGAGAGAGAGAGAGAGAGAGAGAGAGAGAGAGAGAGAGAGAGAGAGAGAGAGAGAGAGAGGAGTAATGCATTCGGATCCTGTGATATTACGAAAAAGAGGACAAAACTAATCGCATAATTCTCATTTATTCATACATCCGTTAATCCTTTCTAGAGAGAGAGAGAGAGAGAGAGAGAGAGAGAGAGAGAGGGGGAAGAAATACTTTCAAATTCCGTTTACTTTTGCATCCACTGATATTATAGAAAATCGGAAAAAACAATCTCATAATTCTCATTTATTCATATATCCGTTAATCCCCTAATGAGAGAGAGAGAGAGAGAGAGAGAGAGAGTCTTTCAGTGTCCATTTATCTTTATATAATCGTTGATCCACTAATGTCTGATGATACTTGTTTATATATATATATATATATATATATATATATATATATATATATATATATATATGTGTGTGTGTGTGTGTGTGTGTGTGTGTGTGTGTGTGTGTGTGTGTGTGTGTGTGTGTGTATAGAGAGAGAGAGAGAGAGAGAGAGAGGGTATTTCAATCTCCTTATCTATATACATTCGTTGATTCCCTAATGTCTGATAATACTTGTTAGAGAGAGAGAGAGAGAGAGAGAGAGAGAGAGAGAGAGAGAGAGAGAGAGGGTCTTTCCATCTCCATTTATCTATATACATTCGTTGATTCCATGTCTGATGATACTTGTTATAGAGAGAGAGAGAGAGAGAGAGAGAGAGAGAGAGAGAGAGAGAGAGAGAGAGCGCACAAAATCGATACCTCATGTTAATGCGGCCAAAACTCCTTTCTTGTAGGCGGACATTCGACACCAGCAGCACGATGTATATTTTCTCAAACTACAAAAACACACAAACACATCGTATCCTCCCTTGATCCCCGGTCAGTCAGATTCGTGACTCACTAAACTCTCATAAGAACGATTGCGCGTGAGTGGGTGGGATTACCAGAGAGAGAGAGAGAGAGAGAGAGAGAGAGAGAGAGAGATAGTTGGTATAAGAGAGAAGGTGAGAGAAACGGTGTTTCAGTTCCCCTAAAGAGAGAGAGAGAGAGAGAGAGAGAGAAGAGAGAGAGAAAGAGGGAGAGAGAGAGAGAGAGAAAGTCGATATTAGAGAGAGGGTGAGAGAAACAGTCTTTCAGTTCCCAAAAATAAGAGAGAGAGAGAGAGAGAAATTTTCACTAAGATCTTGTGAGAGAGAGAGAGAGAGAGAGAGAGAGAGTTGATATAAGAGAGAAGGTGAGAGAAACGGTCTTTCAGTTCCCCTAAAGAGAGAGAGAAGAGAGAGAGAGAGAGAGATAAATTTTTCTCTAAGATCTTGTAACCTGTCTGCTGACACTTGAGAGAGAGAGAGAGAGAGAGAGATCGTCGGAACGCGCAACAGATCCGTGCTTGCGCAGTCTTAGTATCGGGTGTCATGATTAGGAAGAGAGGGGAGGTTACAATGAGCCCTTTGCCACAACCCCCCTCCCCTTCCCCCAAGCCCTCCTCCCCTCCCCCCTCCCCTCCCCTCCCCCAATGGTCACCCGCCCCACACACTACACGGCCGTCATCTCGCTCGCCACTGATCTGTACTAATCCCCCAATTGATCTGTGGGGATTAATCCCCAACCCCCCCTCTCCCCAACCAATCTAATGACCCTGGTCTATCTCCCCAAAACGACCAGTCATTTGTGAACCAATGGAAACCTCCCAATTTAACAAAAAATAAATAGATAAATAAATAAATAAATAAGTATATAAAATCGCAGGGTTTTAGCTTTCTCAAAGGTAGGTCATAAAAACAGCGTTCAGGTTAAGCCTCTGGATTTTACCTACCTACGCCTACCTACCTACCTACCTGTCTGCTGGCTAAGTGTACGATTAGGTGATATCCGCTCCCTCGGTCGTGAAGGACTCTTTGATGATAACTGGTGTGGTTCAGATTTTTTTTTCTTTTATAATTTTCGTGGCGTTTTATTTGTTTAACTCTTTTTGTATTTCTTGTATTTATGTATAGGTATATAGACAGATATATATGTATAAAGATATATATGTTATATTTATATTTATGCATATTTATACACATATATATCTGTCTATCTATCTATCTATCTGTATATATATAGATAGATAGATAGATAAATAGATATGATATAAAGATATATATAAAAAGATACATATATATATATATATATATATATATATATATATATATATATATATATATATATATATATATATATATATATATATATATATATATATATATATATATATATATATATATATATATATATATATATATATATATATATATATATATATATATAATACATATACTTGTATATAAGGCTTGTATTACTTGTTATTAAAATCACTACAAAACTTTATATATTTAACTTTTCTTACTCCTTATTCACAGAATGTTCCTTATATAAATTGTACGCCATATTTTCTTTATTATTGAAATTATTACAAAACTTTTTTTTTGTTTAACTCATCTTATTACAAAAATTTCAGCCAAACTGTATTTTCCTTTTTGCTTTTTTGGAAGTGTCTTCAGTACGTTCAAGGTCTTTTAGTCATGATATTAAAAGCTAAATCTCTTGTGTTTTTGTATATTTATATTTTATTTGGCTTTTGCATATATCCAAATTTACTTCTGGATTAATACGTAAGAAAACTGAAGGTAATGGTACAGAACGTGTTAATTAAGCAGTTTTATATTTATACTTTTGTATGGAATATGGCTCCATGCCTGACGGCGGTTGTTTTCTCTGCCTAGATATTGATTGATTAGAAATGATCTGGCGTTGCTATTGCCAGGGTGAAAGATGTCCCTCTCCTTATAGGTATGTCGTGTTCTCCATTTCGTCATATTAGTTCTCTGTCCTTTTTATAAACACCATTAAAAAATAAGTAAAAAATGCGCAGAAGTTTCGTCGCAGTCGAGTTTTCTATACAGCGTGGAATCAAGGCCATCGAAAATAGATCTATCTTTCGGTGGTCTCGGTATAATGCTGTATGAGCCGCGGCCAATGAAACGTTAACCACGGCCCGTTGAAGTCCTGACCTATATCGTTGCCAGAAACACGATTATGGCTAACTTCAACCTTATAAATCTTCTTCTTCTCCCCAGCTTGTTGCCATTTTTATATGGGGTCGCCGATCTTTAACCTTATAAATAAAATAAAAAAAGCACTGAGGCTAGAGGGCTGCAATTTGGTATGTTTGATGAATGGGGGGGTGGCTGATCATCAACATGCCAATTTGCAGCCCGCTAGCCTCAGTAATTTTTAAGATCTGGGGGCGGACAGAAAAAGTGCGGACGGACAGACAAAGCCGGCACAATAGTTTTCTTTTCAGAAAAATGAAAAGTTCGCGAGCCACATGACCCGGAGACAATACCGGTCAGGCACCCGATGTCTTTACCTAGCCCGAGCTCGACGAGGTAATAAGAAACAGAGGAAAAGCGATTAGGGTTTAACCCCGAAGCAAACAGTCGAATCACTTTTAATCCAAGGACAGCTGGTAAGAACTACCTTGAATTAGAAGTCAGGGAGAACAAATTCGACAAGAGACCTTAAATTTCATGATGAGAATTTAAATTTTAGGGTGAGATTTTAAATTTCTGGATGAGAATTTAAATTTCAGGGTGAGACTAAATATCAGGGAGAAAATTTAAAGTTCAGGGTGAGAATTTAAGTGCCAGGGTGAGAATATAAATTTCAGGATGAGAATTTAAATTTCAGGATGAGAATTTCAATTTCAGGATGAGAATTTCAATTTCAGGATGAGAATTTAAATTTCTGGATGAGAATTTCAATTTCTGGATGAGAATTTACATTTCAGGGTGAGAATTTAAATATCAGGGTGAGAATTTAAATTTCAGGGTGAGAATTTAAATGTCAGGGTGAGAATATAAATTTCAGGGTAAGAATTTAAATGTCAGGGTGAGAATTTAAATTTCAGGGTGAGAAATTAAATTTCAAGAAAGCATCATCACTTAAGAGTATTTAGATTCCAGGATGAGAATTTAAGTATCAGGGAAGCATAATCAACAGAATTTCAGAAAAAAAACGTAATCAATAAAAGAAGTTCTATTTCAGAGAAAAAGCAATCAAATAAAGAATTTAAGTTTCAGGGGAAAAAATCAGTTAGAGAATTTAGACTACATAGAAAATACAATCAGTAAGAGAATTCAGATTTCAGAGAAAACAAAATCAATTAGAGAATTTAAATTTTAGCGGTGAAGTAAATAAAACAGCATTTGAATTCTGTTCTTAATACTGAAGAAAAAGAGACATTGATCACAACAACGACTAACTAAATACAAAAGGACTGAAAGGTGCATTTGAGACTGTTCTGATCTATCTGTTTCTTGCGATACTCCATTTTCCAATTCTCTCTTCAGGATCCTTCCATAATTTTCTATCAGTTTATAAATTATAGCCATCCAGATATGCCTCAGTGCTATAACAATATACATCACTCCTCAGGGTCATACACTTATTTTATGACAATTTTGTCCTTCCAAAAGACGTGCCCATTGCTCTCATCTGGTTTGGGTCTCTCTCTCTCTCTCTCTCTCTCTCTCTCTCTCTCTCTCTCTCTCTCTCTCTCTCTCTCTCTGTTGTGCTCTGACAAGGTCAGTATGTCTCCCAACGAGCTTTTCATTTATATATATATATATATATATATATATATATATATATATATATATATATATATATATATATATATGTATGTATATATATATATATATATATATATATATATATATATATATATATATATATATATATATATATATATATATATATATATATGTGTGTGTGTGTGTGTGTGTGTGTATATATATATATATATATATATATATATATATATATATATATATATATATATATATATATATTTATATATATATATATATATATATATATATATATATATATATATATATATATATATATATATATACTGTACATACATATATATATAACTTTTGCACTGTCAGCAAAAATCTAGCGTACTCAGGGTGAAATGTGGGTCCGCCTAACACCTGTTATTTTAAAATGTCCTCTTACAAAAGCATCAAGTGTAGATTTTGGTTCAGTTTTGTCCGGTTTAATTACCAGAGCGTACTGATACTCCAATTGCCTCGTGTTTATATATTTTTCGTTTTATTATATTGTACTTGTCCCGATTTAGTCTTTTTATCTTCTTTTTTATCTCTTCGTCCAGAGCGATGCAACTTTGTGGGATACTGCTGGGGAGGTTAATAGCCTGCTTCATTCTTTTGACACTGTTGTTGACACATCATTAAAGTACAAGCAATATTAAACAAGTAAACAATGCACCGAATCGAGTTTTCTGTACATCGAATGATCAAGGCCACCGAAAATAGATCTAACTTTCGGTGGTCTCGGTATAATGCTGTATGAGCCGCGTCCCATTAAACTTTAACCACGTATCGGTGATGACCTGGCCTATATCGTTGCCAGATGCACGATTATGGCTAAATTTAACCTTAAATAAAGTAAACGCTACTGAGGCTAGAGGGCTGCAATTTGGTGTGTTTGATGATTGAAGGGTGGATGATCAACGTACAAATTTGCAGCCCTCTAGCTTCAGTAGTTTTTAAGATCTGAGGGCGGACAGAAAAAGTGCGGACAGAAAAAAGTGAGGACAGAAAAAGTGCGGACAGAAAAAAGTGCGGACGGACAGACAAAGCCGGCACAATAGTTTGCTTTACAGAAAACTAACAGCACACGCTTGCTGGCACGTGCATTAAAGTTATTATTATTCTTTCGAATGTATGTGTGCATAGGCGTGTGTACAAATGCAAAAGAAGCTCGTTCTTTAGCATGTCATTGTACGTAGTTTCATGCATATGTACTCCTTTGGAGCCGGCTCTGTTCATGTGAGTGGATATGTACATAGTTGCATACATACGTACATCATGTGACATAAACTCTGTTCAAGTGAATGTATTTGTACATAGTTGCATACATACGTACATCATGTGACACCAACTCTATTCATGGGGATGTATCTGTACATAGTTGCACACATACGTGCATCATGTGACACCAACTCTATTCTTGGGGATGTATCTGTACATAGTTGCATACATACCTACTTACTGTGACACCAGATCTGTTCGTTTCAATGGATATGTACATAGTTGCATGCATACGTGCAATCTGTGACACTAGCTCCGGTCATGGGAATGTATTTGTACATAGTTGCTTAACACGTACATTCTGCGATACCAGCTTTGTTCATATGAATATATTTGTACATAGTTGCATACGTACATACTTCCTGTGACACCAGCTTTGTTCATGTGAATTTTTATGAACATAGTTGCATACAGCTTTGCACCTTTGTACATAGCTGCATACATTAGTGCATATTGTGACACCAGCTTCGTTCATGTGAATTTTTATGTACATAGTTGCAGACAGCTTTGCACCTTTGTACATAGCTGCATACATTAGTGCATATTGTGACGCTAGCTTTGTTCATGTGAATGTCGTTGTACATAGTTGCTTACAGCTATGTTCATGCACATGTACATAGTTACGTACATAAGTGCGTGCCATCAGTTCTTTTCACGTGAATGCATTTTAAATTTTTGTATAAAGCTCTGTTCATGTGAATGTATTTGTACATAGTTGTTTACAGCTCTGTTCATGTGAATGTATTTGTATATAGTTGCTTACAGCTCTGTTCGTGTGAATGTCTCTGTACATAGTTGCTTACAGCTCTGTTCATGTGAATGTATTTGTAAATAGTTGCTTACAGCTCTGTTCATGTGAATGTATTTGTACATAGTTGCATATATTAGTGCACATTGTGACGCCAGGTCTGCTCATGTGAATGTATTTGTACATAGTTGCTTACAACTCTGTATTTGTACATAGTTGCTTACAGCTCTGCTCATGTGAATGTATTTGTACATAGTCGCGTACATCTCTGTTCCTGCAAATGCATTCGTACCCAGATGTATATTACATTGTTGTAAAAGCTCTGTTCATGTGAATGTATTTGTACACAGTTGCATATATTTGTACACGTATTTGTACATAGCTACTTACATCTCTGTCC
>NC_089781.1:93650487-93652987 GCF_040412425.1 Macrobrachium rosenbergii
GATCATATGAAAGGCAAAACATTAAATCAGAGATGAGAAAGTTAAAGAAAATAGAAGAGAGAGAGAGAGAGAGAGAGATTAAGGTCAACTGAAACATGTAGTTAGAGAGAAGAGAACTTATGAAGGACAAAAAACATTAATATAGAGAAGAAAGACTTAAAGACAAAAGTATGGGGAGAGAGAGAGAGAGAGAGAGAGAGAGAGAGAGAGAGAGAGAGAGAGAGAGAGAGAGAGAGAGAGAGAGAGAGATAAGAATTGGAAACACGACACTTGCGTTAAGGTCATATTGCCCTGACATTTTCAATTTGATACTCGTGTTTGGGTCTCCGAGTGATATCACTGCTAAAGTATTTCGGGGATTGTATAGACTGAATCTGGATATGTATGTGTGTGTCTCAGACATGTATGAAAAACTTGTACGGATTAACTGAGAAAATATACAAAATTGTGATTATATAAGTGGGGTTGTTTATATATATATATATATATATATATATATATATATATATATATATATATATATATATATATATATTATATATATATATATATATAATATATTTATGTTCCTTAAAATAGCTTTATACATCGTTCAGGAATATTATTCTCATAATTTAATATCGAAGGCTTATTTGTTTCATTATTTCCTGTCGGGTACTTTTAGTTTCAGATATTTAACGGTATTTTTTTATTTGGTAATTATGCACCATATCAGATTTGAAATATTGGAAAAAAAAAAAGAAAAACTATATTTTCTATTGATAAGACTTCATCATCGTCCCGTTCAGTCAGCCTTTGTATTAGAAGTCTCTCTCTCTCTCTCTCTCTCTCTCTCTCTCTCTCTCTCTCTCTCTCTCTCTCTCTAGTATATATAGATATATGTGTGCGTGTGTGTGTGTGTGTGTGTGTAATTGTAATAGCCACGTGTAGTTAAAATCTGCTTAGCGCAAACCAACAGAAACATAACTCCATTCTACTCGCAAGTAAATTACCGCGCAATCTCGCCGTCGCGTCACCCCGCTGGGAGAGTATCCGCGTCCCTCACTGTTTACATTTCCAAGACGCGAGGAAGACTGACTTGACTCTCAGTCCCCGTCTCGTCCGCAGAAACCGAGAACACGGCCGTAACTGCCCCGTCAATTGCGTAACGCGATACGCCGGAATGCAATTCTCAGTTGTGACACTGATCCGTCTCATCAACTTCCATGATAAAAAAGGAGAAGAAGACGAAGAAGAAGAAGAAGAAGAAGAAGAAGAAGAAGAAGAAGAAGAAGAAGAAGAAGAAGAAGAAAGAGGAGAATCTAAAGAAGAAGTATACCTAGGAGAAGAAGAAAAAGGAAGCAGAAAAACAAGAAGACTAAGAACAAGAAAGAGAAGAATGAGGGAAATCAGAAGAAGAAGACTAAAAAAATAGGAGAATCAGACAAAGAAGAAGAATAACCATAAGAAGAAGAAAGTGGAAATGAAGAAGAAGAAGAAGAAGAAGAAGAGAAGAAGGAATGGAAAAACAAGATGAAAAAGAATACAAATCAGAGGAAGAAGAAGGAAACTCAAAAGAAGAAGAAGAAGAAGACGGAAAACCAGTAAAAGAAGAAAAAGAAGAAGAATAAGAAGGAGGAGAAACCGTAGATGTGTTTTTACGTTCACTCTCGTGGATTCGTCTTGTAAAGAGACACTGTTCCTGCGAAAGGTCATGATATCCCCCTGTCTCGCCAGACGTGAACAGACAGACCAACTTACACGCACGGACGGGCACAGCCAACGTCGCAAACCGAGAGACTTCTCGGTAAGTTACGTAAGGCTTTGTTATGATTGGTAGGTAAAGAATTGATGTAACTGATTCGGTAAATGGGGATTTGACCCGGTGTATGAAGAATTGATGTAACTGATTTTGTGAATAAAGTACCGTTGTAACTAACTCGATTATTGATGAATTGATGTCACTGACTCGGTAAATGAAGAATCGATGTAACTGACTCGGCGTATGAAGAATTGATGTAACTGACTCGGTAAATGAAGATTTGGCCCAGTATAGGAAGATTTGATGTAATTGATTCGGTAAATGAAGACCCGGTATATGAAAAATTGATGTAACTGATTCTGTAGATGACGATTTGAGACGGTATATGATTTGATGTAACTGATTCGGTATATGAAGATTTGATGTAACTGATTCGGCAAATGAAGATTTGACCCGGTGTATGAAGAATTGATGTAACTGATTCGGTAAATGTTGACCCGGTATATGAAGAATTGATGTAACTGATTCGGAAAATAAAGATTTGTCCCGGTATATGACGAATTGATGTAGCTGATTCGGTAAGTGAAGATTTGACCTGGTAAATGAAGAACTGATGTAACTGACTCGGTAAATGAAGAATCGATGTAACTGATTCGGTAGATGAAGATTTGAGACGGTATATGAAGATTTGATGTAACTGATTCGGCAAATGAAGATTTGACCCGGTATATGAAGAACTGATGTAACTGACTCGGTAAA
>NC_089781.1:93657987-93670487 GCF_040412425.1 Macrobrachium rosenbergii
TCTGTCCGCCCTCAGATCTTAAAAATTACTAAGGCTAAGGGCTACAAATTGTTATGTTGATCATCAACCCTCCAATCATCAAACATACCAAACTGCAGCCCTCTAGCCTCAGTAGTTTTTATTTTATTTAAGGTTAAAGTTGGCCATAATCGTGCTTCTGGCAACGATATAGGATAGGCCACCACTGGGCCGTGATTAAGTTTCATGGGCCACCGAAAGATAGATCTGTTTTCGGTGGCCTTGTTTATACATTGTACAGAAAACTCGATTGCGCCGAAGAAGCTTCGGCGCCTTTTTTACTTGTTTTTATCTTGTCATATTTTTGTGACCTCAGTAAATCTTTGAGGTAATTTTAAAAACCATCTTATATGCATAATATACTATAAAATATCTTTAGATTAGGTCGAGGTGAATATCTATCTATATAAATATAAAAGAATCTGTCTTTAATGAAAGATCAAAAATCGTTTTTATGTCTCATGTTTTTGTGACTTTCCGTAAATGTTTTAGGGTAGTCATTACAGACCATCTTATATGGATAATATACTATAAAATGTCTTTAAATTAGGTAGAGGGGAATATCTAAACAAATATAGATGATATGAGTTATCTAGATTTATATCGAATGTTTCAGAATTACCAAAAGACCGCCTTTTGACGGGGAGAAGATCCCAGATCAAACCTGTTTTGCAAACATAACACTTTCTATCGCCGCCGTAATGTATGCTCACGGTCTATTAAAGCTCACGGGGGTTCCTAGCCCTCGAAAATGCAGATAGAACCGGGTCTTAGGAAACATCACCCTTTACTCCACAGTATCAACAAAGGTAAATCTCCCGTCGGAGGCCCAAGTCCCCCGTCGGAAGCTAAAGTAACAGAGTGAGGCTCGCGTCAGTGTTGCGTTAGATTGGAGAGGGGATATGAGAGAACCCTAATTTTTTTTTTACTTTTGTTTTTTTTTTCTTTGGAGCTTTGCGTTACGAGGTACACCTACTGTCCCGAATGAGGCGTAAATTTGCTGATATCATTTTCGTTATAAGCTTCAAGTGCTGCTAAATCCTCCGCAGGGGACGGAATGATCCGGGGCGCGATTTCCGCGAATTTACCGCGCACTTTGATGGAAGGTTGTCGCTGATTTGCCGGGCTGATTTGACGGGCTGTAGGTGATGGCGAGGTGGATGTGCGAAGTGGGAGGCAAAGGTATGTAAATAAAAGAAAGAAAAAGTAAAACGAAAAAAAAAAATCTGAGAGTAAATTTTGACGAGGTGGAACTATAATTGAATGTATTTATAAATAAGGGATTTCTCACATATACGGATAGTTGCTGACCTGTATACGCCTTAACATACTCGACATACGCTTGAGTAAATGTAAATCTTAGTATATTTAGATTTACGGGTTTTACCTGCTGTTAATTTTGTTTTTGAAGTGTTATACTTACTTGTATTCACCTGTGACTAACGATCTGTGTATGTTTCTTCAGTTTTTTTGACCTTGAATAAGTATGTATATATATATATATATATATATATATATATATATATATATATATATATATATATATATATATATATATATATATATATATATATATATATATATATATATATATATATATATATATTATATATGTATATGTATCTATATATGTATACATGTATGCACAAGTATTAACCCACAAATACCGGACGAATGTTGAATTCACTTATCCTGGGGAATAAGTTATATCTAAGAGAAATTATTCGTCAAAATATAGAAGTCCTGTCTATACTAGTGACAAAGAATATATATATATATATATATATATATATATATATATATATATATATATATATATATACATATAATATACTATACATATATATATATATATATATATATATATACATACATATATATATATATACATACATACATACATATATATATATATATATATATATATATATATATATATATATATATACATATATATATATACATATATATGTATGTATATGTATACATCGATGCATATGTTTATCTTGCTACTATCTCAAGCTCCATCTTTATTGAAGTAGTTGTGATATACGGCTTACCGCGTCGTATGTAAAAACCGACGTAAATCACATCACTTTTGACAGGAGTGATAGAATCATGTTTGATATATCGTCTTTACAGGCTCAACCGAGAAACCATTGGCCAAAAAAAAAAAAAAACTGTAAAATTAACGAAAATATAAATTTCTGACTTATCAGTCTGATCTTTATTTTATTTTATGTATTTTATCTCTTTAGTGTTTCCCCAAATTTTTTTCCCTTTTAATTGTGTTTCTTACATTGCCCCGTTTTTAGTTTTCTGTAAAGGAAAACTATTGTGCCGGCTTTGTCTGCCTTCACTTTTTCCGTTCGCCCTCAGACCTTAAAACTTACTGAGGCTAGAGGGCTGCAAATTGGTATGTTGATCATCCACCCTCCAATCATCAAACACACCAAATTGCAGTCCTCTAGCCTCAGTAGTTTTTATTTTATTTAAGGTTAAAGTTAGCCATTATCGTGCATCTGGCAACGATATTGGCCAGGCCACCACCGGGCCGTGGTTAAAGTTTCATGGGCCGCAGCTCATACAGCATTACACCGAGACCACCGAAAGATAAATCTATTTTCGCTGGCCTTGATTATACGCTGTAGCAGCTGAACAGAAAACTCGATTGCGCCGAAGAAACTTCGGCTCAATTTTTACTTCTTTACTATCGATCATGATGTGTGTTAACTAAAAACATAACGATCTTTAAATTCGAAAAATTTTATGACTAACAAATGTTCTAAAAATCATAAATTTCATGAGAGAGAGAGAGAGAGAGAGAGAGAGAGAGAGAGAGAGAGAGAGAGAGAGAGAGAGAGAGAGATATGATTCATGTTTTAGGAGTTCCTTGTGAAGGACGAATGAAAAAGAGCATTGATAAATTAGACCAAAATTTGATAACAAATTACCTTAAAAATTATTTTTAGAACCAATTTACTGTAATATTACTTTTATATTTTCTCTTTATATAGGTTATAAATTTCCTCTTTACGTCACGCTTTAGGGTAAAAGTATAATTATGCAAATAGATTAAAAGTATAATTATGTAAACACATTAAAAGCATAATTATGTAAATACATAAAAAAAAAGTTTGAGACAGTAAATTTTTAAACGTTGGAAATCTTTTACGTCTAACTGCAAAATTAAACGACTTAATTAAGAATAAATAGATTAATAAGAGACATATATAGGTAATGAAGTGTTGACGGAAAATAAGAAGAAAATAAATAAATAAAAAAGTAAACAAAAAAAGAAGGAGCTATGACTGTTAGGTAAACATTGTAAAGACAAGGTTAGGCAGACTAAGGGGAAATTCACTGGAGGGGAGAGAGAGAGAGAGAGAGAGAGAGAGAGAGAGAGAGAGAGAGAGAGAGAGAGAGAGAGGGGGTTAATGTTGATGTCTTGGCCTCGGGGTGAAGTAGGTGATCGCATGTGCGTGCGCGCGCGCTCCTAAGAACAAGGTTAGCAAGGTCTGACTCACGTAAGAAAGGCGTTCTTTGGTCTGCGACGATGATTTTAGAACAGTCGCCTCGAGAGAGAGAGAGAAAAAAAGGAAAAATACCCACTAGTGAAAAATACTTCTGTCTTTCATGTGTGCTTGTGGGAGTTTTTTTTTTTTTTTTAGTCGGTATGTGACCGGTGTTTGTGTTTTGGGCGATTTTTTCTTTTCTCCAATCGTTTGTGGCGCGCACGTGGACCCAGAATTAAAACCGGGTCGAAGGTAGTGTTTGTGCTGATTTCGCTAGTGACATACCTTGAGTTTCGGCTGCATTTACTGAATTTATGTAAACAAATATTTATTTTAGCGTGTCAGTATTGGTGCTCTTAAATGTATAGCTCAGTAAAATATTGTGGTGTATATATATATAAATATATATATATATATATATATATATATATATATATATATATATATATATATATATATATATATATATATATATATGTGTGTGTGTGTGTGTGTGTATGTGTGTGTGTATATATATATTATATATGTATATATACATATATATAATATATATGTATATATATGTGTGTATATGTACATACATACATAAATACATACATTATATATGTATATATATATACATATATACAGTACATTAATTATTAATCTGGGGTTATACTGGGTCATCATATCTTTTTAAATTGAAATTTTTCAAAGAAAAAGATTTATTTTGAAATTTTCAAAGAAAAGAAGATTTATTTTGAAATTTTTAAGATTTATTTTGAAATTTTCAAAGAAAAAGAAGATTTATTTTGAAATTTTCAAAGGAAAAGAAGATTTATTTTGAAATTTCCAAAGAAAAGAAGATTTATTTTGACATTCATCCTGTGGCATAAGTATCTTGTATTTAAATTACTATAATAGAGCCTTATTTATCCAGCAGTCGAGCGCAAGTTGATAATAATCAAAAAGGAAAATGAAATATTCAAAAATGAAAATGATCAGAAAGAAGAACAATGAAAAGAATCGCAGTACTGATTTGACGTAGTAATAAATTTCAGCTGATTAGGATGTCGATATTAAACAAGTAAAGAATCGAGTTTTCTGTACAGCCGCTACAGCCTATATTCAAGGCCACCGAAAATAGATCTATCTTTCGGTGGTCTCGGTATAATGCTGAATGAGCCGCGACCTATAAAACTTTCACCACGGCCCGGTGGTGGCCTGGCCTAAATCGTTGCCAGCCGCACTGTTATGGCTAACTTTAACCTTAAATAAAATAAAAATTACTGAGGCTAGCGGGCTGCAATGTGGTATGTTTGGTGATTGGACGGTGGGTGATCAACATACTACTTTGCAGCCCTGTAGCCTCTATAGTTTTTAAGATCTGAGGGCGGACGGAAAAAGTGCGGACAGAAAAACTACAGACAAAAAAGTGCGGACGGACTGACAAAGCCGGCACAATAGTTTTCTTTGCAGAAAAAAAAAAAAAGTACATAAAATAAAACAAAAGCATTACAGATAAAAACTTATAGATAAAAAATTAAATAATAAGAATTATTATAAATACTTCACATTTACAGCATATAATCTCTCCATATAATTGTTTTGCTCATAGAACTCTAACATTAGGTGAAGAAGCATAATATCGATAACACTTTGAGCCTATCAACGAAGGCTTCAGTCCCTTAGTTTTTATCGATTTATTTGTTTTTTTTTAACCTCTAGTTATTAAGTTGTTAATTTTTTTCTAAGAACTGATCTCTTCTGTGACTTCTTTCAAATGAACACCATATTTTGTGGAAGCTTGAATTTAAATTTAGTGGCCCCTTTGGTGGGCTTGTTCCGTATGAATAGCGTTTTCTGAATAATAATAATAATAATAATAATAATAATAATAATAATAATAATAGTAAAGTAGTAGTAGTAGCAGCAGTAGTATTAGTGGAAGTAGGAGGAGGAGGAATGGGGAATGTTAATAGGTTTTTTTTATTTATTATTTATTTTCATTTATTTACCTCTACGTCTATTGGTTTTTCATTTGCTATACCCTTTCTCACTGTACTAAACTTTTGCCCTTTTTTCATGCTTCATATGAATCATATAAAGGTAAGATATTTTTTTCTGTATGTTAGTTAAACTCCTCCTGAACGAACAGCAATCGTTACAAGATGAGAATTATAACGGTACAGTTTTTAGAACGTTCTCCATGCATTACCCTGGCCCCAAGTATCCGTAATAATAATAATAATAATAATAATAATAATAATAATAATAATAATAATAATAATAATAATAATAATAATAATGACTACCCATAGTAGCATGAGCCTTGACACGTAGAAACAAATACACAGTTATGTATGGGTAGAAATAGAGTATTTAAAAATAAATCTATGCAGATTCCCGTAAGATTCTCTACAGATTTGTTTTTGAATATATTTGTACCCATGCATAACTGGATTTGTTTATCCAATAATAATAATAATAATAATAATAATAATAATAATAATAATAATAATAATAATAATAATAATAATAATAATAATAATATTACACATCTCGGTAAATATTTAGGCTACATCAGAAGGATTTAATTTTTCTATTTTTAATCCCTTGGTGAAGTTAATGTTGGACCAATATTACGTGATCTTTCTTCTACGTAGAAAGGAAGTGGCAGGAAAACAAAGTTCTTATAGATTAGTCTTAATATAATAATAATAATAATAATAATAATAATAATTTAATAATCTAATATATATATATATATATATATATATATATATATATATATATATATATATATATATATATATATATATATATATATATATATATATATATATATATATATTAAAATAATAATAATGGTCATTATACGAGAATGTTGAAAAGTGTATTGTGATTTCCGTAGATTTATTTCCTATCGGGACGTATCAGCTTACAATGCATTGTTATCGAAGGTAGGCAATACTTCCCCAGGCTAATAATAATACATCAGTATTACGTATAAAAAAAAATAGTGTATGTGGGGCGGAGTCTGTATGTTCTTTGTGATCGTTTGTTCTTTATCCCTCCCTTTCTTTTGTCTCATTAATGAAAAGGGAAGAGAAGAGACATTATATGTAATAAATTTTTTTCAAATGGGTTCCATACTTTTGCTGAGTTTTGTTAAAAATAGGCGTTTAAACACAAATTTTACCAAAGAACCCCGTTATCCTATCATTTGTCAAATTTAATGTAATTTGGCCAATTCTGCCTTTTTGAGAGAGAGAGAGAGAGAGAGAGAGAGAGAGAGAGAGAGAGAGAGAGAGGGAGGTTACAGTTCGTATCTATATGCCTGTGTCAATATTCGTTGAAATATTTGCATGTTATTAACTCAATGAAAGTTAATAAGCTTCCTTTGTGGTGGAATAATAATAATAATAATAATAATAATAATAATAATAATAATAATAATAATAATAATAATAATAAATATAAAGGTGTAAATACGTGTCAACAAACATAATAATAATAATAATAATAATAATAATAATAATAATAATAATAATAATAATAATAATAATAAAATTTTGCCAGATCTTCCGATGAATTAGCCTAACTCTTTTTCTATATAAAGCATTATTTCTGCGTTTGCACGAGAGTTATTGACGGCAACAATATCATGAAATTGAAATCCAGAAAATGACAACAACGAAAATAAAAACAATGATATAGAAACTTATCGAGGTAATCCAGTTACATGATTTTAGTTTTCTGTAAAAGAAAACTATTGTGCCGGCTTTGTCTGTCCGTCCGCGCTGTCAGCACTTTTTCTGTCCGTCCTCAGATCTTAAAAACTACTGAGGCTAGAGGGCTGCAAATTGGTATGGTGATCATCCACCCTCCAATCATCAAACATACCGAATTGCAGCCCTCTAACCTCATTAGTTTTGATTTTATTTAAGGTTAGATTTAGCCGTAATCGTGCTTCTGGCAACGCTATAGAATAGGCCACCACCGGATAGTGGTTAAAGTTTCATGGGCCTCGGCTCATAGAGCATTACACCGAGACCACCGAAAGATAGATCTATTTTCGGTGGCCTTGATTATGCGCCGTAGCGGCTGTATAGAAAACTCGTTGCGCCGAAGAAACTTCGGCCCATTTTATACTTGTTATTGCTGCATAGCAAATTAGATGCCCATTCCGTTAGTCATATGAGACTGTTATCAATGTTCATTCATGCTAGATTTCCTTTAAGTAAATGAAATGACGCTGATCAATAAATTGGCAGTAATTGTCCTGAATCAGTACAATCATTATCTCCGTAGGGGGTTAGTGCCGACAGTGGCCCTCACTGGGTACACTGCAGGCATTACTAAAGGTTCTTTGCAGCGTTCCTTTGGCCCCTAGGCTGCCACCCCTTTCGTTCCTTTTACTGTACCTCCATTCATATTATCTTTCTTCCATCTTGCTGTCCACCTTCTCCTTACAATTATTTTTTAGTGCAACTGCTTTGAGGTTTTCCTCCTGTTACACCTTTCAGACCTGCCGACTCTCAATTTCCTTTCCAGCGCTGAATGACCTCACAGGTCCCATTGCTTAGCCTTTTGGCCTAAACTGTATATTCCGTTCCGGTACAATCATTATGTTATGTGGAAAGTGTCAGGCATTGGTGAAATTTGTGATAAGTGAAAGGTAAGTTTTTGCTGAAAGATGGAGCGTATGAAATTGTATATTTGATACTGAGTGTAATTCGATAAAACTTAATATATTTTATAAAGTTGCCGAAATGTATATTTACGATGAAATCTAATGAAATATACAAATGATAAAATTCTACGTTGATGATAAAAAGTAGTGAAATGTGCAAAAAAAAAAAAAAAAATTCAGAAGTTTATGCTTTGTATAAAATTGAATAAGTTGAAGAAAAGGCATAATTATATATTTATCTTAATATGTATTAAAATATATAAATACTAAAGTTTAGATATATAATGAATTATAATGAAATACGAAAAAAAGGAAGACGATGATAGTGATAATTGAACGCAGTAATAGTATACAATGTAAAAAATATACATATAAAAGACACTTTAGCATATGTTTATAGTAGAATGTAATAAAATATAAAAGAAACTAGTTATGTTAATGATTAAATGTAATCAAATATTTTAATTTCCTTACACATCTAGATCACGAGCCCAAATCTCTTTCCAAAATGCTTGCTGTGTTTCTCCAAGGAGTCATCCCGGTTTTGCTTTTGCTTGCAATTATGAGGATGAATTTTGGTTAATGCAATTTCCAAATGCCACACTACCATCCGCCCACAGTCCTCTCACCACCCACCCGCTCTCCCACCCGAAAAATATGTAAAAGCAGAAACTCAGAAATGTGTTTTGTATATATATTTTTTTTTTTAGGTATACCGCTAAATCAAGTATCAAACGCATATGTTTATATTATTTTCAGTCGTTAATAAATATCTTTTGATAGTGAAAAATAACATTATTAATTTTTCACTGTGCATCATACATCTGTGGCTTTTAATTAATATAGCAAAGCTGAAAAAAAAGATAAAGACCTCATTTCAAGACTACATCGGGTACATATTTGTTTTATGTCAGGGTGATAAAACTATTTTATATCACAAGACAGAAGAAATATGAATATGCTCGTAATGGGTTTATGATAAAACTTGATATAATACAATATCAAAGCAGAAAAACGAAAAACGGGTTTATTATAAAACTTGATTTGATACAATATTATGGCAGGAAAACGAAAAATAGCTTTTCGATTTGATTCATGATTATGGGAGGAAAACAAAAAAATAACTTTTCGAATACGTTAAAAACGGGGTGATTATAAAACTTGATATAATACAATAATACGACAGGAAAAAAAAACTATCAATAAACGGAGATAAGAATCCCCAAGATTTGACTCATTATTATGGCAGGAGAACAAAAACTAACTTTTCGAATATGTTAAAGAGGGGTTGATTATAAAACTTGATGTAATACAATAAAATACGACATGAAAACAAAAAAACAAAAACTATTAACAGACGGAGACAAGAATCCCCAAGATTTCTGTCCTAAAAGAACACGCCGTTACTCGGCTGACGTAATGGCTTCTGCGTCCGTTTTCATAACAAACTCAGCCCAGAAACATCTTTCTGACTACAAGAACACGTGCCGTCTTCTCCGACGCCGCCCACGGGATCACCCACAACCCCATCTATAATTCGGCGCCCACGTCTCCGCCCACTAATTATGTTCCGCCCACTCTTGCTCTGCTCAGCCTCCTCCGCTTTCCCTATTTTCTTCTTCTTCTTCTTCTTCTTCTTCTCTCTCTCTCTCTCTCTCTCTCTCTCTCTCTCTCTCTCTCTCTCTCAACCTTCTCCTCATCATCTTCTTCGCCTCTTCCTCCTCCTCCTCCTTCTCCTCCTCCTCCTCCTGATCAGCCTCCTCATCATTTTCTTCTTCCTCCTCCTCCCGATCAGCCTCCTCATCATTTTCCTCTTCCTTCCTCCTCCTCCTCATCTTCCTCATATTCCTCCTCCTCATCTTCCTCATATTCCTCCTCCTTATCTTCCTCATATTCCTCCTCCTTCTCAACATCCTCCGCCTCCTCATCCTCCTTCTTTTCCTTCTCATCTTCCTGCTCCTCCTCAACATACTCCTCCTCCTCCTACTCATCTTCCTGCTGATCATCCTCCTCCTCCTCCTTCCTCCTCATCTTCTTCTCAACCTCCTCATCTTCCTCCTCCTCCTCATCTTCTTCTCCTTCCTTCCTCAACTTCTTCTCATCTTCCTCCTCCTCCTCCTCCTCCTGCTCACCTTCCTCCTTTTCCTCCTCCTGCTGAGCCTCCTCCTACTCGTCTCTCGTCCTCGTCTTCTTCCCAACCTCCTCTTCCTCCTCCTCCTACTCTTCAACCTCTCCTTCCTTCCTTCCTCTTCTTCCTCCTACTCCTCCTCCTCCTCCTCCTCCACTCTTCCTCCTCTTCTTGTCCTTCTTCCGTGACACGCCGAGGGCCCAACACGACGATGACACCCGAGAGATGTCACACATGATATTCTCATTCGGTGGTCAAAATGCCTGTGACGTCACTGCTGCTCGCCGGTCCTTTTTTTTAAAGACGAGGAAGAAGAAGAAGAAGGGCCTCGCGGGCGGGAGGTCGTAGAGGTGATTTGGGAGGTGCCTCGCCCTCCCAAATCCGCCCTTACGGCCCCTGTGTGGGATGTCGCCCCCTTTTTGCAGACAAAATGGAAATCACAGACATAGCAGGCATACCTCTAACCTGCTGGGGCCTACTGCTGATGTTGCCACCTACTTGAAGCGCGTTGATAATGTTATAAACACTCCCAGGGGAGGGGGGGTGGGGGGTGGGGAGGGAAGTGGATAGAGTTGTGGAGGGGAAAAGCAGGCATTCTTTTCACACATACATACACACATACATACATACATACATACATACATAAATTATATGTATATATATAGATGAATATATGCATGCATGTAATGTGTATATATATACATATATATATATATATATATATATATATATATATATATATATATATATATATATATATATATACACACATTACATGCATGCATATATTCATGGTTCTCAGTGAAGTTGTAAATAACTAGAAAAAAATTATTAATATGTTACACCTTAGAGGGCCGAATTTGATATTCAGAAACTCACAGAATCATTATTATCAAAAATACCGGAGATGCAAAAATTAATATTGTGATGGAGATCTTCCTATTATGAAGTGACGAGAGTGGCAGAATATATGGGACCCGAACGAATTAGAAACTATTAAAAAGTGCGCCGAAGTTTCTGCGGCGCAATCGAGTTTTCCGTACAGCCGCTACAACGTATGATCACAGCCACCGAAAACAGTTCTGTCTTTCGGTGGTCTCGGTATAATGCTGTATGAGTCGCGGTCCATGAAACTTTAATCACTGCCCGGTGGTGGCCTGGCTTATATCGTTGCCAGAAGCACAATTACTTCTAACTTAATTAAATAACATCAAAACTACTTAGGCTAGAGGGCTGTAATTTGTTACTTTTGGTGATTGGAGGGTGGATGATCAACATACCAATTTGCAGCCCTGTAGTTCAGTAGTTTTTAAGATCTGAGGGCGGACAGAAAAAGTGCGGACAACATGAAGTGCGGACGGACAGACAAAGCCGGCACAATAGTTGTCTTTTACAGAAAACTAAAAATAACCAAAAACCGAAATTCACCAATTTCACTTTCTTCTTTTCTAGGAATTTAGTTGTATGGCTGTTATAACAAAGCTACTGCACTTTGCAGCAGTCCCTTATGGGCTTGTTTTGAGCCGCAATGTGTCCAGATAATTTCCGTTGGTAATCAGAACGAGAGAGGCATATAGTGCATTGTTCTAAAGAGGGGCATACTTGAAATAAATTAAACCTTGCACCTGACCGCCGTGGCATGTTGTTAGTTTCAGTTGCCGCAGTATTTGTCGTTTTCGGTGGCATAATTTTTAAACTCTCATGGCCTCTGCTGGTGTACTTTATTGCTTGGTGACTAAAATAGTTTGCCATCAGTCTCTTGTAAATAAATGCTTGTAAATACCTTGGGGTTACCGAAATTATAATTATGATGATGTATGGCCTACTCAGTTTCCCCCCTTCCTTTTTTCCTCTCGGACACACACACCTGCACACAAACAGACACTGCACAGAAACAGCCACATACATACATACATACATACATACATACATACATATATATATATATATATATATATATATATATATATATATATATATATATATAATCTGGAAAAATTTTATATAGAATGTTCTTTTGTTTATTTAATATATATATGTGTGTGTGTGTGTGTATGTGTGTGTGTGTATAATACATACATACATACACACACAACACACACACATATATATATACACTAATAAACAAAAAAGAATGCTAGGTTAAAATTTTTCCAGATAATTA
>NC_089781.1:93675487-93730487 GCF_040412425.1 Macrobrachium rosenbergii
AAAAGTACAAGGTTCTCCTTTTTTATAATAAAAAAAAAGGTTAATAGTATTTCGTTTTGTGATAGTACAAGATTCTGATTTTTAGAAATAATAAAAAACTCACTAGCAGTTCGATTGATAAAAGTCCAAAGACTCTGATTTTCAGTAAAAAAAAAACTCACCAGTATTTCGATCAGCAGAACAAGATTTTCATTTTTGATAATAAAAGCCTCACAAGTACTTCGATCAGCAATGGTACAAGATTTTGATTTTTGATAAAGAAAACCTCACTAAAATCTCGATCGACAAAAGTACAAGATTCTAGTTTTCCATAAGAATAAAAAAAACTTCACTTGTACTTCGATCAGCGAAGGTACAAGATTTTGATTTTTTTTTTTTTTTATGAAAACCTCACCAGCATCTCGATCGACAAAAATACAAGATTTTAATTTTTTATAATAATGACAAAACAAAAAAAAACTCACTAGCATCTCGATCGACAAAAATACAAGATGATAATTTTCCATAAAAATAAAAAGAAACTTCACTCTTATTCGATCTGTAAAAGCAACGAAAAAAAAAGACACCATTTCAGAGCACAGCCTTCAGCCCAGCAGCAGAGATGCGCATCTCGACGTGCAGTTTTTCCTGCGTCTTGAATTTCAGCATCTGTTTTGAGCATTTAAAGCCAGCAAGGAACCTCTTAACCTCTTCAGCTCTTCTTACGTCCATTACGGAGAATCCTGAGCAGCCAAATTTGAGTCGAACGATATTTTTACAGCTGGGGGTAGAGGGAGAAGAAGAAGACTTGGCGCATGCGCGCTGTCGTTCACTCCCTCCGGCGAAGACGCCAGCGCCTATAATGCAAAGACACATTTTCCGTCTGCTTCTGCGTGTAGCTCGCTCCCTCCCTCCCGCCCTCCCCGGATCAAATGACCGTCTATAGTCTCCGTCGGATCCCGCAGAGGTGCGATTTGGGTTCTCGCTTGATTATTGGGTTGGGTTTTGTTTCAGCTTTCGTGGTTTTTGTGTGTATATATATATATATATATATATATATATATATATATATATATATATATATATATATATATATATATATATATATATATATATATTCCACTTATTTTCTATCCGTGTATACTGAAGATTCATTGCTTATTAATTTTTCTATTTATGTATAACACCTGGAATGAGATAACTGTGCGTGGAGTCTTTTACAAGTTTTATTGCTTCGGGGAGGAGTTATTGCTAACAGAATCTCTGAAAACACACACACGCACACACACATACATATATATATACACACATACAGTATATATATATATATATATATATATATATATATATATATATATATATATATATATATATATATATATACACAGTACATAAAAATTGTTTCTTACCTTATGTACAGATACACAATAAAAACTTCTGTACTATACAGTTACTTCAAAGCAATGACGTATTTCCCATATTTTTTTACTCATATTTTTACCGCTGTTCATAAGTGGCTATATCTATTGACTGATATATTCTTGTTCATTTTCGTGTGTCTGATTCATTATTGTTTTATTATAGTTTTTTTCTTCTCTCCTCTGCATTATTTCTTTAGATGTGGCGTGTTTTTGGGAAGTTTAGTTACAAGAAATAGGCCATGTTTCACGGGAATATAATAATAATAATAATAATAATAATAATAATAATAATAATAATAATAATAATAATAATAATAATAATACTATTAATAATAATCAATCTTAATAATAATAATAATAATAATAATAATAATAATAATAATATGATTACTATTATCCAATCTTCTCAGGTTAATGGGTCCCATCTACTTAAGAATAATGGATGCGAAAATTTGCACAAAAGTCCAGTGCCAGTGCCACTGTTTGGCAGTCACGGTTTGTCTCCCACTCAAAGTGGCACTATTATTTTGAGTGGCACTATTATTTAACATGCTCTAGAGCTTCGCATAAACTGCAAGAATATATCCTTTAAAAATTTCTCAGACAAGTAGATTTTCAATTAAGAGGGACATCAGAAAATTATTATATTAAAATTAGTGGATTAACATATATCAGAAAAAGGAAAGAAGTACGTTGTATAAATTCGGCAAATAATAATAAATTTTGTAATTTGTAATTAAATTTTCGGACTTCGTCGCGTTGCCCTGGGTATATGCATACCCCATTTTGGAACTCTGTGCCCCAGGAGCAACTTAGTGTTTATAAGTCAGTTTACAACAGTTGTATGATTGTACTTCAGTTGTGTTTATGACTGTTGTGTTTATGACCATGTCTGGGGTATCATAGTCATAGTGGTTATGATAGTCTGAGGAGGAGTCATAGTGTTCATTACTATATCTGGGGCATCATGGTCATAGTGATTATGATAGTCTGAGGAGGGTCATAGTGTTCATTACTATATCTGGGGCATCATGGTCATAGTGATTATGATAGTCTGAGGAGGGTCGTAGTGTTCATGACCGTTTCTGGGGTATCATTCATTGTTTATGATATTCTGAAAGCGTCATAATGTTAATGACTTTATCAATACTCTATTGATACTTATGACCATATACTGTATTCCCTGGTGAGTAGGACTCTGTAGTTTGCCATAGTGTTCAGGAGCTTCTAAAGAATGCCATGGTGCTTAGAATTGTCTAAAACGTTTCACTGTATTTGTGCCTTTCTAAAGATAGCCATGGTGGTCATGACCGGTGAACCGTGAATGGTGAAAGAATCTCAGTGTTTATGGCTGTCTGAAGGATTTCATAATATTTATAACAGTCTAAAGCGTGACTTAAATATTTTGGGTAGCCAGAGGGAATTAGTTTTTCGGCCATCTGAAGAATATCAGTGCTCATGACCATCTAAAGAGTGGTGGAATTTTTATGGCCGAGGGAAGGGTGCAATTTTGGTATGACTTTCCCAAGGGTTTCATAGTTCCATGATTGACCAGAGAGTTGTATGATGTTTTTGACCCTCTGAAGAATGAATGCCACTATATTTTTGAATCAGACACAATGTGGCAAATTATAGTATTTTTGAAACTATAATTTCCCACATTTTGTCTGATCTTCAAGTGAGGTTTTGTTTTCTCATAACTTTCTAAAAGTATGCATAGTAGAGTTATGAATGTGCAGTGAATTTCACAGTGTCAGTGACTGTAAACCCTGGCATGGAATATATGGTCATGTAAAGGGTATCTTAGAGTTTATAACCGTTTGAAAAATTTCATAATCTTTATCACCATCTAGAATTGATCCAGTTTATCTTGGTGTTTAAAACCATCTAAGGTATGTCTTGGTATTCATAGCTGACTGCAGATCGTCATTGCGTTTATCGGTATCTAGACATTGCTTTTATCGGTGCCTAGAGTGTCATAATGTTTTGCATGTCTAAAGATAGTCATGATGCTTATGACTTGGTCTTTAAGACATGTCATAGTGCTTATGGCTGTCTACAGATCGTCATTGTGTCAATCGGTGTCTAGAAAGTGTCATATTGTTTTGCTTTGCCCGTCTAAAGAATGGAATGGCATTGGTGAGTGTCACAGGTGTTTTCTATATTGTGCGACGGTGATTATAACCATTTGTGCATAGTTCTAGTCTGCTACTGTTTAATGGCTGGCAATATTGTTTTTCGGGGGAATCTAAAAACCAGCAAACTTTTTAGGGATTCCTAGAGACTTACGGTATTTGTTACAGTGTCACATCTTATAAATCTACCTTCATGGCTAATACAGATTCCGTTACGTTCATGTTTCTTCTGGTTTTTAAAAATGTTTTAAACAGAAATGATTGACTGCAATTTTTTCTAACATTCTTCTGAAGACGATCGGCATTCTTTTGCAAGTAAAGAACGGAATGTTATAAACATTATTAGTAATTAATATTCCAGTATAACATTTACCACTTTGGAAACACCATTATTCTGAAAAACAGATTTATTTAGAGTTCACATTATCTGCGAAAAATAACCAAACGTATATCCCTTTATAGATTCAGTGATGGAACCCTCACAGACGCAGAAAAAAAGAGAGGCTATTTAACCCTCAAGATAATCTATCAATGTCGAATTACATTATTTAACTGTGAGCAGCACGATGTTACATTAATCACTACTGAATGGCCTTCATTGAAAGTGTATGTAGCGGCTGGTTTTATAGAGAGTTTCTGCGTTAGGAGGTTCATGTTTTGAATTGTGGCTATTGCAATTACATATGTATCTGGTAAAAGTGACCAGTAGATTCTACACACAAACACACACAGATATATATATATATATATATATATATATATATATATATATATATATATATATATATATATATATATATATTTATATATCGTATGTGCGTTCTTTGCCTGAGACTTCGGGTACGAAAATGGTAAGGGCCAAAAGTATGGAGGAATATATCTGAGGTCATATAGACAGAAATATACAGAATTCCGAATGGTATCGAGTTTCTTTTTGTTATCAGAAAAGTTGAAGACGAAAAGTCCAGTTTAATATTATTCTTATTACGTCGATTTGTTGTTGAAAATAAATAAAAATGTCATGTCAACTAAATTACACTTGGACAGTGATATATAATTAATATTTACTGAAACTCTTATGTTCAGCGGCTTTGTTTTACAAAATGTGACATAAATTAACTTATTTTTATACCTATTTCTTTAAACTTAATAAACACTGCCTTCGAATGATTCTTTCCAAATGTGAAAATTCGCGATCTCTTTCTCGCTTGGGCAGATGTGAAACCCTACTTTCTGTGATGGTTCAGCTTATATAAAATCTTGAAATTCAATTCTATGTGGCTCACATACGGTTAGGTAGAGTATCACGCATGTGGCCACATAGTATGTCTCGTGTTTCAGTGAGACAGCATACGACATGGGTCCGAGTACCTGCTACACTGGAAGGCGCCTGAAAAACTCTACGGTGTGACGCTACCATGTTTCACTTAGTTCTTTAGCTATTATTATTATTATTATTATTATTATTATTATTATTATTATTATTATTATTATTATTATTATTATAAGAAGGAAGTAGACCCTCTCTTAAACCAGTCCTGTTAAATAGGATGGCTGCATCAGGTGAGTTGATTTTATATTTAGTCTTATCAATTTTCCTAATAAGAGAAAAGAATTATTTACTCAAATTATGCAGCCATCCTATTTAATAAGTCTTATTATGAATATCAAGTATTATTATTATTGTTATTGTTAATAAGGATGTAAAGACCAATTTGTGAAATTGTTTTATATTCACATTTTCACATAAAACTATGTACACAGTACTGTCACAAGATGATAACAAAAGCTATTGGGACCTAAGAACAATGATGGTGTAAACGGTTATGTGTAAAATATATATATATATATATATATATATATATATATATATATATATATATATATATATATATATATATATATATATATATATATATATATATAAGACATTAAATAGAAACAAAAATAAGTATAATTAAACTGACGTGTTTTTTCTTATATAAACTAGGACGTTTTCTTCTTGATTGTTTTCTTCTTATTATTATTATTATTATTATTATTATTATTATTATTATTATTATTATTATTATTATTATTATTATTATTATTATACCGTATGTTTAGCTCGTTGTCATCCTCTGGGAGAGAAAAAGATGTGCTCGGGTTGGTATTTATTTATCGGTGCTGAATTAGATTTTTCTCCCCATCAAGTTCTGTTTTCGTCTTGCGTGCGAGCGGCTAGTCTGAGGATGAAGAAGAATTTCGATTCGGATGCCGAATTTTGATTTGCTTCTTCATGTTCCTGGCTGCCGTGGGAGGAAAGGTTTCTTCTTCTTCTTCTTCAGTAATTTGGTCAATCACTTCGATGTTCGTGATTATTCCTATCCTCTGGTTATTATTATGGAGGAAACGCATGGTGGTCATACCGATGTAGGAACCGAGGCATCCCAAGTCCGGTAACCAGAGGATACGTGGTATTATTATTATTATTATTATTATTATTATTATTATTATTATTATTATTGGTAGCAATTAACAAAACGGAGATTATAACGAGGATCGAAATTATTAATTCATAATGGAAATTTCAAGATTATTGAAACATGTCGACGTTATACAATATTATTATTATTATTATTATTATTATTATTATTTTATTATTATTATTATTATTATTATTATTATTATAATAACAAAACGGATTATAACCACTATTAATTCATAATGGAAATTTCAAGATTATTGAGCTTTACGTCCTAATGATAATAATAATAATAATTAATAATAATATTATTATTATTATTATTATTATTATTATTATTATTATTATTATTATTATTATTATTATTATTATTCGCAGTAGCAGCAAGAATCATAACCACTTTCGATTCATAATGAAAATTGCAAGATTGTTGGAGCATTGGGTCATATCATTGATAATTTTGCAATCTTAAAGGTTCGTCTGCCGTTGTCACAAACTCAAACGTCTTATTTACATGAAATCGCACCTTTCATCAGTAAAATAATCACCGCTTTCCTGAATGCACCCAAGATTCGGGTAGAAAGTAAGATAATCCTATCTTCCCAGCTACTTTATATGACATGAATTTGTACGTTGAACACCTACTCGGCCGTAAACATAAAAGTTAATGGCTTCGTCCCAAGGTGGAGGCAATTTAACTGATATAATAATTTTGTTATTGGCTATATTTTGGGGAGATAGCCATACCATGAAGTTTTTAGGTTAAATGAAGTGCTCTTTTACATTATTTTTACGGGGAGAGTTCGCGTCCGCATACTTACGTATTTATAAACATGCTTCCTTACGTAAGTACAAACGAACACGCAATCACACACGCATATACGTACACACATGTATATATATATGTATATATATATATATATATATATATATATATATATATATATATATTTATATAAAATGTATGAATGTAAATACGCATGTATATATATATATATATATATATATATATATATATATATATATATATATATATATATATGTGTATATGTGTGTGTGTGTGTGTGTGTGTGTGTGTTTGTGTACTATGCACAGTGACATTTAAAGTTCGGTAAGGGTGAACATGCACTATCGAAACTAGACGATCAGCAATTAAACTGATAGAGGAAGAGCAATGTGAGGTGAGACAAAGAAGGTTGTAATTTAAATGTTACAAAAAATTGTAAAAAAATTGGGAATAAAGAGTAACCGCCGTTTTTTTTATTTACATATACCAAGTAGTTATTTATGCAAGAATTAATTTACTTGATAAGTGAATGGCTTTGAAGTTATTTTGTTGAGTTTTTAGGATGAAAAAATCCTGATGTTAGAATATATAGACAGCAGGAAATCGTCTGCTCTGTCTAAAAGCTGCTATCAGGAATTACAGACTTAGTTGCAATTCAGCCGTAAAAAAGAGCAAGTTGACGGATGATATGGCGTTCGTTGGTTACAGTGACGAAAAACTGCAACGATTGAGGAAGGGTTATGAAAATGTTTGAAGACTGTTTCAAGGGAATTTTAGCACAAGCAAGTTATGTGGGTCTCAGGAAAAATATAATCATTAAGTTGTATGAATGGAGGGCTCCCTTACATAAGTAGAAAGGAAAGACGATGTTGCAGCAATTCATTTGGGTGCTGTGAGTCGGAAAATACTGATTAAAATGGTGAAGACTCTCGAGTTACGAGTAAAGTATAAAATGGGTAGCTGTCTGCTTTCAAGTGATTCGTCTACGAAAAAAAAAAAATGAGCACAGTTAGTGAACAGAGGAAAATTCGAAATGCCGCGAGATAAGGTTGTAAGAAAGTACCGGATATATTGGATGGAAAATATTTTTAAATGCAAGACTTAATAAATAAAATGGAGATAGCATACACGAAAAAGGTGAGGGGTGCTACTGAAATGTCATCAGTATCATCACCATTACTTTGGCTCCTTACTTTCACAAAAAAAAAAAAAAGAAGCGACAAGCTTTATGAATGGGAGGCAACAATGGAAATGAGAAGCCCTCCCTCAAAAAACAAAAAATTCAAATGAATACTTCCTTAATTCAAAGTGACAATAAGACACAACCCCACCCCACCTTCAAACGAGACAAGAGATCACTTTACACCTCAAGATACGTCTCTCTTGGCCGTCTCTTCCTCCTGTCTCGTTTGCCTGTCTCTTAGGCCACGTATCTGAGTGAAATATGGCACTCCGAGACAAAAATGTCAATCACGACATCAAGAGACAGAGGGGGAAAAAAAGGAATAATTTCGAGGACTCTGCGAGAGATGCTCCTTTGCCATCACGCGGATGTCAGGACAATTATCTGATAAGAGGGAGCGGATGTACAGCCTCGAGATTGGCCCCCCTTAATATATTTTGAATAATGGAGCGTTACTGTCACCTCTGGATGTCCCGATCGCGATGTCTTCCGAACTTCCTACCGCCTTGCCCCAGCTGTTGGGTCGCGTTGGACAAAACTATCTCGGATTCTTTCTAAGAAAAAGGCGTAAAAAAATGAGCAGAGATAGAAGGGGGGGCGGCGGGATTCTATTCCGAGCCGAGCACTTTGCTAAAATGAAGACAGAAAAAGAAAAACCGAGAGAGACAGAGACAGAGACAGAGAGAGAGAGAGGCTCTTCTATGTACAAGCCGAGCTACATACTAAGAATGGGAGAGAGAGAAAAAAAGAGAGATAAAGGAGAGAGAGAGAGAGAGAGAGAGAGAGGGGTGGGGTTTCTATTCCAAGCTGAGAAGTATATTGAAAATTGGAGAGAGAGAGGAAAATTGTTCTATTCCAAGCTGAGCAGCATATTAAAAATGGAGAGAGAGAGAGAGAGAGAGAGAGAGAAAGGATAGTAAATTAAGAGAAAAAAAGATGGAAAGTATAAAGTGAATGTACGGTGACATGACAAACTGAAACTATTATATGCCTGGTTTATTCCTCAGAATTGAAGAAGAAAAGAACCCATCTTTTTTCTTAAGGGGGCGTATTTTAAGCGCCGTGTCTTATGTGGGTAGACTTGAATGGGAAATAACTACTCTTGAAGTAGTTAAGGAGAGATGATGAGGAAGGCATGTCTGCTTTCAGACTGTGAACACATGACTGTGTATGTATGTATATGTATATGTATATATATATATATATATATATATATATATATATATATATATATATATATATATATATATATATATATGTGTTTATATCTGTGTGTGTGTATACATAAACATTTATATAGCAATATGCTGCTATTTAGGTTTACAGGTAGATTTCATGTCTAATTGTTCAAACAGTATCTTGTTCGTGTTTTTGTTACCTTACATTTGTGTGATGTATCTTCCCAGATGATACTTAATCACATAACCTTTTATATTCTCCAGTTTTGTAATTGCATGCTTAAATCATACCTTCTCTCTGATTGGGTTACGTAACTATCTGAGTCTTTCTGTTTTACTGTAAGAAGTAAATCGTGATATGATTTTATAAAAGCTTCTTTTTTGTAATTATATTCTGTGCCTGTCTGTCTGTCGGTGTATTTGTTCTCCTGTTGTATTATTATTTATTTCACGTGTTTATCTCTGTTCTCTCCTTTACTTATTTACTTGTTGCTTTCGTCAGCGTTTTGTGCTACTTTTCTTCACTTTTATCTGTTTCTTCCCATTACGCCCTTGTGTTCATTTTTACTTGTTCATTAATAATAATAATAATAATAATAATAATAATAATAATAATAATAATAATAATAATAAGAAGAAGAAGAAGAAGAAGAAGAAAGAAGAAGAAGAAGAAGAAGAAGAAGAAGAAGAAGAAGAAGTAGATAACATATCTTGCTTCCCATCGGCATTTATATTGCATTTTACTTGTTCAATAATAATAATAATAATAATAATAATAATAATAATAATAATAATAATAATAATAATAATAATACTTCAGTTATTTCCTTACCTCACTTTCCACCAGTTGTTTTCAACACATTAAATATATTAAAGAGACATTAAACGGAATCTCATTGTCTTTTTAAACCATTTTTTACATTTCATGGCGACACAATTATTCTCTGAATGGAACAGTGGATGATTGCTACTCTTTATTTTCCTCGCAATTCAAATATCTCTGATTTCCGTGCCAAGACGATTTTAAAAGGTTTCTCCTCAGTTTGTGGTTCCTTTCGTTACTTGCCGAAGCAGCATTCCAAAGTTATTTTTATTTAGTGCCGAATCCGTTCATCTCAAATATATTTCATGACAGTGGTTCTCAACTGGTGGTCCACGGTGTCATTTTGGGTGGTCTTGGAAATAAGCTGGAGAATGGTCCACATATTTCGTTTACTCTTACTGAAATTGCGGAGAGAACAATTTTATCCAGATAAATAACTTTGGAAAGTATAGTGATCATCTACAGGTTGTAATTCTTGTATAAGAAGTTTGTTTCAATCCAAAATGCTTATTGTCTGTGGTTTGTTTATCGTTACTCCAAAAAAACTATGGTCCGTGATATTATTTTTTATTGGCTTGAAATGAGTTGAGAACCAATGTTTTATGAGACTTCATTTTTGGTTTATCGTCAGTTCCTAAACTGTATTTTATTTCTTGTCGATCTCGCTCAATGTAAATATACTTCATTATACCAGAGGATTTAACCCTTGTTGAGTTAGTAGTAAATGTCTTTTGAGACTAACTTTTAGTTTTCTGTAAGAGAAAACAATTGTTCCGGCTTTGTCTGTCCGTCTGCACTTTATTCTGTCCGCACTTTTTCTCTCCGCCCTCAGATCTTAAAAACTACTGAGGCTAGAGGGCTGCAAATAGGTATGTTGATCATCCACCCTCTAATCATCAGACATACCAAATTGCAGCCCTCTAGCCTCTAGCCTTTGTAATTTTTATTTTATTTAAGGTTAAAGTTAGCCATAATCGTGCTTCTGGCAACGATATAGGAGAGGCCACCACCGGGCCGTGGTTAAAATTTCATGGGACCCCGGTTCATACAGCATTATACCGAGACCACCGAAAGATAGATATATTTTCGGTTGCCTTGATTATACGCTGTAGCGGCTGCACACAAAACTCGATTGCGCCTTGTTTATTTATTGTTATTTACGTTCATTACAAATGTATTTCATGCAACTATGCATTTTATTTCTTATTTATTCTGCTTATTGCAATCTTGTTTTATGAGAGTATTTTATTTTTTATCGTTTTCGTTCGTTGAAAATATATCCAGGTTATGTATTTTGTTTGTGGTCGATTTCGTTGAAAATCATCATATTTTACGTCTCACTTCTAATATGGATTATTAGATTAGATAAACTAAATAATGTTATAGAGATTTTTAGCATATAATGATATATTTAACTATAATCATAATGTTTTCCTGTCTTGTCGAATTCACACAAAGTTAATATTTCCTCAGTTAAGTTATTCTATGAATAACTTAACTGAGCATTTCAACTTTTCACTTTCTTCGTGAATTCCTGAAGTATGAATATGTTTTTCTGAAATGTGAATATAATTTTTTCGTAAAAATTTGCTTAAAATACAAAACTCTTCTGTTTTTGATTGGCATGCATTTCAGCAATATTTAGTCTTTAAATTGCCGTTTTGAACCTTCTTCTTCTTCTTCTTCTTCTTCTTCTTCTTCTTCTTCTTCCTCTTCTTCTTCTTCTCCTTTTCTTCTTCTTCTTCTTCTTCTTCTTCTTCTTCTTCTTCTTCTTCTTCTTCTTCTTCTTCTTCTTCTTCTCCTCCGTTGCCTTTTTAGACAATATTTAGTCTTTATATCTATCTACGACGTTTATGTATCTGTGTACCTTCTTCTTCTTCTTCTTCTTCTTCTTCTTCTTCTTCTTCTTCTTCTTCTTCTTCTTCTTCTTCTCCATACTTAAATTACTATTTTTTCCATTTTACCAGTTCGCTGCTAGCAAGAAAACGAGAAAAGTTATTCCTTCAGTTTCACTTTTAGTTTTCTGAAAAGAAAAATATTGTGCCGGCTTTGTCTATCCGTCCGCACTTTTTCTGTCTTCCCTCAGATCTTAAAAACTACCTGAGGCTAGAGGGCTGCAAATTGGTATGTTGATCATCCACCATCCAATCATCAAACATACCAAATTGCAGCCCTCTAGCCTCAGTAGTTTTTATTTTGTTTAAGGTTGAAGTTAGCCATGATCGTGCGTCTGGCAACGATATAGGCCAGGCTACCACCGGGCCGTGGCTAAAGTTTCATGGGCCGCGGCTCATAAAGATTATACCGAGACCACCGAAAAATAGATCTGTTTTCGGTGGCCTTGATTATACGCTATGCAGAAGACTCGATTGCGCCGAAGGAACTTGGGCGCATTTTTTACTTGTTTTTTGCGTGTTCTACTAATCCTGTCACTTGCCCGGTAAATGTTCCCTTCCTTCACAAGGAAGAGCCACGACGGCTGCCTTTTGAAAAAGGAAGCCTTGTTATAAGAGACTGCTTCTCTCAGGGAAGGTAAACCAGATGTGGCTTTTTTTCCCCATAATTGATAACAGGTGAGAACACCTGAGCAGTTTTTTTTTTTTTTTTCGTTATTCATGAACCGTTTTATTATACGTGTATATCACGCGTATAAAACAAAACAAATGTTGGCTTAGTATGTTTCTGAATGCTGAATAATGTTGCATAGATATGAATTACGATGTGTAGAAATATATTTATTTGAGGGTGCAGAAATCCTGAGGTGGCTGTGCAAGAATGATTACGAAAATATGCACATTTCTTGGAATGTACAATATCGGGTTAAGGTCCACTGATACGTGCATAAATTTCATGCGAGAATACGTAGATTAATGTACACTTGTAATACATAATATACATTGACGTATTTCATGCTAGGTCAAGAAAATATACAGACTGATATAAATGCAAGTTGTGCTTTTAGAAATTTCATCTGTGGTGGGTTTTGAGTCACGATACATAAACAGCGGTGATGTATATGTATGCTTAATATCACGCAATTATACATACATACACACACACACACACACACACACACATATATATATATATATATATATATATATATATATATATATATATATATATATATATATATATATATATATATATATATATATATATATATATATATATTTACGACTAAGTTTATCATGATCTGTAAAATCATAATTGAAATATCACATTGATTTACGAACGAATTTCTCATGGCCTGTTGAATCATAATGATTATTGACAATCCATTTCGAGAAATGACATCAAGCCATCACCCTGGCAACATAAATGTCACTGCTCTAATTTTAGAACCTGAAAATCCTCTCTTAGACGTTTGACGAAAAAGCAAATGGGTCTGCCCCCTCACACACAGGAATAAACGTGCCTTAGGGAAGTTAGAGAGTGAAAGAAACCGTTATATATTGCTTATAAAACTGTCCCAATTAACGCAAGTGATAGCCTGTGATCTCATCGGATTCGACAGCCCTCAAGTGATTCCTTCTGGCTCCATCGTATTTATCTGGCGTTGCAAATTTCTTCCTGGACGCGTCGCTTGATCTCGGTGTCTCATTCAATTGCCTGATAACCCCGGGACGAGGGTTGCAAGACTTGCAAAGAGGGAGGGGGTTTGGTGGGGTTGAGATGGGTTTTGGGGTGGGAGGAAATGGATGGGGTTTCACCAAGGCTTGTAGTGGGTTAGGGGGAAAAATATTGGCTAATTGCATCCAGATGTTATGGGGGTGAAAGTCGTCGGGGGAAGGGGAAGTTTAGGGGAAATGGGGTCGCGATTCTAGGGAGGTAGACGTTGCATGCATTTGGACGTGTGAATGGGTACGATTTTAGGAACAGGGTGTTAGGGATTGGGGGAGAGTTTATGGGTACGATTTTAGGGACAAAGTGAGGTTTGTTTGGGTCTGGATGGGTAGACACGATTCTAGAAGTAAGGGGAAGAGGGAAATTTAGGGGCGAATGGATGGTTGCGATTCTGTTTAAATGGATGTACAGTGCAGGGAAGGGAAGACAGGTAAGATACTAGGGACAAAATACCAGTATAAGGATGAATAAATAGGAACTCTTCCAAGGACCGGGGAAAAGGTTTAGGTACTATTTTAGGGATAACTGGACAGTATATTTTAGAAATTGGTTTGTGAGCTTGATTAAAGGGCCAAGAGGATGAGTGCAAGAACATATAAGTATTTACAATTCCGTGGTTCAAGGAGAGAGGTGTTATATCAGTGCATGGGTGCATATGATGATTCTAGATACATGGGGAAAGTTTAATGAATGCTGGATGGGTATAAATATAGGGAGAAGGGAAGTTTTGGATGGATTGGGTACGTATTTTTATAATTATAGGGACGCTTTAGCTTGGTATTTTTCTGTTAAAGAAAACTATTGTGCCGGCTTTGTCTGTCCGTCCGCACTTTGTTCTATCCGCACTTTTTCTGTCCACACTTTTCTGTCCGCCTTCAGATCTTAAAAACTACTGAGACTAGATGGCTGCAAATTGGTATGTTGATCATCTTCCCTCCAGTCAACAAAGATACCAAATTGCAGCCCTCTAGCCTCAGTAGGTTTTATTTTATTTAATGTTAAAGATAGTCATAAGTGTGCTTCTGGCAACGATATAGGACAGGCCGTGGTTAAAGTTTCATGGGCCGCGGCTCATAGCATTATACCGAGACCACCGAAAGATGGATCTATTCTCGTGGCCTTGATTATACGATGTAGCGGCTGTACAGAAAACTCGATTGCGCGGAAGAAACTTCGGCGCATTTTTTACTTGTTATTCTTGGCGCATGAAAAAATATTTTTATTTATATTATAGAAAGAGTATGAGTACAGAGCTGGGGAAATTGGATATTTAGGAACGGGGAGTGGGTGTTTATTCTTTGGCCAGGGAAAAATATTTGTATTTATTTTATAGAAGGAGGCGACAAAGTATAGGGTGAAAGAGTCGATAATAGAGAAGGGGGAAATTGGATATTTAGGAACGGGGAGGGGGTTGGTGGGGGGGGACGACTGCCACCGTAGGGATAAGGGAAGAACCATTCTCGAGGACCTTTCTATTGTAAAAAAAAAAATAAAAGGAAAACGAATAAAGCAACACAAAGAAACAAGTCTTCTGTGGGTTAGAGGTTCGAGGGTATTGTAAAGGGTATGCTGGAGGGGGGTAGGGAGGTGTTGTTTTTGGGGGTGGACAGAGTGCCAAAAAAGGTGGGGAGGAAGTGCCACCCTGAAAGAAGAGAAGAATAACACTTTATCATGTCTCGCTAAAATGAAAAAGAATAAAAATATGTCTCACAAAATAAAAATAAAAATAAAAAAGGATCCACTCGGAAAGATCACCTTGTGAGATGGCGGTGCGGCGGGCTGGCACTCAGTGGCACTGAGGTGCCAACAGGTGCCCTTAATACTTATGGTGCCGATAATAGGGGCTATTGCTTCTTGATCTCGGGAGCTTAATCTGTACCGCAGCTGATGCTCTACATCCCTTTACATTAAATCTCTTTTTTATCAGTTTTTTTTTATCTTTATACAATTATCAGCTTATTCTCATTGTCGTTTTTGTTGAGGTCATATTGTCGTCTCTGTCGCTCACGTGATGCTGATGAATGACAAGAGAGTGCTAACAGATTATTATGTGTATGTGTATGTATGTATATATATATATATATACATATATATATATATATATATATATATATATATATATATATATATATATATATATATATATATATATATATATATATATATATATATATATATATGAGTACACAGCTCAACCATCAATCACCATAAGATTTTACGAAACAGTAAACTCCACTTTTTGTTAAATTTTCTTTTGACCATCAATTTCATTTCTTTCTCCTTCTCGCTTTTGACCTAAAACGCGATTAATTTCACCGTGTAATCCAAAATTCGTTCCGTAAAATTTTGAAAGGATCTTTTGGCAGATATTTTATATTTGCGTAAAAATTTTAGGCTTATAACGTTTTTTTTTAGCCAAGAATTATCACTTTTATCACTTTCATATTAGGTATATTCCTCATAATACCATATACTCCATTATCGTATGCGCCATGAATGTATATTTCTCGCCCGTATGCGTATACATACACACGCATACACCATACCCATGTATCCCTATCCATTCGTACCCACATTTCCTTATCATTTAAATCCGTAATCCCCCCCCCAACCTCCCTCCCTCCCTCCCCACACCCGGTAATTTTCCCCCTAGGCACACCTCATTGCGATGGATCCCTGAACAGATTATTTCCCTAACGCTTCTCTCTCTCTCTCTCTCTCTCTCTCTCTCTCTCTCTTCCAAGTCCCTACCCACTTCTCTCTCTCTCTCTCTCTCTCTCTCTCTCTCTCTCTCTCTCTCTCAAATGGTGCATAGGTACATCCCACTTCCAAGTTCCACAACGCGAACAAAAACATTCAGATGAATGAACGAGATTAAAGGAGGAGAGAGGAGGAAGGAGGAGGAAGCGAGAAGGTCCTCCCCACCTCCCTCCCCTCTGTGTGGTTGTGTATATATACTAACCCGCCGAATTCCCCCTCTCAGGTATTAAATATACCCAGCACTTCATAATTTCCCCCAGCTGCACGTGCCCCCTGAAGAAAAAAAAAAAAAAGCCAGGGAATTCTCCCTAGATACCTGAGCCTTTCTCTACCTGCTTTTCACCGCACACCCTATTTTAAGCTGCCCGCAAAAAAAGGGCGGTAGAGTGCTCTCTCTCTCTCTCTCTCTCTCTCTCTCTCTCTCTCTCTCTCTCTCTCTCTCTCTCTCTCTCTCTCTCTCTCTCGTTTCCCCCATCACCTGATTTATCACCTCACGCTGGGTCTGCTTAAAGCATGACAACACTTATTACTTTTTTATTTATTTTTTTTTAGAACGTTGTGGTGGGTATTAGACCAGGCTGCAAATTTTATGTCAGTTTTGGAGGGCTTTTAAAAATAGGAAGTGTTCTTTCAATTGGTGTCGTTATAATTATAATATTATTATGTGCCTGAGACGAGTATTTATTCTTAAAGGATCTGTGAATGCAGTTGCTTAATTAGTTATTGAATTACTTTTGCATTATTTTCACTGAGTATTTATTCTTAAAGGATCTGTGAATACAGTTGCTCGATTAGTTATTGAATTACTTTTGCATTATTTTCACTGAGTATTTATTCTTAAAGGATCTGTGAATACAGTTGCTCGATTAGTTATTGAACTCTTTTATTAACTGAGTATTTATTCTTAAAGGATCTATGAATACAGTTGCTTGATTAATTATTGAATTACTTTTGCATTATTTTCACTGAGTATTTATTCTTAAATGATCTGTGAATACAGTTGCTTATATAGTTAATGAATTATTTTTGCATTATTTTCACTGTTAACTAACCTTCAGAGCCAAATTTTTCTTGTTTTTCATATATTCACTATGGCTATCTCTTGTAAGTTTATTTTTATTTTTTTTTTTTTTTTTTATTTTGGTCTCGCTATTTCCTTTGTTATACATGGGGACTTTGTTCGTAGGCAGCTTCTCTCTCTCTCTCTCTCTCTCTCTCTCTCTCTCTCTCTCTCTCTCTCTCTCTCTCTCTCTCTCTCTCTCTCTCTCTCTTTCTAACACAAAACACTCATAATCATATATATATATATATATATATATATATATATATATATATATATATATATATATATGTGTGTGTGTGTGTGTGTGTGTGTGTGTGTGTGTGTGTATGTATACATATACACACACCTATAAACATATATGTATATATATATATATATATATATATATATATATATATATATATATATATATATATATATATATATATATGAATATATGTGCTTTTTGTGTGAGAGAGAGAGAGAGAGAGAGAGAGAGAGAGAGAGAGAGAGAGAGAGAGAGAGCGAAAGGTGGTAATAAGATTAATGTCAGGGAAAAGCTAAATCAGATTACTCCCAGTTAATCTGCTTACCTGGAGAGCGCGGAGGATGATAATAGCTGATGAACAGGATATATGACTTGAAGCTACTGGAGCAAGTAGGGGAGGGGAACTGAGAAACCTCCTTTGGCTATTAAGTAGGAGAGGTGTTGGAGGAAAGATTTTTCAAGGGAATTTTTTATTATTTTTTTTAAATTTCGAAATGGATGTGTATGGTTAATATGATCAGTAGATCAAGATATCCTTTAGCAAGGTCATAAAATTGATTGAGATGTTTCAGACATCAATCAAGACAGTGTATTTGATTAGTTAATTAAAATTTCAAGTCAGTGGCCCCTTTGGTGGGCTTGTTCCATATGAATAGGCTTCATCTTCTGAATAATAATAATAATAATAATAATAATAATAATAATAATAATAATAATAATAATAATAATAATAATAATAATAATAATAATAATAATAATAATAATAATAATAATAATAATAATAATAATAATAATAATAATTTATGTTATATATTTGTTATCATATTGATACAACCGTTTAATATTTTTATATGTAATTTGACTGCTTCCCAGACTCATAGATAATTTCATTGCAATTGTGGTTTTGTAATCCATGTTTGAAATTCACGTTTATCTAATTATAAACCATAAAACTATAAAATTTTTATGTGCATTTTTATGTCTTCAGATTCCTAATAGCACGACAATCACATGAGATACTTCACCATATATTTTATTCTGTTCATTCATGACCATTTACTCTCTACAAATACTCAGGAACACGCACAGACTCATATGCACATGTTTTGTGCACATATTTTACATAAGTGTCAGCTTGAATTTATGCATGTGTTGAGTGAAATTTAGTCTTATAAAGTTAATTAATTCGTCCTATTTTTTTTATTTCGCAGGTAAGTGTCTTACGCTGCTTTCGGGAACGTTCTACCCCTCTGTCTCAGACAGACATAACAACTGAAAAAGGTAATAGAGAGAGAGAGAGAGAGAGAGAGAGAGAGAGAGAGAGAGAGTTCTTTTGAAAGTCATAGTAATTATTGCGGTATGGTTGGTAGTAAAATTATATACTGATGATGATGTCTTTGTGATATATATTTTACTGTTGTAATATCGAATGTAAATATCATTCCGGTTTATATATTTATATATATATATATATATATATATATATATATATATATATATATATATATATATATAAATAATATAATTTTATTTAATTGGCAAATCGGTTAAGCCACAAACCTTTCGCTAAAGAGGTTAAAATCGTGGAGAAATGATTTAATATTCTGTCATCACGCTCAGTTTTGTTTGTGTTCTACACATGAACAAGTTACCTGATTTATTAGTATTAGCTGATATTCGTACTTCTGTTTATTCATGGTTTCAGATGTGGTCAATTAGAGGCTAGTTTTAGCTGTTTTTATGTTTTTTTGGGGGTTTGTTTGGGGGACTTATGTTTTGTGGAACATGTTAGTCATGTCTGTTTTCTTCATTGCATACAAATGATGTATTATGTAGTTATGAATAATATATGTTATATATATATATATATATATATATATATATATATATATATATATATATATATATATATATATATATATATATATATATATATATATATATATATATACTTAAATACAAACAAACACACACACACACACACACACACACACACACACACACACACACACACACACACACACACATATATATATATATATATATATATATATATATATATATATATATATATATATATATATGTTATATATATATATATATATATATATATATATATATATATATATATATATATATATATATATTATATATATTTTTCTTGAACTCTGTCTATAATCCGTAGGACACCTCGTAAATTCTTCACTTCTTTTGCCCACGAATAGTTGACAAATAATACACGGTTTCCTACTTTCTTTTAAAATCTGGTTACGAGCCTTGAAAGAACACTGTTTACCATCATGCATTTCTCAGAAACAATTTTACTCCTTACGTTACTCTAAGACATTATTGCGTGCATTAGATTTGTGTTGCACGTACCCTTTCATTGCTTTTTGTCTCGTCATCCGTCGCACCTGTTAGTTAACACCTTCCCATATAATTTCCTTAATAGACAAGGTATTTTCATTTTTCTCCGTTTAGCTAACACAGAGGAAGATTAGTCTGACCGCTCAGTCTTTTAAGAAGATATTGCCCCATGTGCTGACATACTGTTCTCTCTCTCTCTCTCTCTCTCTCTCTCTCTCTCTCTCTCTCTCTCTCTCTCTCTCTCTCTCTCTACACACCCACACGCACACTTTCACACACACACATATGTATGTATATATATATATATTATATATATATATTTTGCATGTATGTATATATATATATATATATATATATATATATATATATATATTTATATATATATATATATATATGTATATATATATATATATATATATATATATATATATATATATATATATATATATAGAGAGAGAGAGAGAGAGAGAGAGAGAGAGAGAGAGAGAGAGAGAGACTTGAATGTACCCACCGCAACTGATGATGCACACGCACCCAACTCTTATACTCTCCCACCACACTGGCACTCTTTCCGAAGCGAGCGAACGCGAAAACTGCCTTTTTCCTACGAGTCAGCGGCGGAAGAACCGATCCGCCAATTAAGACCTCTCATCAAATTCGCGTAGAGAGCGAGACGGTCAGTCAGTCTGCCGGGGCCATTGTGCGTCGCTTTTCAGGGAAACGAATCCGCGATATTTGGTACTCGGTAAGATAATATTATGAACTGTTTGCCGTTTCCAGCTGCTGTTGCCAGCCATTCGGGTGAGGATATCCGAAGGTCGGGGAATTTTCAGGGGGGGGGTTAAGTGCGGTTTCGTGTGGGCGAAATTCGGCTATTTTCTCGGTCGCGCGGTTTGACAGTTTTCGCATGTGTGGATGAGGTGTCATTATTAGAATTGTTTTTATTGTTTTGTACCGTATTGTTTTTATTGCATTGTGCTGTTATTTGTCTTGTCTATCTCTGTATATGATCAGAGCTGATATAAATGTTAATATTATTATTATTATTATTATTATTATTATTATTATTATTATTATTATTATTGGTCTATCACCGTCATCCTATTGGATTGGGTGGTTATTATTATTATTATTATTATTATTATTATTATTATTATTATTATTATTATTGGTCTATCACCGTCATCCTATTGGTTGTTATTATTATTATTATTATTATTATTATTATTATTATTATTATTATTATTATTATTATTGCACCTGACCCACAGAGGTCATTGGCACAGTTAACGACGACGAGGAAAAAGTTCATACCAGAAGATTTCTCTTTAGGAGGTCTGATCGCTGAAGTGTCTATGAAGGAAAAAGGGCGTCTCCCTCGTGTAGGAGGAGTAGGAGGAGAGTGAGGTGGAGGAGGTGGAGGAAGAGGAGGAGGAAAAGAAGGTGGAGGAGAGGGAGGAGGAAGGTGAGAAGGAGGTGGAGGAGAAGAAGGTGGAGGAGGGGAGGAGGAGGAGGAGGTGGAGGAGGGGGGGAGAGGAAGAAGAAGGTGGAGGAGGAGGAGGTGGAGGAGGGGGATGAGGAGGAAGAGGAGAAGGAGGAGAAGGTGGAGGAGGTGGATGAGGAGGAGGAGGAGAAGGAGGTGAAGAGGAAGAAGAAGAAGAAGGTGGAGAAGAAGAAGAAGAAGAAGAGGAAAAGGTGGAGGATGGGGATGGTGAGGAAGAGGAGGAAGAGGAGAAGAAGGAGGAGGAGAAGAAGGTGGAGGAGGAGGAGGATGAGGAGAAGGAGGTGAAGAGGAAGAAGAAGAAGAAGAAGAAGAAGAATGTGGAGGAGGGGAAGGAGGAGGAGGAAGAGGAGAAGGAGGAGGAGGAGAAAAAGAAGAAAGTAGAGGAGGAGGAGGAGGAGGAGGAATACCTGAGATGCCCTCGTCACTGCCACACGCATTAGTAACCCGATCCTTCGGAGTAACTGATCCAGGCTGCCATTAGCAGTCCCGCTTCCCTTACACGCGAACGCACGTATATGCGCGTGTGTGAGAGCGCGCGTGCTCTCTCGTTTAATCACGGGCGTGAACACAGGTATGTACTCTCGCGTTCCCACTGCCCGGGGCGATTCCACTTAACTGTGACACGGGCGGAGCTCAACTAATATCTTATCTATCTGTCTATCTATCTATATATATATATATATATATATATATATATATATATATATATATATATATATATATATATATATCTATCTATATATATATATATATATATATATATATATATATATATATATATATATATATATATATATATATATATATATATATATATGTATATATATATATATATATATATATATATATATATATATATATATATATATATATATATATATATATATATATATATATATATATATATATATATAATATATAAAGACAAGTTTTCATGAAACACAGTTAAAAATTAGTAATAATTATTATATGGCTTACAAAAATATATGTATAATTGATAAGAGAACCTGACGGATCTGTTTAATTTGGTACATGTATAAGATTTATTTGTTTATTTTTATTTTTATTTTTATTTATTTATTTATTTATTCGCTTGTTTATTCAGCTTGTTAATGAAGTAATTCATTCATTTATTTAATTCCATCATTTCATCGTCTCTGGATATGGATAATAAAGGCAAACGTTATTCAAGATTATCATGTGAACTGGAGAACAGCGTTTGTTCGTTACCACTTTCTGGCGTCACATTACGCGAATAATTAATCTTTTTTATGTTGTTTTATAATCGTATTTTCATTCAAAATCGTCTTTTATCTTAATGAAAAAACTAACCCAAAGTCTATTTGATATACACAAAAAAGCTGACCAGTTTTTAAAATGAACTCATTATTATTATTATTATTATTATTATTATTATTATTATTATTATTATTATTATCTTTCACCAACCAATTTTGTTTACCTAATGGCAATTTTTTCTATGTGAGTGTTTTTCAGTGTTTTCCAGCAACCATAAAACTGGGTTACAGAAAATGATTGAATCTTAAACTATGCCCATTCTGTCCTAACTTTATGAAAACAACGAATGTCTGGGGTTTCAGTTTTCTGTAAAAGAAAACAACTGCGATGGCTTTGTCTGTCTGTCAGCACTTTTCCTGTCCGCCCTCAGATCTTAAAAACTACTGAGGCTAGAGGGCTGCAAGTTGGTACGTTGATCATCCAACCTCCAATCATCAAACATACCAAATTGCAGCCCTCTAGCCTCAGTAGTTTTTATTTTAGTTAAGGTTAAAGTTAACCATGACCGTGCATCTGGCAACGATATAGGTTAGGCCGCCACCGAGCCGTGGTTGAAAGTTTCATGGGCCGCTGCTCATACAGCATTATACCGAGACCACCGAAAGACAGATCTACTTTCGGTGGCCGTCATTATACGCTGTACAGAAAACTCGATTGCGCCGATGAAACTTCGGCGCATTTTTTACTTGTTTTTTTTTATCTTTAAGCTGATGCAACGCAAGTGATTAAAATAACTGTATACTCTACACTACAGGCCGTGTACTGTTTTGTAATAAACACATACAAAATAAACATACAAAAAGTCTCCTGTATTCCCCGCAAACTGTAGGTGCGTTACTTTCCCGCGCTGGGTTTTATTGTACAGTTTGACAGTGGCGCATCTTACACTGCCTGTATAAATTCTACAGTTTATTTAGCAGAGTAATTTTTTTTTTGTTTTTGTGAAGTCGTTACCTCCATGAAAAAGAAATGGTGAGAGCATATCGTTTCTGTTTCTCATTGCATTTTATTTGTTTGTTTGTTCATTATGATTTACACTTATCTTTTTTTTTACATTTTTTATTGTAAGTTAAGTTTTTTTATTAATTTTTGTCGTATTTTATTGGAAAGGCTGTTGAATATTTATTAAGTTATTTTATTATTTTATTTATATTTAATCTCTTGATGTTATTAATTGTTTTTTTCTATTTGTTTCCAAGTGCTACATGTTATATATCGTTATTAATATAATCATGGAGTTACATATATGTTTGTGCATGTATTATTAAAGGTATTATAATAATACATTTACAAACAGATATATATCTCCATCATTATATTAATAACGGTATACAGCATGTAGCATTTGGAAATAAATATGAAAAACGATTAATAATATCAACTATGAGGAATGAAGTAGAAAGCAGTGCATCACAAAATAAATTAAAATAAAAGTAGAATTAAGAAAATACAATTAATTAAATATAGATTAATAAAATGATAAAAATAATTTAATGAATATTCAACAGACTTTCCAAAAACAATACCGGCCCCTAGTTGCAACCCCTTTCGTTCCTTTTACTGTACCTCTTTTCATATTCTCCTTCTTCCATCTTACTTTCCACCCTCTCCTAGACAGTTGATTCACAGTGCAACTGCTTTGGGGTTTTCCTCCTGTTACACCTTTCAAACCTTTGACAGTCAATTTCTGTTTCAGGGCTGAATGACCTTTGGCCTAAATTCTATATTCAGTTCAATTCAATTCAATTAAAAAAATATATGAAAAAATGAATAAAAACTAAACTTACAATAAAAAAATATAAAAAAATAAGTTTAAAACACTATGAACAAACAATACATATATAATACAAACAAATATAATATAAAGTTTAAAACACTATGAACAAACAAACATATATAATACAAACAAATAAATATAAGTAGAGAACAGGTTTAGACAAAATGTTGATGAGTTTCGATGACAAATTAGCAATTTCATTTTGGCTTTTACTCAGGTCTCCCACTCTTTTATGCCGACTGCGATTCCGGATAAAAGGAGGGGGTTGACCAGTGGCCTTATCTTTGAAAAAAAATAAAGTCATGGGTCCCAATGATGCAAGCACTTTTTCATTGTGAATTATAATTAGGAATGTGAAAGAAAACTGAGATCAAGTGCATTTGCTTGCAGTGCTGAAAACGAATATATATATATATATATATATATATATATATATATATAATATATATATATATATATATATATATATATATATATATATATATATATATATATATATATATATATATATATATATATATATATAACGCGTGCGTGCCGCTCAGAAATTCATTCACAGAGTAGCCACGTCCGTAGCTATGAAATCTATCGAGAAGATCAGCAGCAACCATCTCCCGATCATGATATTCATCCAAATTCAGCAGCCGCAACAGCAGGTAATTCATCCACCACCAGGCCCGAGGTGTCTCTGTGGCCGCCTTAGGAGGGGAAAGAAACATTCAGAGTCAAGATGCTGGGGATTCCCTGGCAAGATGTTTATTGACACAGGACGATAATCGGGGAACAGATGCTCTCTCTCTCTCTCTCTCTCTCTCTCTCTCTCTCTCTCTCTCTCTCTCTCGATCACTCCCTGGCGTGACTAATTGACTGTTAAGAAAGAAATAAACACCTTGAGCAAATTGATTATAGATAATGGGTGTTGAAAGTATATTCAGCACTGTATGCGAACTACAGTTTCTCTCTCTCTCTCTCTCTCTCGAGCGATCACTCCCTGGCGTGACTAATTGACTGTTAAGAAAGAAATAAACACCTTGAGTAAATTGATTATAGATAATGGGTGGTAAAAGTATATTCAGCACTGTATGCAAGCTACAGTTTCTCTCTCTCTCTCTCTCTCTCTCTCTCTCTCTCTCTCTCTCTCTCTCTCTCTCTCTCTCTCGAGCGATCACTCCCTGGCATGACTAATTGACTGTTAAAAAAGAAATAAACAGTTTGAGTAAATCGTTTATAGATTGTGTGTGTTAAAAGTATATTCAGCACTGTATGCAAACTACAGTTTCTCTCTCTCTCTCTCTCTCTCTCTCTCTCTCTCTCTCTCTCTCTCTCTCTGACATGACTAATTTACTGTTAAGAAAGAAACAGTTTGAGTAAACTGTTTATAGATTATGGGTGTTAAAAGTATTTTTAGAATTGTATACTAGCTGCAGCTCTCTCTCTCTCTCTCTCTCTCTCTCTCTCTCTCTCTCTCTCTCTCTCTCTCTCATACCAAACATCGAGCAGAAGCTAACAATAAGCTGTGAGATAATTTTCTGTGAAATGTTTTTGTAGGAAACAGTTACATTGAGACCTCAAATACAGTATTAATTTAAAATTAATTCATTTTTGTGATGAATTTTTATATACACTCCTAAAATACATTATTAATTAAAAAATTAATTAATTTTTGTGATGAATTTTAATATACACTAAGAAATCAATTGATTATATCAAGACGTATAATATCCCTGTGGTATTCTCATAGTACCGTTGGTGTAACGAGTTTATATAACATCACTAAAGATACCCTTATCGTAATCTCTTTATTGTCCTATGAAATGTTTCATACTTAGTTAATAATAATAATAATAATAATAATAATAATATAATAATAATAATAATAATAATAATAATATTATTATTATTATTATTATTATTATTATTATTATTATTATTATTATTATTATTATTATTATTTAGGTTGTAGTTGTCGCAATTTTTAATGAAGATGGATACCTTATTATCTATTTATTTTGCATATTATTTGCAAAGTTGTTGTTGATATTTAATATGACCATTGTACAATATATACCAAAGAAATTGCATAAAAAAAACTTTAACTTCAAATACAAAACAGCTTTCCTTAAAACCGACTTCTTGTATATTTTCACAGACTTAAATACCGGTGTTTCTTTACTTGGGAGTAAGCGAAGCCTTTTGCTCGCAACTCAAAATCTCTCATTTAAACGTGACTTTATCTTTCATTTCTGTCTGGCCCCGTGATAAATGGAATCCCACTATTTACATCGCGACAAAAGGCGTGCCGCAAGCTCTCCGCTGTCACCCGTTGTGTTTGGAGATGGTTTCGGGGCAAAAATATTATTTTTGCTGCCAGGAGTTTTATTTTGTAATTTATGTTTTGGTCGTAAGGAGAGGATTAAAGGTCGTTAAAACTGAAGACAATATAACTGAGACAAGACTTGTCTGGGTTAGTCTCTCTCTCTCTCTCTCTCTCTCTCTCTCTCTCTCTCTCTGTGTTGTAGGGTTATGATGTATGATGGTGAAACATTCAATTTTCGTGCAAGGTACAAGTATCTATCTATCTATCTATCTATCTATCTATCTATCTATCTATCTATCTATCAATCTTCATATGTTGTAATGGATTTTGGTTGCTCGTGTGATAGCGCCTGTAAGCGTTATAATGGGTTTCATTCGCTCTTATGATAGCGTCTTAAGATGTTATAATGGGCTTCAGCTGCTCATGTGATAGCGCCTGTAGGCGTTATAATGGGTTTCATTAACTTGTGTGATAGCGCCTTAGGGTGTTATAATGGGATTCATTCGCTCATGTGATAGCGCCCAAAGACGTTATTGTAGGATTCATTTTCCCTTGTGATGGCTCCTCAAGACATTACAGTAGGATTCCATCGCTGATGTGATAGCGCCTCAAGATGCTATAATTGGTTTCAATCGCTCATGCGATAGCGCCTTAAGATGACACCGGATTTCATCCGCTAATGTGAAAGCGCCTTTAAAACACTATGATAGGGTTCCATTGCTTATGCGATAGCGCCTTAAAAACATCATGATAGGGTTCCATCGCTCACGTGATAGCGCCTTCTGATGACACCGAATTTCATTCGCTAATGGGATAGAACCTTAATTAAAACATTATGATAGGGTTCCATTGCTTATGTGATAGCGCCTTATAACGTTATGATAGGGTGCGATCGGTAATGTGATAGCGCCTTAAAACATTATGATAGGGTTCCATCGCTAATGTGATAGCGCTTTCAGTTGACACTGAATTTCATTCCCTGATGTGATAGCGCCTGAAGACATTATGATAGGGTTTCATCGCTAATGTGATAGCTCCTTTAGATGACACCGAATTTCATTCGCTAATGTGATAGCGCCTGAAGACATTATGATAGGGTTCCATCTCTCATGTGATAGCGCCTTCAGATGACACCGAATTTCATTCGTCAATGTGGTAGCGCCTGAAGACATTATGATAGGGTTCCATCTCTCAGTGATAGCGCCTACAGATGACGCCGGATTTCATTCGCTGATGTGATATCACCTCAGATGTCAAGACGGATTTTCATCTCTCCGTCAAGATAACATGTTTTGTTCGCATAAATTACTTTTTATCTTGATGGACTAAAATGTCACGATGTTTGTTTGTCTACGCAAATTTCTGTATGAGAAGAAGATAGATTGATCATGACAGATGTACTTAGTTCTTGAGTGATGACTTGTCTTGTAGGATTTAATTATAGTGTACAGTTTTTTTTTCGCTGAATTTTTTGTCTGTATAATTCTTGCATTGAATTATAATTTGTACGACGATGTATAATTAATATAAGTTATTATTTTGTTAGTCATTAAAACCGTAAATTATATAAACTCGAAATAGTCGTGAATAACACTTCTTACGCTCGATTATAATGAAAACATAATCTGTCCGCACTTTTTTCTGTCCGCAGTTTTTCTGTCCGCCCTCAGATCTTAAAAACTACTGAGGCTAGAGGGCTGCAAAATGGTATGTTAATCGTCCAATCTCCAATCATCTAGCGTACCAAATTGCAGCCCTTGAGCCCCAGTAGGTTTTATTTTATTTAAGATTAAAGTTAGCCATAATTATGCGTCTGGCAACGATATAGGACAGGCCACCACCGGGCCGTGGATAAAGTTTCATGGGCCGCGGGTCATACAGCTATCGAGGCCACCTAAAGATGAATTATTTTTCGTTGGCCTTGATTATACGCTGTACAGAAAACTCGATTGCTCCGAAGAAACTTCAGCGCATTTTTTACTTGTTTTATTTTTTCATTAAGAAAATTTCGCATTTATTAACATCATACTTGTAGAAGTATCCCAAAAAATCAACTAAACTTTTTCTCACAGACGTAAAAAAAACTGATTATAACAACGAATTATAAAAAAAGATCTTTCACGTATAATGACGCGTTAGAAAAACGCTGACGACAGGGAACATATACAATGACAGCACAGGTTTATAAAACCATTCAACCTTTAAAAAAAATAAACACGCACACAAGCATGAAAAAAAGTTTACCTCGAACAAGGCTGCAAAGCCACACATACACACACCAGGTTTGCATCTGTGATACCTTTGAACTGTGTTCATCAAGCTATCAGGCTCTGAGTCTGGAAAAAAAAAGAGAAAAAAAGTCGGAGCTAAAAAAAAAAAAAGACAATCTGGCATCAACTACCGCGATCCCTCAAACGTAACCTGACAGGGGTCGGCCCTTTATAGAGAGAGAGAGAGAGAGAGAGAGAGAGAGAGAGCGTGTTTTCTCTCTCTCTCTCTCTCTCTCTCTCTCTCTCTCTCTCTCTCACTTTACATCTGCTGATTTCTCTCTCTCTCCCTCTCTGTTTACAGCTACTCTTCTCTCTCACTGTTTAGTTTAGATATGCTCTCCTCTCTCCTCTCTCTCTCTCTCTCTCTCTCTCTCTCTCTCTCTCTCCCCGTGTTTGTTATGTTTTGATCGACGTCGGGTGCTTTTCGGGACCAAGCGTGTGATGGTGATCAAAAAGAAGTGGAAGACATTCCGGAGCCTCATTTCCAAATGTAAACAGAAGCTTTGATTCGACTCCCAAACATTTCATTCCACGGGCTGATTTGGATCTAAATAAGAACCCCTCTTCCCCCCGCCCCTGCCCCCTTTCCTTCCCTCCCCCCAGCCCCCCCTCCTCCAAAATGATTGAAAAGGTTTGCCCTTTCTTTCAGTCATTCATTCAGTCAGTCATTCATTGGATTTAGGTGGCACGTACATTTGGTGCCTGAATTTAGCTTTTTTTTTTTTTGTGTTGGGTAATGGGGTTAGAAAAGTTTGTATATTCAGGTCTTTTTTTTTTTGTAATTTGTGAGGGGAGAGAGAGAGAGAGAGAGAGAGAGAGAGAGAGAGAGAGAGAGAGAGAGAAGAGAGAGTTTTAGATTAGAGATAAAATGCATGCTTGCATTGGTTTTAGTATTATATATATATATATATATATATATATATATATATATATATATAGTTTTTAATATATACGTTCTTTATATATATATATATATATATATATATATATATATATATATATATATATAATCGACAAACGCAATCACGTGTGGAACAGAAATATTTTCTGACTATGTTCGAAGGGGATTTTTAATTGAAGTCCACGTCCTTTCAATTGAACCAAGACCTGGAATCTGATCCCTAACCAGTGAGTCAAGAAATTTATAAATGTATATATACTTTATGATTATATATGATATATATGATATATATATATATATATATATATATATATATATATATATATATATATATATATATATATACATGTATAATAATGTATATATATATATATATATATATATATATATATATATATATATATATATATATATATATATATATATATATATATATATATATATATATATATATATTTGTATATTTATGCACATACATAATTATGCATATATATATCCATGTGTAGGTATATCGATACAAAATTGTGATATAAGAAAAGGGGCCATAGATACAGTTTCCTTACAGTAACTGTTTTTGGCTATAGTGATGAGAAATTTCCGAGCCGAATGAAGGACCTTGAAAGTGTTTATAGAAAAAAAAATTAGAAGTGAATCTTACGAACGAGAATGGATGTCAGGAAGATTTAGCAATGAACTGTATGGATGGTAGACGAATGGAAATAACTGGTTCGTGTAGGTATTCGTGAGTAACTGCAGTAGGTGATAGTATGATAACCGAAGAGGTAAGTCACAGTGTAGACGAAGCAAACAAGTAACAAACGAGCCGAAGTTTCTTCGGCGCAATCGAGTTTTCTGTACAGCCGCTACAGCCATCGAAAATAGATCTATCTTTCGTTAGTCTCGGTATAATGCTGTATGAGCAGCAGCCCATGAAAATTTAACAACGGCCCGGTGGTGGCCTATCCTATATCGTTGCCGGAAGCACGATTATGGCTAACTTTAACCTTAAATAGAATAAAATAAAAACTACAGAGGCTTGAGGGCTGCAATTTGATATGTTTGATAACTGGAGGGTGGATGATCAACATACCAATTTGCAGCCCTCTAGCCTCAGTAGTTTTTAAGATCTGAGGGCGGACAGAGAAAGTGCGGACAGAAAAAATGCGGACGGACAGACAAAGCCGGCACAATAGTTTTCTTTACAGAAAACTAAAAAGAGCATAGTACTTGGAAGATTTGGTACAAGAAGGAAAAGAAAAATGTAGGCAGAGAAGGAATTAAGAGAACATGGAGATGTTCAGTAACAGGAAGAGAGTTTGGTAAAGAATTGGACAAGGAAATGATAGATGATGACGAGAAAACTAAGTGAAAAATGGATACAAAGCAGCAAAGAGCTTAATAATTCGAGCACATAATACAAGATGGAACTTTCAGAAAGTAAAAAATATAATTAGAGAACAATGAAGGAGGAGAACACGAAGACGTGCAGAAACATGAAAAGAGTTTGGCCAAGAAACGGAGGAGCAAATGATGATGATGGAGATGATAATGACGGGGCAAAGAAGAAGATTAAAATCGTGAAGGAAAATTGGAAGGAAACTTTTTTCGAATGAGGTGGAAGACATTAGGGATGAAAATGAGAAAGTAAAGATTACAAAAGGTAATCGAGGAGAGGAATGTGAAAAGATTCAACAGATAGGAGAGAGGGTATTGAGTGATAAATCTGTAAGATGAAAAAAAAAATGCTCCGATAATAAAGCGAGAGGCCGATGCTGAGGATAAAATTGGGAACGAGGTAAGGAGAGAAAAGTAATGATTGGGAGAGAATTAATAAAAGATTAGACAATCTTAAGTGATACGTAGCTTATCTGAAGTCAGAAGATTATGTAAAGATATTGATGGCAGGACGGAATAGCGATATATATATATATATATATATATATATATATATATATATATATATATATATATATATATATATATATATATATATATATATATATATGTGTGTGTGTGTGTGTGTGTGTGTGTGTGTGTATAAGGCGCACACAGACAGACAGACGGACAGACAGTCACCCAAATGACAAAGAAAGTGAGAGAGAAAAAGACTGTATTTTTGTCCACATAAATTAGCGCGTGCGAGAGTTTGAGGAAAAGAGAAGAGAAGAGAAGAGAGAGGAAGAGAGATGATAAAAGGCCAATAACGAAGAGAGAGAGAGAGAGAGAGAGAATATATATGAGGCAGGAGCGAGAGCGAAAAAGGGGGAAGGTCGAGAGAAGAAGAGAGTAGATAATTGATAACGAAGACAGAGAGAGAGAGAGAGAGAGAGAGAGCGAAAAAGGGGAAAGGTCGAGGGAAGAAGAGAGCAGATAATTGACAATGAAGACCGAGAGAGAGAGAGAGAGAGAGAGAGAGAGAGCGAAAAGGGGGAAGGTCGCGTTGCCCCAATGGAACAGATTTGCAGCCGTTCAAAGGGACGGATCGAGTGTCGAGGCATCGGATGACCAACAGGCATCGGGTACCCCGCAACACCACAGCCTTCACACGGCAGCCTCCTCCTCATCCTCCTCCTCCTCTTCCTATTTTCATCCTCCTCCTTCCTCATCCTTATCCTCTTTTCCTCCAACTCTTTACTCTGTCGCTCTTTCTGTCGACCTTCAACTTCCGATATTCCGTCTTGTTCTTTCTTAACTCTTCTTCTTCCTGTTTTCCCTCCTTCTCCTCCTATTTTCATCCTCCTCCTTCCTCATCCTCATCCTCTTTTCCTCCTACTCTTTACTCTGTCGCTCTTTCTGTCGACCTTCAACTTCCGATATTCCGTCTTGTTCTTTCTTAACGCTTCTTCTTCCTGTTTTCCTCCTCCTCCTCCTCCTTCTACTCTTTACTCTCTCACTCCTCCTTTGTTTCCACCTTCATCTTCCTACCTTCCGACCTCTTCTTTCTTAACTCTTCTTCTTCTTCCTGTTTTCTCCAATTCATTCTTTCTTCCTTCCTGATTCCCCCCTCTCTCTTTTTCTTGCCTTTCTTCTTCTTATTCATCCTTCTCTCATTGTCTCTTTCTTGTCCTGTTTATGTCTCTCTTCTCCTTCTCCTTCTCTTCTAACTTCTACTTATTCCTTTGTTTGTTTTCAAGTATTGTTTCTCAGTTTATTCCTTTGTTTTCAAGTATTGTTTCTCAGTTTATTCCTTTGTTTGTTTGCAAGTATTGTTTCTCAGTTCATTCCTTTGTTTGTTTTCAAGTATTGTTTCTCAGTTTATTCCCTTGTTTGTTTTCAACTATTGTTTCTCAGTTTATTCCCTTGTTTGTTTGCAAGTATTGTTTCTCAGTTTATTCCTTTGTTTGTTTTCAAGTATTGTTTCTCAGTTTATTCCCTTGTTTGTTTTCAGGTATTGTTTTTCAGTTTATTCCTTTGTTTGCTTTCAAGTAGTGTTTCTCATTTTATTCCTTCGTTTGTTTTCATGCATTGTTTCTCAGCTTATTCGTTTGTTTGTTTTCAAGTATTGTTTCTCAGTTTATTCCTTTGTTTTCATGTAATGTTTCTCAGTTTATTCCTTTGTTTTCATGCATTGTTTCTCAGTTCATTCCATTGTTTGTTTTCAAGTATTGTTTCTCAGTTTATTCCATTGTTTGTTTTCAAGTATTGTTTCTCAGTTTTCTTCGAAATGTATTGCTACTTCTTACTCTGCTTCTTCACTCTGTTTATCGCCCTCATCACCATCATCATCATCATCATCATCATCTTTTTTATTCCGTAATCGCTAGGATATCTTCGTTATCATTGTGATGTTTTGTTTTACCCTTTTTGTCATTATCATCATCATCATCATCACCATTGTCTTTTATCTTTTTTTATTCTCGTGTCACTATTTATTTATCGTTCATCATTATCATCACCTTTGCCAGTCACCGTCATGTCCCTCTTTCATTATATCCCCAATTTCCTCTTTATCAATATGGTTATTGTCTCTATATTTCTATTTCATTACTCTTTCATTATTTTCATCTTCATCATCATCACCATTGCAAGAGTCACCATCACGTCCCTCTTTCATTTTATTTTCATTTTCACTTTATCATTATCTTTACTGTCTCAGTATTTCATCATTCATCTTACCGTCTTTTCCCTGTCCATTCATTTATCTCTCTTAAAGATGTTGCATTATCACTATTATCTCACCATCACGTCTCTCTTTCATTGTATTCTCATATCCCCTTTATCATTATCTTTCACTGTCTCTGTATTTCTTCACGCTTTTAACCGTCCTTTCCTGTCCATTATTCTCGTGTCACTATTTATCATTCATTATCATTATCATCACCATTGCCTCACCACAATTTCTCTCTTTTATTTCATTCTCATTTCCCCTTTATCGTTATCTTTACTGTCTCGGTATTTCATTATACCTCTTACCGTCTTTTCCCTGTCTATTTATTTATCTCTCTTGTACATGTTTCATTTCATTACTATTATAGACTGTTTAAAGAATACCAGACTGTTTATAAACAGCTAGACTGCTTTAAAGAACGTTACAGAATAACTTCTTACAAAACAATGCGACTGATAAAGCAAATGGAAATGTATATATTAAATATTTCGTCAAGGTTATTCATCTTGACGACCGAGGCTCTACTAGGCGAATTAGTTCGGGTCCCAAGTTAACCAGTAAGCTGCGAAACTGATTTAAACTTTTCCTGGGAATTTCTGAAGCCAGAATTAGATTGGCTTTATTTAATCGACTGATTCCTTTCTCGCGGTTTTACTTGAGTGAATAACATTTAGGTTTTACTATGGCGTCTTAATTTTTTTTTTTTCACGTATTTTTCCTCAATTGAACGCGCGATTCGTAAGGTTTAATTGAACTGGCAGCGATTGTTTAATCTCTCTCTCTCTCTCTCTCTCTCTCTCTCTCTCTCTCTCTCTCTCTCTCTCTCTCTCTCTCTCTCTCTCTCCGTCCGTTTTAGCTAAGAGCCTAATTTTCTCTAATTTCCTTTAATTGTGACGATGATCTCTCTCTCTCTCTCTCTCTCTCTCTCTCTCTCAAAAATACCTTGTCTTTAATTTTAAGTACAACCTCTCTCTCTCTCTCTCTCTCTCTCTCTCTCTCTCTCTCTCTCTCTCTCTCTCTCTCTCTCTCTCTCTCTCTAAATACCTTGTCTTTAATTTTAAGTACAACTCTCTCTCTCTCTAAATACCTTGTCTTTAATTTTCTCTCTCTCTCTCTCTCTCTCTCTCTCTCTCTCTCTCTCTCTCTCTCTCTCTCTCTCTCTCTCTCGCTAAATACCTTGTCTTTAATTTTAAGTACAACCTCTCTCTCTCTCTCTCTCTCTCTCTCTCTCTCTCTCTCTCTCTCTCTCTCTCTCTCTCTCTCTCGCTGAAAAAGTTTGTCTCTAATTTTGTTTAAGTACAACCTCTCTCTCTCTCTCTCTCTCTCTCTCTCTCTCTCTCTCTCTCTCTCTCTCTCTCTCTCTCTCCTAAAATACGTTGTCTTTAATTTTGTTTAAGTACAGCCTCTCTCTCTCTCTCTCTCTCTCTCTCTCTCTCTCTCTCTCTCTCTCTCTCTCTCTCGCTAAAATACCTTGTCTTTAATTTTGTTTAAGTACAGCCTCTCTCTCTCTCTCTCTCTCTCTCTCTCTCTCTCTCTCTCTCTCTCTCTCTCTCTCTCTCTCTCTCTCTCTCTCCATACTACTATAAGTCAATCACCTTTTCCCTGAGGTTACACAGCGAAACATAACACCGTCATTTTATCCCGTAGCCAACCTACCGTTTTTATTCAGCATTATCCTTTATTCATGCCCCCCGCATCTTAATTTACCATCACTAGGAGATGGACCCCCCTCCCCCTTTTTGCATTATTGCATACGGGGATGCCATCACAAGAGATCACCCGGATGCTGCACCACGATTATGCTGCATTGCGATGATGCCGCATTCTCATCTCGAGCCGTCTTACCGCAAGGCGAGGTGCTTGCGGTCAGCATTACCGTGTCAGTGGGATACTTCTTGGGTAAGGCTTCTCAATTATCCGTTGCTTGATTTTCTTTATTTTTTTTTTATTTTGCTTTTACTTTGATTGTTTGTCCTGGTTATACTTCTTCTTCTTTTTGATGTTATTATTATTATTATTATATTATTATAATAATAATAATTATTATTATTATTATTATTATTATTATTATTATTATTATATTATTATTATTATTATTATTATTATTATTATTATTATTATTATTATTACACATCTTTTGTAAGGGTTTTCAATTGTCTGTTGCTTGTTTTTTTTTTTTGCTTTGATTAGTTGTTCTGTTTATAATTCTTCTTCTTCTTCTTCTTCTTCTTCTTCTTCTTCTTCTTCTTCTTCTTCTTCTTCTTCTTCTTATTATTATTATTATTAGTATTATTATTATTATTATTATTATTATTATTATTATTATTATTATTACACAGTTTGTGCAAGGGTCCTCAATTACCCGTTGCTTGTTTTAATTTTTTAAATTTTTGCTTTGATTGCTTATACTGGTTATTATTATTATTATTATTATTATTATTATTATTATTATTATTATAGCATTAAATATATTCAAGAATTCTAAGATATGGTAGTTCTTACTTTTCACTTTTGTCGCTTTTCATAACAGCCGAGGTTTAAACATGATTTACGTCAATAAAGACAACTACTGAGCTTACCTTCATATCATGACAAGTTCAAAACACTTTTACATTAACAGTTTGGTCATACATACATATATATATATATATATATATATATATATATATATATATATATATATATATATATATATATATATATATATATATATATATATATATATATATATATATATACATATATATATATCAAATGTATGTATATACATGTATATATATTGTATAGATAGATATATAGATAAATATATAAATAAATATTTGTGTGCCTCCTCCCAAGAAAGGAAAATTAATTACTGAAAAAATAATAATAATAATAATAATAATAATAATAATAATAATAATAAGAAGAAGAAGAAGAAGAAGAAGAAGAAGAAGAAGAAGAAGAAGAAGAAGAAGAAGAATGAAAAGGAAAATTAATTACTGAATAATAATAAGAAAAGTAATAAAAAGGAAAATTAATTACTGAATAATAATAAGAAAAGTAATAAAAGGAAAATTATATGCTGAACAATAATAATAATAATAATAATAATAATAATAATAATAATAAATAATAATAATAATAATAAAGCATCTTAGATGCAACAACTCCCTCACATTCCACTCACCCACTACCTTTCGAGTTGCCCCTTAGCCAATTACTGCATTACTTGCAAGTACGTCTCGTATATTGTTACGGTAATGCCGCCGCGTGAGGTCTGATATTACGTTGACATTCAATGATTCGATCTTGCTCTTGTTTGCTCTGATACGCGGTGTTCAGTTTCCAGCGGTCGTGTCAATGTCTATCGCACGATTTCGCAATGCATCGGAGCTGTGGATGTTGTGCTTTTTTTAGTTTTCTGTAAAGGAAAACTATTGTGACGGCTTTGTCCGTCCGTCCGCCACCGGATCTTGAAAACTACTGAGGCTAGAGGGCTGCAAATTGGTGTGTTGATCATCCAACCTCCAATCATCAGACGTACCAAATTGCAGCTCTCTAGCCACAATAATTTTTATTTTATTTAAGGTTCAAGTTAGCCATAATCGTGCTTCTGGCAACGATATAGGACAGGCAACCACCGGGCCGTAGTTGAAGTTTCATGGGCCGCGGCTCATACAGCATTATACCGAGACCACCGGAAGATAAATCTACTTTCTGTGGCCTTGTTTATACGCTATACAGAAAACTCGATTGCGATGAAGAAACTTCGGGGCAGTTTTTACTTGTTTATTCTCTTGATCGTGTAAATGTGGAAGTAATTTTTTCATGTTTTATTTCCTTCGTTTGAATTTTTTATTTTGTTTTTTTATATGGGGTTTATTCCATTGTGTATTCATTTATCTTTGAGTTTTATTTTTGGTTATTTATTAGTTCTTATTTTTTTATTGTCGCTCATTTATTGCTATTTTTCACTTTTTTTGACCATTAGAGTTGATTCAGTCTTTTTGTCTAAATAGTATCTCAGTTTTCTTAAATAATAATAATAATAATAATAATAATAATAATAATAATAATAATAATAATAATAATAATAATAATAATAATAATAATAATAATAATATTATTATTATTATTATTATTATTATTATTATTATTATTATTATTGTTATTATTATTATTATTATTATTATTATTTGCTTCGATACTCGGTATTCAGTTTCCAGCGGTCTTGTCACTGTCTGTCATACGATTTCATAATGCTTGAGGCTCCGATTTTCATGTGCTTTTATTCTCTTGATCGTGTAAATGTGGAAGCAAATTTTGTCCATATTTTATTTCCATATTCTGAGGGATTCAATTATTAAACGGTGTTTATTCCAGTATGTATTGATTTATTTTGTTGTTGTTGATTTTTATCTTCTTTTATCTGTTTATCAATTTCTGTTTGTGTATTAGAGTTCTATTAAGTTTAATATATTTTTTTATTGTGATAATATCCCAATTTTTATAATAATAATAATAATAATAATAATAATAATAATAATAATGATAATAATAATAATAATAATAATAGTTACGTTCTCCGTTTTTTTTTTTATTATCGTTCACTTACTTCTGTTTATCACCTTTTTGTGTATTAGAGTGCTGTTAAGTTTAAAATATTTTTAATGGAATAATATCCCAATTTTGATCATAATAATAATAATAATAATAATAATAATAATAATAATAATAATAATAATAATAATAATAATAATGATATAATAATAATAATAATAATAATAATAATAATGATATTATTATTATTATTATTATTATTATTATTATTATTATTATTATTATTATTATTTGCTTTGATACTCCTTATTCAATTTCCAGCTGTCGTGTCAATTCATAATGTGTTGGAGCTGTATCTGTCAATGTTCTTTTATTCTCTTCGTCGTGTAAGGATGTATTGATTTGTTTTATATTGTTATCCAAGTTTATTCGGGACGTTTTTCTATTTCTTTTTTTGTTGTTGCTCACTTATCTTTCTTAATATTTTTTTTTTTTGTCTCTCACTTATTTGCTGTTTTCCCTTGTACTGCAATTCTGTGTAGGTGATTATTTTTTTTTTTTGACTCGTAAAAAAGTATATGCCAAATTTTAATAATACCCAAAGTAATTAATAGGAGAATATTTTAACATTTTTGAATTACATACGTATTCTGTCACTTTACTAATATGGCTGAAATTGATTGTTGGTTATTTATTTATTCATTATTATTATTATTATTATTATTATTATTATTATTATTATTATTATTATTATTATTCAACTCTCTCCAGTTACGCTGTTATTGCTCCTATTTTCAACCTTAGTAATAGTAGTAGTAGTACTATTAGTAGTAGTAGTATTAATAGTATTAGTAGTATTTTTGAAATTCGGACGCTGTTTCATTCCTTTGGGCTTTTTCCATTTTTGTTAAACAAGAGAATTTGTTGTCATATACTCAGTTGAGTTTCTGACCTGAGATGTAATGTTTCTCTCTCTCTCTCTCTCTCTCTCTCTCTCTCTCTCTCTCTCTCTCTCTCTCTCTCTCTCTCTCTCTCTCAACGGCGTAGCTACATAAGAGGTCGCCATATGATTTATTTAGGTATAGCTTCAATGACCTAACAAAAGCAAAAAGGGAAAAAACAGATTCGGGATTAGTGGGATTAACGTAAAAACGGGCAATTTCTAAACAAACCTCGGGTTGGAATAGAGATTTACTTCGATACGGTAAGATTTAAGTTAATGGTAAGGGATTTCTTCAGCATGAAAGGATTCTGTTAAGCAACAGAACGAAGGATTAATAGAAAAGGATTTATTTAGATGGGAGGGGTAAGGGATTAACAGGTTTAGGACGTGTGTAAATACATCGACGGGGGATTAACGTGAGAAAGGATTTATTTAGGAGGCAGTTGACTGAAGGGACGAGTCTTTATTGAGATACGGATGGACTGAGTTAACGATGATTCCTGTAAAGTGGATTTACCCCACAGAAGAGAGACCCTCTTTGAGAGAGAGAGAGAGAGAGAGAGAGAGAGAGAGAGAGAGAGAGAGAGAGAGAGAGAATTAAAATTTTAAATTATATTCTTGTGCCTGTGCAAAAGACATGAGAGAGAGAGAGAGAGAGAGAGAGAGAGAGAGAGAGAGAATTAAAAATTTAAATTATATTTTTGTACCTGTGCAGAAGACAGAGAGAGAGAGAGAGAGAGAGAGAGAGAGAGAGAGAGAGAGAGAGAGAGAGAGAGAGAGAGAGAGATTCAGTATTTCAAGGGATTTTTCATGCCTGTACGATAAACATGAGAGAGAGAGAGAGAGAGAGAGAGAGAGAGAGAGAGAGAGAGAGAGAGAATCAACATTCAGAGCATTTTATGTGCCTGTGCGATAAACATGCCTGTGCAGAGAGAGAGAGAGAGAGAGAGAGAGAGAGAGAGAGAGAGAGAGAGAGCGAACATTTAAAGCCTTTTATTTACCTATGAAATAAACATGAGAGAGAGAGAGAGCGCGATTCAGTATTTCAAAGATTTTGTAGTGCATGTGCAATAAACATAAGAGAGAGAGAGAGAGAGAGAGAGAGAGAGAGACAGTCAACAATTCAAGCACCTTATGCACCCGTGCAATAAACAAGCAACGCAAGCGCGCATGAAATCAGCGAAGGCGACTTCAGACTCATACGAATTAGTTGCCCAGACGTGGTGGTGTAACGTTTCAAAGGTATTGGAGATAAGGAACAAATAAACTTGCTCTAACTATTCGACACTCGCGAGGGGGGAAAATGAGAGGAAGGAAGAAGAGAGTAAATGAAGACGAAGGAATAAGGAAAGCTTGTGATGAATAAACAAGAAGGAGATCGGTCAATGTGCTGGAACTTGGTGTTAATGAAGGGAATAAGGAGGAATTGAATAATTTATTAGATAACAAGGTGGAGATAGGAAGGAATAAGGAAAGCTTGTGATAAATAAACATAGGAAGGAGGAGATAGATTGGCGTGCTGGAACTTTGTGTGAAAGAAAGGGAATAGGGAATAATTAAGAGATTTATAAGGTAACTGGGAGAAGGAGGTACGATGGAATTAGGAAAGCTTGTGATAAATAAACATAAGAAGAAGGAATAGGGAGGAATTAGGAGACTAATAAGATAACGGGGAGAAGATGATACGAAGGAATAAGGGAAAGCTTTTGATAAACAAGCATAAGAAAAAGAAGACACTCGTAGATTAGTGCTGGAACTTGGTGTCAAAGAAAAAGGAATAAAGAGGAATTAGGAGATTTATAAGTTAACGGGGAGAAGAAAGTACGGAGGAATAAGGAAACTTTTTGATAAATAAGCATAATAAAAAGGAGATAGAAGGAGATAAATTAACGTGCTGGAATAGGGAGAAATTATGAGATTAATAAGGTAACTTGGAGGTGGTAAAACACGGTTATACGTAAATAAAGATGGAGGAATAAGGAAAGCTTGTGATAAATAAACATAAGTAAAAGGATATAGAAAGAGATAGATTAACGTGTTGTAACTTTGTGTAAAGAAAGGGAATATTTAGGAATTAAATGATTTTTAAGATAACGGGGAGAAGACAGTAGAAAGCATAGTGATACGTATGTGAAGAAATGTTGAATAAATAAGTATGGAAAGGATAGATTAACAAAACGGAAAAGAAGAAAGTATGATAAAACAGGGGAGGCGGTAAAACTCAGTAATACGTATGTTAAGAAGAATACCTGAATAAATACTCGTAGGAAATGATAAACTAACCAAACGGGGAATGGAAGAAAGTCCAATAAAATTGGGTGGAGAGAAAAATTGAAACTGGGAGTGGTAAAATGGAATGGGAGGATGTAAAAAGAAGTGTAATATTGTAATGGGTAAGATGGTAATGTAACCGTTCTATTGAGAGATATTAAGGAGGATTGAAAAATCGAAAATAGCTGAATGTTATGAATAAAAAGTCAATGAAAAATAACAGCACAAAGAATAGTAGGCAAAAGTCTTGCAGGATAATAAATAACAAGTAAAAAATGCACCGGAGTTTCTTCAGCGCAATCGAGTTTTCTGTACAGCGTATAATCAAGGCCACCGAAAATAGATCTATCTTTCGGTGGTCTCGGTATAATGCTGTATGAGCCGCGGCCCATGAAACTTTAACCACGGCCCGGTGGGGGGGGATATCCTATATCGTTGCCAGAAGCACGATTATGGCTAAGTTTAACCGTAAATAAAATCAAAGCTACTGAGGATAGAGGGCTGTAATTTGGTACGTTTGATGATTGAAGGGTTCATGATCAACATACCACTTTGCAGCCCCCTAGCCCCAGTAGTTTTTAAGATCTGAGGACGGACAGAAAAAGTGCGGACGGAAAAAGTGCGGACTGAATAAAGTGCAGACGGGCAGACAAAGCCGTCACAACAGTTTTCTTTTACAGGAAAACCAACAAGTAACGACAGAAACTCAAACAGCACAAAAAAAAAAAACAATAGCGAAAGATCAAAGGACTGAAGTGAAAGAGATTCGCCTGCAACTACCGCACACACAAACGCGCACACACACACAAACACATCATTCCCGGCTGACGTCACGCACCGCAAGTAATCCAATCCTGTCGTGTTGGTATCATAGTCATCGACTTGCGTCCGCTGATCTCCTTTATGCAAGTCACATGCGCAGGCGCGGCTGGACGAAGGAGAGAAAAACGCGCTGATGAGAATAAAAGAAATGCTGTGGCGACGCGGCGCGCGCGCGCGCGGGCACGCGCGTGCGTGCGTGTGTGCGTGACCCGGGCATGGGCAGAGCCGTGGTCTTCTGGATGGCTGGGGAGAAGTGGGAGAGTATATGTATGTATATATATATTATATATATATATATATATATATATATATATATATATATATATATATATATATACATATATATATGTATATATATTTATATATATATATATATATATATATATATATATATATATATATATATATATATATATATGTGTGTGTGTGTTGAATGAATTTAACAGTATTTTCATACTTTTACTGAAGCTACTCAAATTAGGGAAACGGATATTGTTGAATCTCTCTCTCTCTCTCTCTCTCTCTCTCTCTCTCTCTCTCTCTCTCTCTCTCTCTCTCTCTTTTACATACTTATGTATGTATCTATTTAGCGTGTGTGTGTGAGTGCGTTTGTATGTGCATACATGCAGAGGTACATCGAAGGAAAATTTGATGCATTCTTAATTAAGAAAGGAATGTGATCGAGAGATTCTCTAATGGGATTCATTCAGGGTAAAATATCATTACATAAACAAAACTCTGATGATATATTTTTTGATTGATTAATTTTGCCTCGCCCTTAAGGTGCAGAAGAAAATAGCAACTTTGTAATAAATTACTCTGAAGTAGAAATTTCAACCACAGTGAAAGTGTCACGAAGTATTTAGTCAGAACGATTGTATAAAAGATATTATACGGCGTCAGAATCTTTAACAAATAACAATGAAGACAGGAAAAATATTATTATTATTATTATTATTATTATTATTATTATTATTATTATTATTATTATTATTTATTATTATTATTATTATTATTAGGCTGCTGTAGCGAAACAAGAGAAGGATGTCAAATTGAGAGAGAGAGAGAGAGAGAGAGAGAGAGAGAGAGAGAGAGAGAGAGAGAGAGAGAGAGAGATTTAATAGGTATAATATTATATATATATATATATATATATATATATATATATATATATATATATATATATATATATATATATATATGTAATATATCGTATACTTTACAGGAATTCCTTTGAAAAATGCTTTACAAACTAAACTTCATCGTTGCTATCCATTCGTGCATATTTTCACACCTGCATATATAACCACGTCTATTTTAACGGTATACTCGTATATTCAAGCACATCTCTTTATCACTTCTTGGGTACTCATAAACATGTGTATATATATAGTTCGTGTGTGCTTGTGTGTATATGCAAACACGTGTATGTTTACAAACACCCATATGGTTAGGTACACGCGGCATTTTCTAACTATGTAAATTAGGTAACTCATTGAGAGCATAGCGTGGAAACCAATAAATATTGGAGCCGTTTTTCGTCCGGAGTGATTTAATTCTTATATCGGATGAAATGTAACCAGGATCTTGGCACCGGTTACAGCGCGTGCCCTGCGAGTCTGGGGCATAAACAGGCGCGGACGTGTTTAAAATGGATGTTATACTCCTTCACCTGTTTTGTTTTATCTGTGAGAGGAAAAATGTTTTGCGTCAGTGGGGATAGACACACATATATGTATGTATGTATATGTATATATATATATATATATATATATATATATATATATATATATATATATATATATATATATATATACTGTATATATATATATATATATATATATATATATATATATATATATATATATATATATAATATATATATATATATATATATAATTATTCATACACATGAATATATATAATAAACATATGTATATACTGTATATATATATATATATATATATATATATATATATATATATATATATATATATATATATGTATGTATACATATAATTATATATACACTTACATATATATTATAAATATATGTATGTTACATATATATTATAAATATATGTATGTTTGAATGTATGTGTATATATACACACACACACACAAACACCAAAGAGAATCTATACAGATTGAAAAGTAGAATCATCCAGATTCTCGAAGGTTCATTGTATAGATTCCCTTTTTAAAAACCTAAATGTAATTTTATAGTTACATAACTGTGGATTGTTTTACTAGTCATCGTAGTCATTACTTTATGCATTTTAGTATAATAATTAATATGCAATAATTGGCAAGGATAACCGACTCCTTTCGGAAAGTATGACTGACGGACATCGTCACACTTGACGGAGCCACTGGTTATTCCCATTTCCTCCTCTCTCATATTTTGGCATGACGTCTTTTCCCCTCTTCTTCTTCTTCCCGCGGACGCCATAAGCCTACCACCATTGTCCCGGTAGACTCTCCCCTCGGTGTCTCTCAAATTTCCTCTCTTAACCCCCTTTTTCTGGGCTCTCAGTCCCATGGTGGGTGTTCCCTTACTTGGGCGGAAAGAGGATGCGACTCATCTGAGTATGGCACGCGCGGGCGCGCACATATGGAAGTGAGCGTTGCGTCTTCCTCATAATACTCCTGCGGCGTCTGTTGTTTATGAGTGTTTTTTAGTATTGGTTCTCGAACACCCCCCCTACCAGGTTGCGAGTGTTTGTTTTTTATATTGGTTCTCAAAGACCCACCAATGGCGAGTGTTTGTTTGCAGAACTTAAGTACTCTCGCTTTTGGGAAACCGTACTAAAAGGTGCTTCTGGTGTTCATGAGGAAGTGAGTATTGCGTTTTCTTCATAATACTCATGCGGCGTCTGTTGTTTATGAGTGTTTGTAGTATTGGTTCTCGAGTACCCACCAGATACCGGGTGTGTTTTTTTTTCAGAAACTGAGGGGACTCTCGCTGTTGGGAAACCATACTTAAAGGTGCATCTGCTGTTTACGAGGATTTTTAGTATTGGCTCTTGAATTCCCACCTCCAGGCTAGGGGTGTTTGTTTCCAGAGCCCGAGGACTCTCGCTGTTGAGAAACAATATTAAAAAGTGCGCCTGCTGTTTATGAGGATTTTTTAGTATTGGTGTTGGTTCTCGAACACCCCCTACAGGTTTTGGGGTGTTAGTTTTTAGAGACCGCGGACTCTCGCTTTTGGGAAACAATAACAAAAGGTACGTCTGCTGTTTATGAGTATATTTTTAGTATTGGTTCTTCGAACACCCACCTGGCAGCGGGCGTTTGTTTTCAGAAACTGAGGACTTTCATTATTTGGAAACAATACTGAAGGTGCTCCTGGTATTTATGAACATTTTTTTTAGTATTGGTTCTCGAACCTGTCCCCCACCATTAGATGCGAGTGTTTGTTTCCAGAGACCGAGGACTCGCTGTTGGGAAACAATACTAAAAGGAGCGGCCCCCATAATCATGGAGAAAGCAGACACCAAGAGTAGAAAGGAAGGCTCTTTTATACTCCTGGTGTCTACTCTTTCAGTGTTAATTGGCTTTGTTGTTTTTTGGGTATTGCTTCTCCGTTGCAAGTGCTAGTTTCGCTTGCGTAACGCGTGTTTGTGTTTAGTTTCGTTTTGTTACGTTTCGTTTAACTCTTCGGCGTCCTTGTGCGTTTAGAGCCTTTGTTCGTTAACAATGGAAACGCCTGTAATTTTATATCCTCGATTTTATTTACGTTTATGAATATTTCTCACGGCCGAGTCCGGTAAGTGAGACATTTCTTTCTGAGTAGCAAAGGGCATTCAAAAAATCAACCTGATGCCGTTTGCTAACACAAACCATTTAAAATTATTGAAAGAAACGAAAGCAATAGACCTATCCCTTGAAATAATAAGTATTGCAAACATCAGAGCCCGGTAAATACGAATAATTTTTTCTGAGGAGCAAAGGGCATTGAAACGATCGAATTAATGCCATTTTCTAGCCCTGACTAATAAAAATTACTGAAAGAAGCGAAAGTAATATACCTATCTCTTCAAATAATAAGTTTTTACAAATATCAGGATAAACAGAAGTAGGAAATCAATAGACCTACTTCTTATTAAAGTAATAAATGATATAAAATGTTTGGAAAAATGAGGCTAGGAAAACTATAGACCTAGTTTTTAAAGGAATCAGTATTACAAATATCACGAAGAACAGAAGTAAGGGAAACAGTAGACCTAGTTCTAAAAGGAATAAACATCACAAATATCAGGAAAAACAGAATCAAGGGAAACTCTAGACCTAGTTTTTAAAGGAATCAATATTACAAATATCACGAAGAACAGAAGTAAGGGAAACAGTAGACCTATTTCTAAAAGGAATAAACATCACAAATATCAGGAAAAACAGAATCAAGGGAAACAATAGACCTAGTTCTTAAAGGAGTGCAGTAAATATTACAAATATCATTAAAAGAGCAGCGGCACCGAGGAAGCAACCGCTCTTTCCTCGAACACTCCTTTTCCCGATAACGAGAAACATTACTCCGGTTTTTTTTTCCCCCTCCAGCCTCCTCCTACCCAGCTGTAGAAGAGAGCCCATAAACAATCCGCGCCGAGGGACACGGCTCAACGTGATGTTTTGTCACACGCCTGAGTTTTCGTGTTAGAAAACGTAGGACATAAATTTCTTCTTCTTCTTCTTCTTCTTCTTCTTCTTCTTCTTCTTCTTCTTCTTCTTCTTCTTCTTTCGTAAGGTTAAGAGGTTACGTCACCTTCTGTTGTGGGAGATTCCGGGGGAGAATTTTTAGCCTCGAATGAGATATATTGAGATAAATTGTTCTTCTTGCTCCCCAGACGTGTCGACAGAGGTTATCTTGTGTTGGGAGATGTCAGTGGGTAGTTTTATGTTCTGATTTTGGCTCCTTTTTTATGCGTCTCCTTTTAGAGAGAGAGAGAGAGAGAGAGAGAGAGAGAGAGAGAGAGAGAGAGAGAGTAGCCAATACTGGCGTAAGATATTCAGGATTGGAGTCGCGACCACAAGGTTGACATCAGCCTAGAATAATATTTGCTCCTTTGGGCAATGATTAATAGTAAGCTGGAAAAATCTATCGGAAGGAAGGTTCTTTTGAGACCGCCTTGAATTGTTCCCCTTTCGGGTACGTACCATCTGAAAATAATAATAATAATAATAATAATAATAATAATAATAATAATAATAATAATAATTATAATAATAATAATAATATTATTATTATTATTATTATTATTATTATTATTATTATTATTATTATTATTATTATTATTATATTCCGTCCTTATCCTCACAGTGTCGCTTGTAATGGAAAAATTATCATCCAATTGTAAAAGGTTTCTTAAATATTACGTAAATCCATTAAGTGCCATAAGTATAATATCACATAAATGCTGATATGAAAGGAAAAAATTAACTTGATGATGAAATAAATATATGCGAGTTATATGTGTATAAATATATATATATATATATATATATATATATATATATATATATATATATATATATATATATATACATATATACATACATACATACATACATACATACATGCATACGTACACAATTTACGAGTACTTGACGTAGGAGAACCATTGATAAGCCTATCTGCCGATGAATAATACCCTTCCTATATATATTATCAACTAATAATACATTTTCCTTACTCGTAAGACTTTATTGATCTGACAGGTCAGTAAAAAAAAAAGAAAGATTAAAGAAAAATAAATATAAATATTTACTGACCTGCCAGGTCAGTAAACAATGAAAGATTAAAGAAAAATAAATATAAATATTTATTGACCTCCCAGGTCAGTTAAAAAATGAAAGATTAAAGAAAAATAAATATGAAAATCTGTTGACCTACAGGTCAGTAAAAAAAATTAAAGATTGAAGAAAAATAAATATGAATATTTGTTGACCTGCCAGGTCAGTAAAAAATGACAGATTGAAGAAAAATAAATATAAATATTTATTAACCTGCCAGGTCAATAAAAAAATTGAAGGTTAAAAAAATAGATAAAAATATTTATTGACCTGGCAGGTCAGTAAAATTAATTAAAGATTAAATAAAAATATATATAAAAATATTTATTGACCTGGCAGGTCAGTAAAAATAATTAAAGATTAAAGAAAAATAGATATAAAAATATCTATTGACCTGGCAGGTCAGTAAAAATAATTAAAGATTAAAGAAAAATAGATATAAAAAATATTTATTGACTGCCAGGTCAGTAAAAAAACGAAAGATTAAAGAAAAATAAATATAGATACTTATTGACTTGCCAGGTCAGTAAAAAATGAAAGATTAAAGAAAAATAAATATAAATATTTACTGACCTGCCAGGTCCCAAATAAATGAAAGGTTAAATAAAAATAAATATAAATATTTATTGATCTGCCAGGTCAGTAAAAAAAATGAAAGATTAAAAAAAATAAACATGAATATTTACTGACCTGCCAGGTCAGTAAAAAAATGGAAGATTAAAGAAAAATAGATATAAATATTTATTGACCTGGCAGGTCAGTAAAAAAATTAAAAAGTAAAGAAAAATAAATATAGATATTTATTGACCTGCCAGGTCAGTAAAAAGAAGAAAGATTAAAGAAAAATAATTATAAATATTTACTGACCTGCCAGGTCACAAAAAAATGAAAGATTAAATAAAAATAAATATAAATATTTATTGATCTGCCAGGTCAGTAAAAAAAATGAAAGATTAAAAAAAATAAATATGAATATTTACTGACCTGCCAGGTCAGTAAAAAAATGGAAGATTAAAGAAAAATAGATATGAATATTTATTGACCTGGCAGGTCAGTAAAAAAATTAAAAAGTAAAGAAAAATAAATATAGATATTTATTGACCTGCCAGGTCAGTAAAAAGAAGAAAGATTAAAGAAAAATAAATATAAATATTTACTGACATGCCAGGTCACAAAAAAATGAAAGATTAAAGGAAAATAAATATAAATATTTATTGATTTGCCAAGCCAGTAAAAAAATGAGAGATTAAAGGAAAATAAATATAAATATTTAGTGATCTGCCAGGCCAGTAAAAAAACGAAAGATTAAAGGAAAGTAGATATATAAATAAATAACAAAGAAGAACACGAGAACGCAGGAAAGGGAAGGAAGGGGCAAACGCAAGAAAAAAAAAAAAAAAAAAAATGAGAAATGGCCAGAAGGAAAAGAAGTGTTGTCAGAGGAGGGTAGACAGTGCAAGAGGAGAAGGAAAGATGATATAAAGAATAAAAAAGAAAAAGAGATGAAACTGGATAAAATACAAAATAAAAAAAAAATAGAGTAAAAGCGAAAAGATGAAATGGGGGAGGTAAGCAGAATATTTTAGGGTTGGCTTCAAAGTGCAACGAAAATGCTATTTTTTTTTTTTTTTCGTAATTAAGGCCGTGTAAATAAAAGCGAGAGTCATAAACAAAAGCCTAATAAAAGAAATGAAAGCAGAATTAGAGGCGAACGGAAGGAAAAAAACTGTTTTGGAAAAGGAAATAAAATTGTACTGATAAAATCCAACTAAAATACTTTTATATATATATACACACACACACACACATATATATATCTATATATATACTGTGTATAAACATTGGGCAGCGTCAATAAAAGAGAGAGGTTCATGAACAAAAGCATAATATAAGGCAATCAAACGAAAGCAGAAAGCAGAAAACAGGAGAACGAAGACTGCTTTTCAAACGCAATAGTAGCAAGCAAGGTAACTCACTGAAAAAAATGAAGAAATAAGATAAATGATAAGGAGAAAAGGGATAAAAATTGGTAGTGACAATAGGATAGATAATCTAGAACAGTATGGTAATAAAAAAAAATGGCAGATTTAATAATGTGAAAGATAATAAGATAATGGACATTAAATATATGTATATACTCTATATATATATATATATACATATATATATGTATATATAAATATATATTCATATATATATATATATATATATATATATATATATATATATATATATATATATATATATATATATAATGAGATTGATGATGTCAGGACAAGGCATTGAAAAATAAACGCCAGTGAATGAACACAACCTCATGAATTCCCTGACATTACGAAACGCAAAGGAGAGAGAAGTAAGAGAGCCAATAAAGGCAAGATTTTAGTCTTTGCGAGGAAGGATAAAGAAAAATAATAGTGAGAGAAAAGTACGGTAAAGGTAATAGACCCATAAATAGCGTCACAGGAATCATGAATGAAAGCAAAAAAAAAAAAGGAAAAATAAATTAACAATAGGTAAAAGAAGATGGCTGTCAGGGAAAATGAAGCCATGATAATAGGGAACGGAAAACAAATAAAAAAATAAAAAACACGAGCAAATAAGGGGGAGAGAGAGAGAGAGAGAGAGAGAGAGAGAGAGAGAGAGAGAGAAAATCTCGTCGAGAGAAGAAGGAAGTGAACAAGTGAAATAAGGCGAAGGAAAGTGAAACAAAAATAGGTAAAATAAGGGCGAGGGGAAAGAATAAAGTGAGAGAGAGAGAGAGGGAGGGGGGAGAGAGGAAGAAGATACCTCATGAAGAGAAGGAAGGGAATAAGAAAAATGACGCGAAGGAAAGTAAACCCCCACAAACAATGAGATAATATATAAAGTAAGAACGAGGGGAAAGAAAAGTAGAGGGAGAGAAGGCGGGAAGAAAATATAGAGAAAGAGAGAGAGAGAGAGAGAGAGAGAGAGAAAGAGAAGGAGGGGAATAAGAAAATAACACGAAGGAAAATGGAAAGAAAAAAAATTAAGATAAATAAAACGAAATCGAGAGAGAGAGAGAGAGAGAGAGAGAGAGAGAGAGAGAGAGAGAGAGAGAGAGAGAGAAAAGATAGGGAATAAGAGAAAAGGGAAGAAGGGAATAAGAAAAATAACAAGAGGGAAAACGAAAACCCTCAAAAAAAAAAATAAAACAATATATAGAAAATATATACTGTATATATAAATATATAAAATATATATATATATATATAAATATATATATATATATATATATATATATATATATATATATATATATATATATATATATATATATATATATATATATATATATATATATATATATATATATATATATATATATATATAGAGAGAGAGAGAGAGAGAGAGAGAGAGAGAGAGAGAGAGAGAGAGAGAGAGAGAGAGAAGATATCTCATCGAGAAAAGGACAGAAGAGTTTAAGAAAAATAACGCGAAGGAAAATGAAACCCACCAAAAATAAAAGCATATAAAATAAGAACGGGGAAAAAATATACATATATATATATACACAGAGAGAGAAAGCGAGAGAGAAGAAGAAGAAGAAGAAGAAGAAGAAGAAGAAGACGCGCGAGGAAATATTTGCTCCTTGGTTTCTGTCGGGGGTAAAAATAGTTAGTGTATTGGGTATAGAGTGTGAAATGTTTGTGCGTCGGAGGCTGCTCCCGTGATGCTGCCCTCCTCCTGCTCTCATCTGTCAATTAACCCTGTCTGATCATCTTCCCATCAAATTAGTTTCAAGTATCATACGTGATCTCACTTAGCCGGGCTGCCTCCGGCCCTTGCGGGGAGTGGAGGGGTTGGGGTGGGGTCGGGTGGGTGGTGGGTGGGGGTGTTAGGTATGGGATGCTGAAGAAAGGAAGGGGAGGGAGGAGGTGGAGGTAGAGGAGGAGGAAAGGGGAGGAGGGTGAGAAGGAGGAAGAGGAGTACGAAGTGGAAGAGTAAGATGGAGACTTTTCACCCATTTTCTCTCTCTCTCTCTCTCTCTCTCTCTCTCTCTCTATATATATATATATATATATATATATATATATATATATATATATATATATATATATATATATATATATATATATATATATATATATATATATATATATATGCGCCTCGTGATAGGATCAATAGCAAAGTCGTCTGCCAAGTAAGAGGTCCCAGGTTCGATTCCTGTCTGGGCAGGCTGTCTTAAAAACACATTGTGATTTGCTGATGAAAGCATTTAATTAAGCACGTGGTAGTCAGGTGACTTTGGTGGCCGTCATGAAGGGGCGTTGGGCCGGCAACCTCATCCCAAGAAGACTCTCTGCAAAATCGAAAGGTAATCCCATGTGATGCCACCTTTTGTAGAGGAAAATGTCGGATGTTGATATATATATATATATATATATATATATATATATATATATATATATATATATATATATATATATATATATATATATATATATATATATATATATATATATATATATATATATATATATATATATATATATATATATATATATATATATATATATATATATATATATATATATATATATATATATATATATATATATATATATATATATATATATCTGCACACCATCTAATAAAGGAGCCCATAAAACCAATACAAGGATAGAAATCATAGCGTTATATTTCGAAGACAACTATCTTCCTAAATGGAAAGGTGATGTATTAATAGGTGAAGAACAGTGCTATTTGTGCAGTCGAAGGGAAGTTCCAGAAGTCAGCCGCTAAGACACTCCTAGTGACAGCTTCTTCTTCTTAATCTTCTTAACCGCTGGATGGAGGAAGATTTTATCAATCAGATCTGAATCCCAGGCTCCTTTTGAGAGGTTTATACTTCTTTGTTTTATCAGTGCTGATTCTACCATACTTTATAGCAGCAATTGTCGGTTCAAGAGCCAGTTGGTAGAATCAGCGCTGAATCAACAAGGAAGTACCATGAACCTCTCAAAAGGAGTCTGGGATTTAGATATTTTTGATGAAATCTTCTTCCAACCAGCGGTTAAGTAGATTAAGGAGAAACTGTCAATAGGAGTGCCGTAGTGGGCGACTTCTGGAACTTCCCTTCAACAGTATAAACAGCACCTACCTATTAATCCATTACATGTCCCTTATGAGATAGAATTCTGTTTCAGCAGAATATATATATATATATATATATATATATATATATATATATATATATATATATATATATATATACAGTATATATATATATATGTATGTATGTATATCTGTATATATATACAGTCTATATATATATATATATTATATATATATATATATATATATATATATATATATATATATATATATATATATATATATATATGTATATATATATATATATATATATATATATATATATATATATATATATATATATATATATATATATATATATATAGACAGGATGACGTCAGAAGGATAAATCCTTTTCGCAACATCAGCTGATATTTTACCCTAATTTCATCTGGGTCGACTCGTTGGCGGCATGCTGGGATCGAACCGCGTACATTGTGAATGCGAGCTAAATGCTGTACCACTGAGCAGTACATTAGTAACATATATGGAAATTAATTAGGTATTTTCTATCCTATAAGAAGTAAGAACGTAAGATAGCTATGTTTTATCTTGAAACTGTCCTTTGAATTATTCAGTGGAATTATAAATATGTTTTATCGATTTTAATATTATAGATTGTCTCAGGGTAACCCAAAAACAAAAATGCTTTTTTGAGTCAAACACATTTTAGAATAAGTATTAGAAAAATATGAATAAAAATAGTAAGAATAATTGGGAAAATAGAAATAATAAAAATAAAAAGTGTAAAAAATGGAATTATAAAATGAAAATTAATATGTATATAATATTGCTCCTGTTAATAATTATTTATTAAAAAATGACTTGTAACATAATTATAAAAACAAAGTAAAAATAATAAAAAAATGAAAATAAAAAAAGAACAAAGAATAATATTCACAGTGACGAAAAGCTAAAATGCTTTCTTTTGATATTATATTGCTCCTGTTGATGATTCATTTATTGGAAAAAAAAATTAACATGTAATATACTTATACTGATGCTGAGTATTCAAAGTAAAAATAATTAATAAAATGAAAATAAAAAAGGACAAAGAATAATATTCACAGTGACGAAAAGCTAAAATGCGTTCTTTTGATATAATATTGCTCCTGTTGATAATTCATGTATTGGAAAAAATGACATAATATACTTTGAGTATTCAAAGTAAAGGTCAAGAGTCTACTTGTATGTGACTCAGCTTACCTCAAACTTTACAGATGTTTGTTAAAAAAAAAAAAAAGGACATTTGATGGCAAATACAGGAGATTTGTCTAGGTAGCACTGAGCAGCCTGGTTTTTTG